>NC_141599.1:5107255-5414511 GCF_047967505.1 Dipteris shenzhenensis
TGGGATTTTTAGCTGCCTCATCGTGGGGAACTAAGGCTTCCTATGGAATTTCAGGTTTGTCCTTGGTTCCATCATCCTGCACCTCTAATTGAGGCACCTGTTGGATCTCCTACTAGCCCTATGAAGATAACCTTGGATGAAGTGACCCAAGCACCACAAAGAAAGCAAGAGTTTGGAATGTTTTTAAAAAAATCCTTCTCAACCATTTCCCTTCCTTGCTCATACTCTAAGGCTGAAGACTTATGTGATTCCATTGCCAAATCCATAATTACACAGGCTTGCGGGTCACCCCTTGGATTGATGAATTTTTCCTATTCATTCCCAAGATATTGGCCCAAGGGTGCACATAGGTACTCTAGCTTAAACAAAAGAGCTAGTGGGAGACCCAAAAACTTGACCCAAATGGGGGATTTGATGGGGGGAGCCATATTCTATGTCCCATAGTTGAACTAATAGGGGTTGTTTTTGAATGGCCCAGATTCCATTGTTGACTACTGTCTTGGCCATTTTTGACTTTTCAAAGAGGAAGACTATAACCCGTTGATGAGAGAAAATATAGGATCGTAGATGACCTTTATGATAGGTCTCTAACAGACAACCAATCTGTAATACTAGAAAATATTGGCAACTCATATACTTCACCAACACATCTTGCAATACGATCATAACTTCTATAACCCACACTAACAATTCAAAAAGGAACAACAATCAAAGGAGACTCTCAAACATAAGGAATAATTTGGTCTATCACAAGGTAGGAGCACCAACCTTCTTCCAATTTCAAGATACTCATAGCCTTCCTCCACTGCTAAAAAAAAAAAGCTTCCTGATGCCTTCCACAACAAAATAAGGTTGTCTGTCGTATTCTAAATTTGCAAACCCCTATCCTATGGATTTAGGCCCCAACTTTTTTTGCAAAGTTGTAGAGATCAATATTAGGCTGATTCCACTGCCAAATCCATCATTACACAGGCTTGGGGGTCACCCCTAGGACTGATGAATTTTTCCTATTCATTCCCAAGATATTGGCCAAGGGTGCACATAGGTACTCTTGTTGAAACAAAAGAGGTAGTGGGAGACCCAAAAACTTGGCCCAAATGGGGGCTTTGATGGGGGGAACCATATTCTATGTCCCATAGTGGAACTAATAGGGGTTGATTTTGAATGGCCTCGATTCCATTGTTGACTACTATCTTGGCCATTTTTGACTTTTCAAAGAGGAAGACTATAACCCATTGACAAGAGAAAATATAGGATCGTAGATGACCTTTATGATAGGTCTCTAACAGATAACCATATACTATAACACTAGAAAATATTGGCAACTCATATACTTCACCAACACATCTTGCAATACGATCATAACTTCTACAACCCACACTAACAATTCAAAAAGGAACAACAATCAAAGGAGGCTCTCAAACATGAGGAATAATTTGGCCTATCACAAAGTAGGAGCACCAACCTTCTTCCAATTTCAAGATACTCACGGCCTTCCACAACAAAACTAGGTTGCCTGTCGTATTCTAAATTTGCAAACCCCTATCATATGGATTTAGGCCCCAACTTTTTTTGCAAATTGTAGAGATCAATATTAGATTTGCAACAAAAAAAAGCGCTCTTAAGTTCGAGTTCGAGATCAAAAGTTTTTGCAAAAATAGTGATTGTTGCTTTCTTTTTGGGGAGGTGTGACTGCTTTTTTTATTTGCATGGTTTTCCCCATGACTCCATTGGCCTATCTACCACTAAACAATCAGTTTCTATTTGCGTGCAAATAAATAGCTATTCCTAGCATGCATAACATGACCTAAGATATACAATATTATTAGTTCCACCTAGTTCCTTTCACTAGTAGTTCAAATTTGGGGTCCACAAATCTACCTATCATTTTTGCTGACCCTAACTACGAACATTCATGTCCAACAATCTTCAAAAAGCTGATGTAGTGAAGTTGCTCTAGCTCTACTCCTCCTTCATAGTGTTTGTAGACCATGCCTCATCCTCTTTTCCCTCCACTTGTCCTATAGTGATCATCATTAGCTGGATGATGTTTTCTTAAGCCGGTATCCATTAACTCTATTCTTCTGTAGGGTGCTATCTAACTTCTCAAACTTATATAAGCCATTGGAGAATCATTTTTGCACTAAAAAAGGGACTTTCCACTTTGTTTAAAACTTAATCTTAAAAGTGTTATCTAGCTTACTGTGTTACAACAAAGTACAAGCTCACCTTTATTGATCCTCTTATCTTTGATCTTCTCATTAGCTCCCCATTGAGTTTGCTCTTGCGTCTTTTGATAATGCTCCAATGCTTGCATCTGATCCAACTGCATTGTTTGCAATTTCAAAAGGCAATTCCTAAAGTAACGCTGAGGATCATCATTTATCTTCATCAAGAATCTCAATGTTGACACCTCTACCTCAATAGGGAGTAAGGCCTCAACTTTGTAGATAAGCTGGAAAGGAGAGAATTGGGTGCTCCCCCTTTGCTGTTGCAATCCTATAAGCCCACAAAGCACAAGGAAGCTCCAAGTCCCATGTTTTCTCATGATTTTGAGTCATCTTGCTAAGCATGATCGTTATTCACCATTGGAATTTTCATTCATTCCATTGCATTATGGATAGTAAGGAGTGGCATACCTGGTTTGATTTTTGACTTTTCACATAAAAGATCCATAAACTCACTCTTTTGATATAATATAATACAAATAAATTTTTTGATAAAAAAGTAAATAAGTATGGTTCCTCTATCTGACAAGAGCTCCAATGGTACTCTTAATTGCAAATTTTCTCATACATGAACTTGCATACCTCCTTTGCATTTATTGCTTTCACTGCCTTAGGTTCTGCCCATCTGGATAAGTAGTCAATGGCTATAAATATGTAGCATTTTCCATGAGTAGTCATAGGCAATGGTCTAATGGACATTTGTTCACAAATTGATATTTCCCTTGTTTTGTCATACCTAAAGGTACTCTTCCCGTCATCAAAAATTTTTCCTCCCTAGCAAGATACTCCATTAGAAGGTTAGAAAAATGTCATATACACAGCAAATAATACACCGAATCTAGTTCAAGGGACATGCATTATCCCTATGAACAATTTCACTGGTACGAAAGGATTGGTGAAAGATGTATTCTTTGTTTTGAAGCTCAGCAAGAACCTCTTGTCAATAGGTCAAATGACAGAACACAACTACCGAGTTATCTTCAACGGAGATGAATACACTATCAGAGACAAATCCAAAAGATTTCAACTAGTAGGAAAAGGTGTCAAGGAAGGACGCTTGTACAGAATGCTAGCTATAGTACCAGATAAGCATGCCATGTCAGCTCAACCACAACAGATGCCACTATCCGCAAAATGGCATAAAAGATATGGTCATGTTAATTTTAAGAGCTTGCTAGATCTTAGGAATCATAATATGGCAATCGGGATTCCTAAGCTACAGTTTCTTGAAAAAGTTTGCAAAGCATGTTGTTTTAGCAAACAAAAGCGAACCAACTTTGGCAGCAGTACCTCTCAAGCACGAGGTATTCTAAATTTGATTCATACAGATGTATGTGGTTATGCCCAGACCCGCAGCATCAATGGTTCACTTTACTACTTGACTTTTATCGATGACTAAAGCAGATATTGTTGGGTCTACCTTCTAAAAGAGAAATCTGAAGTGTTTTCCATAATTCAAGAATTCAAAGCCATGGTAGAAAACCAGACAGGCAAAAAGATCAAAGTCATGAGATCACATAGAGGAGGTGAATACATGTCTTCAGCAGTCATGAACTTTTGCATAAGTCACAGCTTTCGAAGACAATTCACTTGTGCAGATACTCCTCAGCGGAATGCAAGAGTTGAAAGGAAGAATGGGACTTTAGTAGACAGTGCTAGAGCAATGCTTAGTGAGAAGCATCTTTCGAATCGGTATTGGGGAGAAGCAATAGCCACTACAAACTATTTGCTTAATCGGCTTCCAAACTACTCTCTTCCCTTGGTGGCTGATTTTGGTTCCTCTCTAACACTCCTCTTGCCTCTTACCTCTTGCTCATCTGTGGTGTTCTCTCTAGGTGTGCCCTCTCTCCTCATCTCCACTCTTCTCCTCTCCCCTCTTCATATTTTGTCAATGTTTTGGTAAAAAATGGTGCTTGGTTAAGTACCATTGCAGTGGAGTCTATGTTTTTGGATAATCTACTTCTATTTGATTCCTCCTAGTATCATTTACTTGTATCCTCAGAAATATTTATTAGTATCTGCTGGTACGTGTTATCCAAATGCTAGAATTAACTATATGGTTCAATTTTGATGCAAGTATTAAATTTACACACACACACACACACACACACACACATGTAGACTTCCCCAACTATGAATTATTCTTTCATTTAACCTCGTGAAATCTCCCCTTTACACTCTTTGTAACCACCCCACACACGAAGGTAAGGAGAGCCTTGGACCAAACTTAGAGACGGAGCCACCACAAGGAGAAGACAAGAAGATCACCATGGAGACCGATCAAGAAGTACCCAAGGATTTGACAAAGAAGACCATTATTGAGGAGCATAACAAGGCTATAATAAATATAGAAAAGGCCACTGCTGAGATAGAGAAGGCCATTGTTGAAATAGAGAAAGTGTTCCTTTACAATCAATTGATGGGGGAGATGTTCACACCATAGTGGATCATAAGGGCAAAGGTATTGCCATCAAGTCAATAGGCCCAAGTGACCACATCCACATGTGCCCATTGTGCCACCATTTCCTATTACATAGGGAACTCAGATGGAAGGTCCGGACTGATCTGTTTCCATTAGTAAACTACATACAGGAGATGCCCCAACAATATATTGGTGGTTCCAATGCCCATATCTAGACCCTGCATAGGAAATCCCTCTACTACTTGCTCCTCCACATGTACTCCAAGGTGATCAAATACATCCCTTGTTCCATTTTGAAGATACAAAGCCTCTGAGTAGAATATATGCCAATTGGAAGGAGCTAAGGGAGGTAGGGCTAAGGTAGCTAGGACATGCAACACATTGTTCCATAGTAGGTACTTCCTTACATTCAAATGCATCACAGTTAATAGAGCATATGGATCAGCCAAGTGCCTATTCACAAGCTAGACAAGCCTTTAGACCATCTGAGCATCCCTCTAAGATAGAAAGATCCTGATGATGATGGGATGCTACTAGGAAAGGTGGGTTTTTTCCAGTTAATAGAGCATATGGACCAGTCATGTGTGGCAACAACTATACTGGTGATAGGAGAAGAAAATTGAGTGGAGAGAGCATAGACTTCAGTTGGAGTAGGAGCCCACCCAAGAGAGCATACCAAAGAACACACACCCTTGTCCTCCTAAATTCTAGGTCCCAAGCCCCTAGAGATCAAGTACCTCCCTAAGTGTGCAATTTGATAAAGGTACATAGACTTTGCTTGCATATTATTCTGATGCTGCAGATCAACCATTTTTAGAGGATCCAATGTTGGAAGATCATATCTTGGATGATTCGAGTGACTTGCCACGCCCCTCTCTACAAAATTTGTAGGCCCTTTTGAGAGTCACTCATCTAGATTTTTGTAAAGACCACACTTGGATGAATACTGATCTCTACAATCTATAGGAGCAATTTGGCTTTAAGAGGCATTTTTGGACGAGTATGACAATCCTACCAAGCAGGTATTGGTGTATAAGTGGGCCCAGTGCCTTTGACTTCACAGTGAAAGTGAAATACACTAGGTAGGGGAAGATTTTGTGGTCAAGCGTGGCAAGAATTTGGACTAACTTGTAAAACTACCTTGGACAAGAGTGGCCAATCTCACAACTTACCTCTCTTAGAAACTGTGCCCCTTTGAGTAATTGATTGGCTCTGTTTGCACTAAGGACACAAACATGTATAACCACATTTTGACAGTGTGTAGACCCTCAATTGAAGAGTGGGTAGATCCTCCATCCATGCATAATTATCAGCCACATTTTGAGATATGGCTTGGTATCGACAATAATGAATATAGGTAGTACAAAAAATTCAATGGATATGAGTATATCACAACTATCCAGAGCCATAACCCATTAACATCAATGGAATGGATTCATCCATGGCCACAACAACTGCAAACACCAACATCATCTTTGCCTAAAGAACTTGAGACTCTAGGAGACGATATGCTCATCAACACCTCAAAAGTGCTATGCAAATCATCTACACTAACTCTCATTAGACAATCTACACTGACTCTCATCAAACAATCTACACTAACTCTCATAAGACAACCTCCACTAAACTCATTAGCAGCAAAACTTAGTGCCTAAATGCAAAAGACTTAGTTCTGGGTCTTATAGATGACACTCTACTAGTGGACCACCAACATTCAAGTAGCACCTTGAGCGGGTCCCTAGAGAGCTGTGAGGACATAGCACAAGCTAATATAAGGCGAATGGTAGCCCTCGGTTAAGAAGATGACTTGGGTTAGGTCACCTTGGATTGAATCCACATAGGAGAGTAAAAATGGAATTTGACTAACACCAATAGCCAGGACGTGTGTCTCTAGGTTACCAAGAAGGGTGAAAGGTGAGGAGAATTAGCAAGCCAATACAAATAAATGGTTTAGCACATTTGTAGGAATGAGTTAAGAAGACGAGATAGCTCGATCACCTCAGTCTGAATTAGAGGTCTAATATATATGCATTGCTAGTAAATGGTAGTGGGCTCTTTCTTGTGCTACTACTAGTTATGTCTTGATGAGCATAGGCTAGAAGGATTGAACCAAGCTGTTATTTCTCAAAGACTTTGTGCCTCAAGCCAAGGCGAGCAAGCAAGAGGAGTATTTAAGTACTGGTTCTACAAGTACGATTGTTTGTAATTACAAACATTATTAATTAATACAAGTGTGTATTTGCATTATTCAGTTGTTACTTGTATTTAGAGAGATGTTTTTATTCCCTTTGAGTGCTTAAACCCTTGTCTTCATATGGTTTTGACCACATAGCACAAACTTCAATTGTTTATAGTGTTTTTTGTTGACATCAATTTCTACATCCCAAACAATGCAATCTCAAGATTGCAAGAGGGCATCTTCCTATATAGTCGAGCACTCACATTGACTTGGGCACAAGGTTATCAGTCAAATTGAAGGGGGGTTGAGAGAAAGACCATTGATAGAGGGATCCATTGGGGAGGGGCTAAACAGTGAGCTAGAAGGATCCATTAGAGAGGGGATGAAGGGTGAGTTAGGAACTCATTGTGTCGAAAGGGGTCCATTGTGAGATGAGATAGAAGTTGCAAGTATAAGCTGTAAGAAATTCAAGATGGCTGAGTGCAAGGGAGTATGCAAGGGCATAAGTTGAGAATTGGAAGGGAGTGTGTTAGGGAGTAAGATGGCTAAGTGCAAGGGAGTATGGAAGGGTGGTATCAAGGATGATGACAGTCGGGATTGCATGCAGAGTAAGTAGTTGATTGCCATCTAGGATTGCATGTAAATAGTTAATTACCACTAGGAGTGCATGTGGAGTAAGTAGTTAATTACCACTAGGAGTGCATGTAGAGTAAGTAGTTAATTACCACCAGGCTTGCATGTAGAGTAAGTAGAGCTATTAATTACCAATCCATCTCACTGAGCCTTAATTTGGTGGCCTAGTCATCGTAAATGAAGCCACCTGGCATGATAGACATATATGGCTTGTTAATATGGCCCTTTTGCCAATATTGACTTTGATTGGTTGAAGGCCACTAAAGGTTATTTGGACATGTGAATTAATCAAATGGCACATGTTTGACTAGGAATTATTGGCTGGCAATACTTAGACGTAGGCAGAAGAGAGCACCCTCATCTCCATGTAGAGTGCTATTTCTCCATTGCTCATCGAATGTTTCCCACTTGTCATTGGCTCCCTTTTTTGCTTCCGTGTTTGCCCTATATGAATCTATTTCTACATTGCTCACTACCTATTTCTCCCATTCTCCCCTATTCACCACCATACCTGTTCTTACCAACACGCCTTTTGTTACTAACATCATCTCTCTTCTATCTTCTTCTTTACATAAGGTGGTCATGTTTGTTGGGATAAGTGTGATCAAGGGCTTGCTCTATGGTGCATGTGTGCATCTAGGGGAGTCACATGTGTGTTTGTGTGTGTTGTAGAGGCACAGTGCTATGATGTGTCTAGTGTGTGACCTAAGTGATGATGTAAGCCAAAGGCCCCCACATGGGAGGTTCCTTTGATTTAGGCCAATCCCACTGATGTAGGGGCTGATTCCCATTGATGTAGGGGCTGATTGCCACTTATGTAGGGAAGGTGCTACCTTCTCCCCCTTTCTATAAGAGAGAGTCACCTCTCTCACAACCTATAGTGAACAACATTTTGGTTACATCTTGTGCTCTCACTCCTCTTCCAAGATGCACCTATTCTATCCCACGTGATTCTACATTGGGTATCATAGCTTTAGGTTCTAGATCTAGCCTAGCCTAGCATTAGATGCTCTCTCTAGCATGAACTACTAGTTTTTCAAAGATTCCTCATCATCTCCATTTTCCTCTTTCCTTCCCCAAATTTGTGAGAGCTTAGTTCTCCCATTATACACGACCATTGTTCAAATCCCCTGAGCTATAGACTCCTTGTGTATGGGCAACCTTCCAACTGCAAGCAATTAGCCAAATATTTCTTGTACACGCAATGATGACACAAACTTCACTCGTCGAACAATCGATCAATTCTGTCGATAGAGAAGAAAGATCTTTAATTGCTTCCAGCCATAGTTGGGCGACACTACAAGCAAGCTGCTAATGAAGTTTGAGCTTGTTTGGTCAAGTATTGGAGGAGAAAACACGAAAAGACCAGTCGATTTTACTAAGCTCGGCTATGGCGACTTGGCGCAACATTGCGTGCTTCCTTGGTTGAGACCTTCTCTAGTATAAGGCCTTTCTGTCTGCATAAAAATCCCCTTGAATAGAGCTATGAGCTATGCAAATTGCACCCTCCAATCTACCCTAGTCTCTGTTGACAAAATTCTGCATATTTTGGTCAAAGGGTGTTGAGCAATCACCATAAGTGTGTCCTTATACTTTACATTTAGAATGATGACTATGTGATTCTCTTTGATGAGTACTTGAACTATAAACATGACTAAGCCCAAGCAAGTAGAGAAGTTTGATGGAACTAGTTTCCATACTTGGCAAACAAAAGCTAAGTTTGTGCTTATGAAAAAGGAGATATGTTATGTTGTGAATGGAAAGAAGTCTACAAAAGAAGAAGCTAATTGGTTGATCAAAGACAAGAAGGCTCTTGCTATCATTGCTTTGGGATTAAGTGACTCATACATTCACCACATTGATGGCTTTGAAACTTCACATGAAGCTTGGGATCATCTTCTTACAGTATTTGGTGCATAAGGGAAATGCTTCAAATATATCTTGCTTATTAAGTTCCTTTGGCTACAATTGGAAAAGGAAATGTGTTATTCCATGAAGAAAAACAACTCCAAAGAGAATCAAGCATTTCTTGTGAAGAAGGGCTACTTCAACAACAAAGCAAATCTGGCTGAAGGAAGAACTACATCAGCAAATGAAGAACAAACTTTGAAAATAAAGACAATGCTTTTTGAGCACTTTTTCTTTTGAATTTTTGTTTATCATCACTTGGTCAAATTTTGAGGTTCTCTGCTTGGAGTAGTACTCCAAAAAGTATGATATATGTTTTGTCTTTTGTAAATCACCTCTGGTCACCATATGATGTAGGCCATGTGATGTGTGTTTAATCCCATGGTACCTCTTGCAAACATGAGAAACTAGGTCCACACAAAGGCCTATGATTAATCCTTGTACATGCAAGAGAGAGAACCATTTGGGGGGGTCTATCCCATTTTTGTAAACCTCTCACCCTTGGGAACCCTTGCTAGCATGAGATCCTAGCCATAGATTTATCCTTGACCACCATGAGATGGCATGAGAAACTATAAGACTAGATGTATCCTTGACATTGCAAGAGGCAACCCCTTGAGGGGGGGTATGTTGGGATAAGTGTGATCAAGGGCTTGCTCTATAGTGCATGTGTGCATCTAGGGGAGTCACATGTGTGTTTGTGTGTGTTGTAGAGGCACATCAAGTGCTATGATGTGTCTAGTGTGTGACCTAAGTGATGATGTAAGCCAAAGGCCCCCACATGGGAGGTTGCTTTGATTTAGGCCAATCCCACTGATATAGGGGCTGATTCCCACTGATGTCGGGGCTGATTGCCACTTATGTAGGGAAGGTGCTACCTTCTCCCCCTTTCTATAAGAGAGAGTCACCTCTCTCACAATCTATAGTGAACAACATTTTGGTTACATCTTGTGCTCTCACTCCTCTTCCAAGATGCATCTATTCTATCCCACGTGATTATAATGCCGTATGTTGTGCTCAAACTTTGTGTGTTGTGCCCAGACTTCATGTTCTCTAATGGTTCTCGAGAGTTCTCAAGGTTGACAACTTCTTCTAGATGCACGAAGCTAGTCTAAATTTACTTGTTTTCTATGGGCCCCATTTCAACGTTGATGAAGGAGGTAGATTTTTATGGAAGATCTTGTTTTGACCCAAAGCCTTGCATAGTGGGGTAGTATTCCTTTCGATGTGAGCTGCATTGGTGGCTGTATTTATATCCGACCTCCTTCAAAGGATTACATAGTAGGTAAATATTGCTTTTGAATTGAAGGTGCCTTATTTATGTTGGACCTCCTACGAGATGCACGTCAAGATGCAAATGGCCACTTGTAAGGCCCAAGAACAAAAGGATCTCAATAGTCTCTTGCCAAATTTTGTAATAATACAAACACATTTCTCTTTTTTCATATTCTCTAGATGAATGATCGATTTGCTTGGATTGATCTAATAAACATTCTGTATAGACTATTATTTTGTACTAGAGTATGGGGATATAAATTTTGAAGTCAAGAGTAGATGGTTAACTTGGGATATCATTGGGGTGTTAAGCATAATATACCCCGTGAATGCACATGATATTCTAGTTTTTAATATAATATATGAGTGCCTATGTGTGATCATGAGCATGCTCTAAAAGTGCCTAAAAAGTGCATTCGAGCCACCATCATGTTTGTGGTGCTAAGGGATTTCTAATATACCCCTCGAACACACATGATATTCTAGTTTTTTATATAGCCAGTAGACCTAAAAAAGCTCTTAAATCCTAAAGTATGAGTATCTTTGTGTGATCATGAGTGCACATTAAAAGTGCCCAAAAAGGCTCAAGCAGTGCAAAAAAATATCATTCCATCCATTGTGATGGTTGGGTTGCTAAGGGATTTAAAATATATCCCTTGAATGCATGTGATAATGTAGTTTTTTGATATAGTTAAGAGATGTAAAAGAAGCTCTTTAGTTCTAAAATACTAGTGCCTTTGTGATCCTGAGATGCACTAGAAGATCTCTAAAGTCTAAAAAATATATTTTGTCTGTAATAAGATAGATTTGAGAAAATAGTGGTTGATTTAATTCTCTTTACACTAAAATAGCCCTTAAAAAGCTAAATGATCTTCCATGATCTCCAAGAACCAGTGTGGTGGGCAAGTATGACCAACACATTGGATTTAAATAGCCTTAAAGTGCTAAAATATCTCTCTTGTTGAACAAGCATGGCGGTCGTAGAACAAGGGTGGTGGTCATACCCTCATCATATCATGAGGCGAAGGTCATCTGCACTGTAAGACAATGCAATGGTCATGCATAAGAACCAGTGCAACGGGCTCACTATTCCATGGATTGCCATGTGTCATGGATTGTATTCTTGTCTAGTAAAGGCATGGAGTATCGCATTTTGAGCACGGTGTTCAAAATGACTGTATGTCCATGGAGTAAATTCCTAGAGTGCCACATGTCAAGCTCTACATGGTGTGCACAATGATTATGCCAAGAAGTTTTGACAGATTGTGTATCATCATTATGCCAGTGTGGTAATCAATACGCCAAAAAAAAAAGCACAAAAATTAGTTCCGCAATTGGCTCCACCTGATCATGCATCGACCTCTTAAATCAAATCAAGGAGATGAATATATGTCTTTTGTATTCATGAAGATTTTCAAGGATAATGGAATCCAAAGGCAATTCACATGTGCATATTCTTCTCAATAGAATGCCATATTTGGAAGGAGGAATAGGTATTCTTACTCTTGTAAACAATGCTCAGTAAGAAGCATCTTCCAAATCAGTATTAGACAAAGCAATGCTCAGTAAAAAGCATCTTCCACATTAGTATTAGACAAAGCAATCAATACTAGCAATTATTTAGTTAGCTTTTAACCAAACCCATTCAAGCTATGATACCTTATGAGACATTCATTAGATGCACGCCATGTATTGGCCATCTTCACTTCTTTTTTTGGGCAGAAAAGAATTTTTGTATTATATATTCACAAGAGATTGATACATTGAGTTTCATCATCTCATTTCAGTAGCAGCTGACAAAAAACCCATAACTTTGAGTTGAAACACTAGGAAACAATTGAAGCAGTCTGTATGTGTGAAGAAACAGGGAACCTTGATAGTTAGTGCTCAAAACAGTGGGTCGCCAAAGGGTAGGTCTAGTAGAGGGGACCACATCTCAACATGGAGTCCCAACTTGGAGAGGATCTACCACTTCAGAAGGGTTCCTCTTTGACAGGGTAAATAGGAGGGAGGTCATGATTCTGCAAGCAACAAGAAATCTCTCTATAGATGAAATCCTTGGCATGTTCATCAGCTTTTTCCTATATATGAGAGAGGGCCTCATTCTAATTATGGATATGTTGGTCTAGCAACCGCTTTGCCTACTAGCATGACACCCATTTCTATTAGTTATCCTCTTACTTTTAAACATTAGCAACATTTCTTTTAAACCAGCATGAGAACACTTCAATGGCACTAATTTCACCACTTTGGAACTGGTAATTGTTTCTTGAGATTTAAATGGACCACAAAGCTTGAGCCTTGAGGGTTAACCAAGAGGAGTGAGGAGTTTTGAGGGAGTCTCCAAGGAGGACTGCCTTCCAAGAAATAGGCTCCCCAACCTGAAAGTGGATGAGCTTCCAAACTTTCATGGCTTCAGGGTACGTGATGAAGAGATGGAATATGTCTTCGTTTTTGGAGGGGTATCTTTTGCAGAGTCCAGGCCCATTTCCTATCCTCTCACTTCTACAGTTGGTCCAGACAACCTTATGTGAAAGGAGCCACAGCAAGGTAGAGTAGTTTTCAGGGATGTCCTTGTTCCAAATCAGTCAAAACCTGTATTGCCACCTAGCTTGATTATTAGTAGTCTTCCATCTTGTGTTGAGGGTTCTAGCTATGTCCTCAATGTCATTGTGAGAGGTAGGTATAGGGAGGAGGTGGGAGCAACCAATCTAGTTGAATTCTTTACGCAAGTTGAGCACATAACCTCCTTCCCAAGTGACACTTCCCTGCCACAGGAGGATCCTGCTCATGGCTAGGTCATGGTCCAGGTTAGCAAGTCTATAAACTTTCTCCTAGTTTTAGGCCATGTCTTCCATTTAAAATCCTATTTATACCAAAGCTGATTCTATGTTTGGAGACCTTTCTTCTTGAAAAGGACACTAGCTTTAGTAAAATCCACATCATTTAGGAGACACTCTTGAAAAACATAGAGACCCGTATAGAATCAATGCCCATAAAGGTCCCTTTACTAGAAAAAACTCTCTTGATATGATCAAAGGCCTTCCAGAGAGATTTCTAGAGCTGGCTTCCCTCGGTCTGATTCTGGGTTGCACAGGGTAGAAAGGGAGGGGTTTGTTTTTCCATTTTGTAGCTCTTAATGGTATGATGTAGTTTGCATTTCTTAGAAGTAGTTTGGCCCAATCTAATTCCGGGTGTAGAAAAGATTTGATTACCTAGAAGGAAGCCAACTTGATAATATTCTCTTAGTGTCAGTCCCACCCCATAGGAAGCTTTTGTAGAGTGTGATGAATTTTTCAAGGCTAGTCTTAGAGGGGCACTAGTAGGAAAGGTAGAAGATAGACATAGGGTAGAGGCAGTGGTTAAGGACAATCCTTCTACCTGCCCAGCTAGCTTGAAAGCCTCTCCACTTGTCAAGTTTAGACCTGAACTTGTTCAGGAAACAACTCCCACTTGTCTTTCATGGAGATTTCAAAGACCATTGGAATGCCTAAAAGTCTGAAAATAGTGCCCTTGGGGATTTTTTTGCATCCTAGTTGTACCAAAATTGATTTCTCTTTATTCGTTAAAAATACATGACCTATTTGGAGTGATTTATTTTGGAGCTCAAGGCCGTGCAAAAATATCAAGGCATTTGAGCATTGTTGAGATGTCTTCAGGTGTATTTCTCAGGGTGAGGTTTGTGCGATCTGCAAACTGTTGGGTTACAAGTTGCATACCACCTAGAAGCTCAATCCCTCTAAGATTTCGTTCATCTATTTGTTCTTTAAAGATCCATCCTAGAGCATCAGCTCTGCAATAGCATAGAGCAGAGGGACTATAGGGCATCCTTGTCTAATGGACCTTCTTAAAGGGAAAGGTAGGGTCATCTCACCATTGACACACACTTTGGCTGAGGCATTGGATAGGAGTTGCCTGATGTGTGAAATAAAGTGTTTTCCAAGGCCCACGCTTTCTAGGGATAGAATAAAAAAATTCCAATTCAGTCAGTCATATGCCTTGTCAAAGCCTATTTTCAGAAAGCAAATGTTCTGATTAGTTTCACCTGCATATTCACAACCCTCCCATAGGTTTATGAAGGCTTCTAGCAAGTGCCTCCCTTTAATAAAACCTTCTATTCAGGTCACATTCACTTGTCCATTTTACCTAGGATCCTAAGAGAGAAATCCTTTGCTAAATCTTGTAGTTGCAGTTAAGCATTGTGAGTGGGGTCTCCAGTTCTCAGTTGGGTTTTGTCCCCTTCCTTGGGGATAAGTTTTATAACTCCTCCATTCAAATGAGTAGGGCGGGAACCATGGGCCAGGTTCTCATTTTAAACTTTGTGGAGACATGGACCAACTATATCCCAGAAGCATTTGTAAAATTCACATGGAAGCCCATCCTCCCCAGGAGTCTTGCCCTTAGTCATGGCAAAGGTTTCTTCTTTTAATTCTTGGAGAGATAGGTCCTTGTCAAGGTACACTCTATAATACCCTGGCACTGTAATCTTTCTTGCCCTGCTGCACTACCTTCTTGCTTCTGTAGTGCTGTCAGTATCATTTTCAACCTTACTAAGCATGTCTTGAAATTGGAGCCTTATGTACTCCAAGTTTTCCTTGGTTGATGTAGTTTGGAGGTCATTGCCTTTGTTGAGAAGGGGGATTTCTTCTTGGGTTTTCTTCCTCCTGATAAGTTTGAAGTTTTCTTTAGTCGATCTATTTATTTTCCCTGCCCACCAATCTCTGTAGTATACCTTGGAATCATTTAGCTTGATCTGCTCCTGTAACCTCAGTTCTTTTATCTTTGCAACTAGTTCTTCTTGGGCTCGAGGGTCTTGAGATCTAGCCTTCTTTTCTAGGTCCTAAATACTCTTTTTGATGTTATCCATTCTTTTGGCACGTAAGATTGCTCTCTGTTTCCTTGATTTTTAAACAATTTCTTGGGTGTTTTTAATGGCAGTCAACCAAGCCTCTTTAGCTTGAGGAGTGAAAGGAAAAGGCATGCGCCCATACTTGTGTTATCTCTTGTTGGACAGACTTGTGGAGAGAAAAGAGATAGAAGCTCTAGTCTCTCTGTCTCTCTCTATCCAATCTTGCACTAGCGTCTGCACAGTAGCGTCTGCACAGTAGCTCTAGTATCTCTCTCTACCCAATCTCTTTGCCACATGGCAGGGATAGAACTCTCACTGCTCACCACATAGTTTGGCCACATGGTAGATAAGCCATGTGGTAGATAGGCCACACATTGCTTGACATGTGGCAACTTAGCCTCATCTTATCCTCTACATGGTAGTGCCACATCACTACCCACCATGTCACCTACCACATCACTCCCTACCATGTCACCTACCACATTGTCGCCTACCATTTCACTTGACCACATGGAAATGCCACATCATCATATCCACCTAGCTGCCTACCACATCATCACTGACACATAATAGTGCCACATCACCATAATTTACCAGTGTCAAATGGTAATGCAAACTCACACTACCACCTTAGCACTTGTGCTTCACCATATGCACACCCTATCCATATCACCTTAGTACACACACGCCCTTTGTGTCACCATAACTTTTGGTCCAAGAGGAAAATTGTTTGCTTTTTTTGAGCTCTTCATAGTGGACTCCTCTAATTTGAGGTTCAACCCACTCGTAGTGTAGATTTAACACCTAGACCTTGTCATTGGAATCCCTTTTGTTTAGATTGTAGAGCTACTGCAAACCAAGCACATAAAACTGAATTGAGATTGAACACTTTGGAAGGGCGATTCAGTGCCAACATCTCATGTATCCTCTTGTTGGAGATTGGGTCGAATAACAATCCAAAGCTTTCAACTAAAGTAGTTCTTGGCTTCTTGCTCAGATTAAAGAATCTTTAAGATCATCTCACTTCGTGCAAATTTTAAAAAAAAAAAAGATTTGAGTTTTGTAAAGCACTCTTTGCTTATACAATGCAATTTAAGGGGGGGGGTGGTGAGAATGGTGTAAATAGCATAATCTAGATAGGGTTCATGGGAAACCCTTAGGGGCTCATTTATATATTCTCAGTTTCTTTATAATATAACTTAGTGTACAGTTAGCAATATCATGTGGTCTCTCTCTCTCTCTCTCTCTCTCCAATCCTCCAATGGGTCCATCTATTGCACGCTACAAGAGCATGCATCTACCTCATGCTTTGAACTTGCTTTGCTGTTGAGCTCATCTCTGAAGCTCAATGAGGTGCACTATAATTGCACCTTTCTTATCAAGCTTTGTTTAATAGGCTTTGTTTAATCTTGGACCATCACCAAATTGATAAGAGTGCTTAAGAGATTTAGCTTGATTTAGCTTGAAGTCACGATTGCATCAATTCAATTTATGTGTGCTACTAACACTTGATCGCTTAAGGGATTCTAGCACTTTTCTTTGGAGCTGCCAAGCATAGATAAGGATTTACTTCTTATTCCTCTTGACTACGGATGGATTCTTAGCAAAGAAAACCTTCCTTGTACGCGCTAAATTACAATATACATGAAAAGATTTCAAAACCATGTAAGTGTTCTAGTACACAAGAAAAGGGTTTCGTGGTCCAAAAAATACACTACTTTAAAAATCGAAGTGATATTGATCCTATGGTGGAGGGCACTTCTCACCCTTTGATCCCATGCCTTTTAAAAGTAAAGTGATAATGATCCTATGGAGGGAAATTCTCACCCTTTAATCTCATGCCCTCAAATGCAATTGAGCATAAATCTATGGGTGGAAGTTGTAGATTTTTTCTCCTCCAAGCTATATCCTAGAAAACCTTCAAATTTAGTCCTATGTGGAGATGCCATGCCAACCTCTTTATACACTCTAGGTCTTACCTTCAAGTTGTGTAGTGCATCTAGTAAATGCCTTTGGGCTCTTTTGGTGCATTATGTTATTTGGAAAATGCTCAACGTGTGTTAGCTAAAATGCATATGCAAAGAATGTCATCTTTGGCTTATATGGGCATCTATAGATGAAAAACAAATGAAATTCACTAGGTTTAGTTTTACCAATCCAAAGAGTAAGCTTGTTTGGATCATATGATGCTAAGAGTGACGCATTGGAACCCATACTTCCACTGCACAAACCTTTCTTTGAGGGCCCGTCTTGAGCATACACATTGTCTTGTCTTTGTAGCTTCCATTCCGCATCACCTGCTTGCAAACTATTTGATTTTGCTAAAACATCCTTGGATAGAATGCAATTCCGAGGGCTCCTTAAAGAGAATTGTATTTGGGGTAACACAACTCTTTGCACATAAATGTAACGTAAGAAATGTGGTTAGATCGGCCTTATTCAAATCAGCACTCTATAAAAGGTCCACGCCAAGAGTGGCCGTCAAAGATGAAAGATAAATTTGATTGAACGGAAGATAGACAAAATCAGAAAACAACATGGTGAATTTGCACCTCAAACAAGCAGAAAAGATGCTAGGCGCAACATCGAGAAATGGGGCCGTAAGCCCCCAAGAGTAAGGCTATAGCCTAAACATGAGAGAGACAAGAAAAGAACTCAATTCAGCATGGGGCACATAAAACCAGTATTCGATTATGCCAAGTGGCTAAATATGAGAGAGAGAGAGAGAGAGAGAGAGAGAGATAGAGAGAGAGAGAGGAAAAGAGAGAGAGAGTTTTCTTCTCCTGTCAAGCGCAGAAAGGCCTACGAGACCAAGTCGGGGGGGAAAAACACCGCCTTAAAGATCTAGTACATACTTAAAAGCCGAACTCCTTGTGTGTACACTAGTCATGTGTCAGCCATGATTGATTTGTCATGTGTCAGCCATGAATGATGTTAGCTTTGAGTGGCGTTCCATAAAAAATCCTCATATCTCTGGAACAACTAGACGAAACATTTGAAGAGAGCGAGAGACACAGAGAGAGAGAGAGAGAGAGAGAGAGAGAGAGAGAGAGAGAGAGAGTAATTAACAGAATGTGGGTCGTTAAGAGTTCGAGCAAACCGTGTCAAGTAGGTTCGGAAAAATAACAATAATAAGTGAAAAGTTAAAGAGTCAGCACAGAATACAAACCCTCGCTTGCGTTCTTCCTCTTGTAATTAACTTCTAGAGCGTTGTCTACAATAAGCTAATCAAAGACACAAGCCTTCCAGATATTAACAACTTAATAGTTCAAAGGATTCAGAGTAATCGCTGCCTGATATCATACTTTTTATGTTAAATGCAGTAATTGCATCGTTTGCAGCTGACGAACCAGGTTTCAACACCATAAACCTAGGGCTGAGTTACTTCAATAGGATTCACTGGTGTGGACGTTGTCGTCGCTTCCCTGAGGCGTTGATTTTCGTCTGAATGGTCCGTGCCTTGAGACTTAGGCTGCAGATCGGCGCAGAGAACGTCAACATAGCGACCAAACCACTGCCCAAACCAAGTCCTCTTTTTCATGGCGTTCCAGAGCTCCTTGTTTTTCCTGATGCTCCCTCCAATCAGCAGAAACGTATCCAAGGAACAGACCCACAGCGCCTGCAGAAAGATAAACCCACCCAGAGAAGTAGTGATGATGACAGGAAGGCGCTCGTTCCATGTGTGCGCTACAGTGGCGAAACTTGCGCAGATGTAGGCAAGCACGCAGGAGGAGAGCGACACCCCAAAGAAGAAGATCATGTAGAAAAACTTGGGCAGCAGGTTGGCGAGGAGCTGGAGGCGCATCTTGGCTTCGGTGAGGGCGGAGCCGGAGGAGTCGAGGGAAAGAAGGGGAGAAAAGCTACTACTAGCAAAGAAGAGGAGGCCAGTGACGGAGAGGAAGAAGGAGAAACCATTGAGGTAGATGAAGAGTTTCTGGGAGGCAAGGAGGTGGGAAGAGGAGTTGAGGGGTTTGGGGGGTTGAAGGAAGCCAGAGTAGGAGGTAGTGAGGAGGATGGAGAGGACAATGGCGAAGGAGTTCATGCTTTTGAGGAGGTGTCTGTGCATGAGGTCGTAATTGTCACGAAGCTTAACATATGGGATATCAGTGGAAGTGGAATTGGAATTGGAAGGGAAGGAATCCATCAGAGCAATGGAAGAGGAAGGAGAACAGGGTAGTGCCATACATACACAAGACCCCAAGTACTACTAAATACACAACAAGAACAAGCTTTGGGCTTGGCGAAATGAAATGGTTCACAGCTTTAGAATTATGACTTTCCTTGCTCCTTCCTCGGTCCTCCCGGCCCTTTCCTTGCTCGTTCCTTCCTTTTTCCTCTCCATTCCATGACCAAATTCTAAGAGTACCTTTCAAGACTCCTATGTTTTCCAAGACAACTTTCAATACCTTTTCTCCTCCACTTTCCAAGCAACTATGCCACACACACTCTCTCACACACACACACACACACACACACACACACACACACTATCTTCCCGCTTCTTTGAGTTTTCCAACCAACTATTCCACAAACACTCGTTATCTTCCGTCCATCCATGCCCCTTCGAGCAACACGTCACACGTCCCCTCAACAAATTATCATCGACTAACCAACCCCTCCAACTACAAATTTCACTCATTTGTAGGGCCTAATGGACACTATTAAAAAATGGAAATGCTCATTTGTAATGATTAGATTGAACAAGGTGAATTTCATTCAAGGGGCCTGCCCAAGATGAAGTTGACATTGATTTCACATAAGTGTATGGTAGTGTGCATACATATACATCGTCACACATCCATACATACATACATACATACATATACACACATGCATGCATGTATTTTTAATAAATTATTGACTTTTATTATATACAAAAGTGGGGGAAAAAAACGAGGGGTCAAATCCCAAAACAAAAATTGGCCACCACAAAATGGGCTAGCTACCCCACAACCTACGCACATATGCAAGACTTAATTTCTGAGAAGGTACCTCCTACATCTCTTCAATAACTACTAACCAATTCATCATTCTTTTTACTAACCATCATAAATCAAGCAGATCTGTGCTCACTTTCACCTGCTCTTTGGCTCCAAACCCAATTGACTGATAGAATACCACTTGATTACGGAACTCCACACTGCTAAACCTAAGGCCACCCTGACATACACAAGATGCAAGTGTTGAAGGTGAAACCAAGACCTCCCCATTAATTCCATTTGCCATCTACCTTTGATATAAAAGTGAGACATCTTTTCCTTACTGTAGCCTCTATAGAGCTCACACACCTTGAACAAGGTCCATAACAGATGCTTGACCTCCTAAACTATTCCACCACAAAAAGGACAGATTGGATTGATTCCCACCCATCTTGATAGCTTACCCGCCGTTACTGGCAACCAAAGATGCAACGCCTTCTACAATAAAAAGCTGGCATGACCTACCCTACATCCCTTCAAGATATCATGCAATCTAGCTGCCCACCACCTGGGACTCATCCTTAGGTTCCACTTCTTGTGTGGTACCATAAACAACATAGTCTGTTCAATCAATCTCCTATATACCAATATGAGATTTTGCACGTGCCGTTTCACCCAAAGACCATTGAGTTACGAACAAACTCTGAGATTTAATGACATTCATAGGCCATCCCTCTAGAATCAAAGCAAACATGGTGTTAAAAATATTAAAAATCAAGTGACTGTTCGAGTTGCTTGATAATAGAGATATTCTCAACAATGCCTTTTCCCAATACCTAAATTCTACACTATTCATTAAAATATGACTATATAACCAGTCATCTACTTAAATGCAGATGGTCTCAGAGGAGTCTCACAGTTCTTTGGAATCCATGACGATAATAGCCTCATGAAGTTTTGGACTAACATTGTTATGATAGCTTGGCAAGTTGATGATGAAGTTTTGGACTAACATTGTCATGATAGCTTGGCAAGTTGATGATGGAGCAAGAAACAGATCCATCCTCATAGCCAAGCTTGGCAAGATCCTCATCCCAAGAAGGGGCCTGGGAGAGACATGAAAAATCATGAGTTATTTATAAGACTTTTGAAATCTCATGATGAATTCACAAGGGCCTATTATTTGCATAGTACTAATCCTCTACCAGTCTGCCTTCCAACACATAATGCTCAAAGGCCTTGATATCCCATTAACAATTAGACTATGTCATCAAATGATTACCATCCTTAACTTTCTTTTTGTTTTCGTTTAAATAATCCATTCTATAGGAAATAAGGAGGAAGGGTAAGACCAAGGGGAGGTTCCCTTAGCACCAGCCTCCTTCCCCATTTTGTTACCTTATTTTCAAATCTCTCTTTCTTTTTCCAATGAGCCCTTAGGGACAAGGGGAGAGAATAAGGGACATATTTCTTAAATCCGAACCATTTTGTAAGAGTGTCATTAATTATTCCTTGAACAATAAAATTGCTCTGCATATTTTGTAATATAAATCAAAAATGGAATGCAGCCAAGATACTCAAGATACTATTCTAAAAGAAGAGACCATCAATTGGTTAAACATGGATATTTCTATATCATAATTTCTAGTTAAAAATTTGTCATAAAATAGTGATAATTGTGAGCCCATTGGTATCAAGAGTGCCTTTTTCATCCACCAAACTTTAAAAGGCACTCAAAATTTGAAAAAGATAGGGCTTCAGGCCATGTGAATAGTTGAAGTTCCCCAAATTTCAAACCTCAAATGTACAAAGGCTAGACAATAGATCCCTTAAACATATGCCATGGTTCTCAAAAAGTGTAGTTCTTAGAGACTGGTAAGGTGAATCCGTACATCAGAATAGGTAGGCTTCGGAGTAGTGAAATCATTTTAACTTCATTATCAAACTCAAAACGTTGAGATAGGCACCCAAACTCACCTATGCCAATTGACACAAAACACAAGTTAGAACTTGGTGTTTTGGAATCATAACCATAGGCTTCACTGCCTGAACGTCAATCCCATCATCTTAAGCAAAGAGGACAAGTCTTAAAAACAAAGTCTAAAGTCATTAATATTTCTAAAGGACATAGTAAAAGGAAAAGTAGCTTAAGGTTCTTAGTAGAATAGGGCAAAATATGAGAACTCCACAAGGGGACCAGGCGGTTTCTTAAGCACACATGCCTCAAACTAGTTTTTCAAAAGTGAGAAAAGGATATGCGCTTAGAAGACCACTTCTTGCAGGGAAGGAAAATGTAGGGGAAATGAGCAAAATCATGGCCTAGGGAGAACCAGATGTCCCTGGTTTTTTACACTTGTTCCCCCAACAATTCCTTCAAAGGGAGAGAGCTCTTACAAAAATCTACACAACCGAGGAAAAAGACGCTTATGCTCCAAGTTCCCAGATACAAGTAGCCTAGATGGAGAAAGGATTCCATAAGGAGAAGATAGTGCAGCTCATGGCACAAGGCCAATCCTAGGCAAAGCAATGGTGGAGAAAGCATTCCGTGAGCAGAAGATAGTGTAGCTCAGCTCATGGCACAAGGCCAATCCTAGGCAAAGCAATGGTGGAAATGATCCGTGAAGGAGCGCAGCTAGGTAATGTTCAAGCCCTTCGAGAAATCTTAGTGGAGAGGTTGAACACAAGCTGTTGTTGATTCCACCCTTTGCAAAGAGGATCCTCCCATCATTAAAATTTTCATTGCAATCCAAACTAATGAGGAGCCAGACGTAAAATGTGATACTGAAAGATGGCATCATGTATACATCATAGTTTCCTCTGAATGTGTCCATCCTAATGCTACTCTTTGATCCATGTGCTCTTGCACTCTTGCCTTAAGAAATATTTTTTGTTGTACAACATTCTCAACTATGTTGTAGAGTGATGAAACATTCCATGCATCTTCGTCTCTATCATTATATTTTGAAATCACTAGTGCAGGTAGTTCAGTGGTTTGTTTTGCAAGGTAAAGGCCACACTGTGGGTGATGGAGGGAGATGTCTTGGTATAAAAATTTATGCTCAAGTTTTTCGTTAAAGATTTATGGCTCGGATCTTGTAGCTGGTCTTCTTGAGGCCTAGAAGAGGTGTTATGTGCTGCTCACATAAAAAAGTCACAATGGGCACAAAGGGGATGGTGGTCTATTTGAGAAAATTTGGTGGGGTTTAGTAGTGTAGGCAGAGCATAATCTATAAGGACTATTAGACCTAGAGGTATGCATAAGAAGGGCACATCTATGGGATGTCCAAAAAGCTGACTAGCTTCCTGTTGATGTCTTGTGGGAAGCATAAAAAAGCCTTATTGGAATTTGCAAAAATCTCCACCATGAGAAACCTTCCGCGATGTATAACTTGACTCCTCTTGTTAGCCCTACTTTTGTAGAAGGTTTGGGTTTGAAATGTTTTATCCTTGCTCAAAACCATTCCTCCACCCCTCAACATAGCTTTTGCAACTTGGAAGGCTTGCCCCAAGATATTCTAAAAAAGATCTTTTTTGATTTGATTGTCACACCTCCAGCCACTCTTAAAAGAAGCTCATGCCCAACTTATATAAGCCCCTTCTTCCCTCCAAGGGTTCTTTTTTTAGATTTTAAATAATAATAAAAGCTGACTATATTATATAAAACTTGATCAAGAGGGTGGAAAAAAACCCTAAACCTACGTAGATTTGCAAAAACTAAACAAGGCTTGACATGAGTAGACCCTCCAGCACCAACAACCATTCACCCACAACATTGCCCTTGTGAGCAATCATCATACCAATATCAAGAAGCATACCGACTACTTCTATAATGATGCTCTAATGATGGTATTGACATGGCTAGTTGCTTTCGATCTGAAAGCAGCCTGGTTTCTAATATACCAAATAGCCAAATTCATTGAAGCCCGTACATAAAGCCAACAAGCTGCCATGGTAGAGGAAAAACCATCCATATCATCGAGCAGTACAACCTTCCATTTAGATTTAAGGCTAAACCTGGTCATAAGCCTTGAACTTCTGATCACAGACTCCATCTTGCTCCACACACATCCTGTCACAGGGCATGCCCAAAAGAGATGCTTGATCTCTTCCACAGCTACCCCACAAAGAGGGCAGGTTGGATTAAGATTCACCGATTTAGCAATACGACCTCTCGCAGGGAGACCAAGCTACATAATCTTCTAAAGCAAAAAACAACCCTTCCCAAATCTACAACCCTGCCAAATATCCTAAATTCTACCTTGCCACCATTCACTATTTCTTCTCAACTTCCATTTTTCATTGAAATTGTGACCTACCAGATTCTTTTCAATCAAAGCACTTATAAGCCACTTTTGAAGAAAGTTTCTTCAAAAGCGTTCTCTTGAAAGACCATTGATCGACTAAACCATCTTTAGAAAGCACGGTACTAGTAGGCAGGGTTTCAAAAACCCTGTCAAGAACATTGGATATCAATTGGGTTTCAGATATGCTAAGCTTATAATGATCCTTCAGATCAGCAGGAGTTTTCCAATCAGCCTTTCCGTTATCCCAAATGTTACACCATCTTCTCATACCTTTCTTCTGCAAACCTCTAGCATGCACTAGATCCAAACCCAAGGGTTCTTGAGGCTGAATTTGATGGCACATGAGTTTGGGATCTTCATGATATGAACCTATTATCCCCTTTCCATGTGGACATTTGGTTCTTTTTGGTAGATCTATTGCAGTCCTATAAAGCTTTGAATGTAGAGGCTTAAAAAGTAGCACAAAATTTTGTCATTCCCATTATGTAAAACTATGCACATGATTGCAAACTTGGTAGATGTAAGAGTAAAATTGCACAAACAGACAAAAGAACCCTCAAATAAATTAATGATATTTTCAATATTGGCAGCAGAAAATGGATTGTAAGGCTCAACCCTTGTGGTTTGATCATGCAACATGGTTCATAGACAAAATTTGACTTCCTTATTTCTTGGTCGACCACTTAAAGCAGCCTTCAACTCTTTTTTGCTCTTCATGAAGACCTTGGACATGGTGCAGTTCGGAAAATCATTGATTACTTAGGAGTATGTTCTTATGGTGAAAGGATAATTTGACGGCACAAGTCCAACAACTCCAGGACAATAATATCTTCAAAGAAAGGTAGGTAAGAGGGGGCTTGAGTCATGCAAGGACCTGAGCCTACTGATGTCTCACTCCCCTTCCCCTAGAAGCATTGAATGGAAGTCACCATCGGAGAGCTTGGTTCATCTTGACAACTTTGAAACATAGGTAAGATCCTCCAAGTCTCTCACCCAGAGTGCTACTAGCAAATTTCTCGAGAATAGCTTCTATATGATGACATGGAATGATTTGGTACAGGTATGCAGGCTCTCCTTTAAATAAATCTCCTCTCTTCCCCATGGCTCCTTATCCTTAACAAGTCAAAAATTAAGAAACAAAAATGGTTTGATATATATGCTGTTTGATAATCCTCTTCTTGAGTGTTTTTCATTAAAAAAGTTATTACTTCATTTCCTTACTGAAAATGGCCTTCCCCTTGCTTGATTGGTAAATTAAAGAATTATTTTTCGCTTTGTCTTTCAAAGAAAATTTAGGAGAAAGGGTGATGAAACCTTGGTGAAGTGCATCTTTATTGGTTATTCTCTACAGCAGAAAGGGTATAGATGCTATAACCCTTCTACTCATAAGTTTACAGTGAGCAGAGATATTGTTTTTGATGAGATGAGCAGTTGGTATAAACCAGTAAATGTGATTGATGATGTAGATGCACAAAATGGTAATGCTGCATAGAACTCACAGCAGTAGTCACAAAATATTAATGGACCTATAGTATCCTCTAGCAATGGTTCACATACTTCGCCATGGATAGGCAAATTGAGATCAGGAGGATCTCCTCAAAGCAATGCAGATAGTGGTATGCAAGTATCACGAAAAGGAAAAAAGAAAGTAGATCAGCCCATGGTTGATGTGAATGCAGGTCACTCTTATGTGGATGGTGAATCCAGTGGCTCAGAACAGAGCCTTGATGATGAGTTGGGTATTCCTTCTGTTGTTACACTTGGAGTAAGGAAGACAAGGGCCGCTTATATAATTATAAAATGATTCACAATTTCTTATTTTATTATCATTTTTAAAAAAATGCCTTTTTCTACATGATCCATAATCTCCCTAAGAGGGAACCTTCCACTTGTAAACATTGTTTAGATTTGTGATTCAGGCCCTTTTGAAATTCCTTTCTATGTTTACCATGTTGTATTAAACTTTGTGATTCAAGCCCTTTTTAAATTCCTTTCTATGTTTACCATGTTGTATTAAACTTTCATCCAAGGGTATCACATGGTTCCATGAGTTAATGATAAAGTACTTTAGTCTAGGATCAAAACAAGGGCAGCAAATGTTGGACTTTTTCATTTATACAATTATATAATTATTTAGACACTTTTTCACTTGATTTAAAGTTTATTAGTGGTGGCCTTTCTAATTTAATTCAATGTAATGGATGTATATCCTCAGCAAGCCTATCAGTGGAGATATTTCTATGTTTAATTTGTTTCCTCCCCCCCAAACCCCCACCCCACATACAACCCCCACCCCCCTGCTTATGAATTTATTGAAAATTTCACTTGTTTATACTATTAGCTTTACCTTGTTAAAATCAATGCTTCTATGGTTACTCTCATATATATCATATACATATATAAGTTTTAAGGACAACTTACACACACAAACACACACACACACACACACACACACACACACACACACACACACACACAAATACAATATTTTTGCTTAAATAATTTAGCTCACTCTCTCTTTCTCTGTCTCTCACATGTAGACACACACACACATACTCACACGCATACACTCCTAAGTTATTATGTTATTTTTTGCGTGCTTTTTCATAAAATTAATGTACACACGCATACACTACCCCATATGCATTTCCCCCTATTTATTAATTATTATTTTTGGCACCCACCCCTAATTCTCTCTTGGCACACACACACGTGGACACACACAAACACTTTCCCTTTCTCCCCCATTTTAAAATATACTACCAAATTTTTAAAGTTATATATATATATATTGCCAATAAGTATTGGAAAACTAGAGGGTGAAGCTAGAGGAGGGAACAACATAAACAAGGGTTATTATTATAAAACCAAAAGAAAAAAGATGCTAACTAAAAACTTCCATAATATTGAACAATAAAGAATAAGGAAAAAATAAAAAATGCCATAAAGATGAACAATAAAGAATTACATCACAATGAATAATAAAAAGGGGGGTGGGGGGAATGTGTAAATTATAAATGAATATAGGGAAGGTAGGGGGAGGGGGGAAATAGGGAATGTGTGTGTGTGAAAATGAGATAAATTATTAAGGTGAATTAATGTGTGTGTGTGTGTGTGTGTGTGTAGATTACTAGATTGCTACCGGGGAAGTCTCTCTCCAATAATTTTAGGATAATCCCCAGCTACTCATTTTAAAGCCATTATTCTCAAAAATTTTGATCAATTTCTTGATTTGTAAAAAATCATTAAAATTATCATCCTCTGAATAGATTATTGGCATAATCTATGAAAGAATTACCCTTTAAGAAAAGGATTTTAGTCTATTGCTATTTGCCCAAATGTATTGGGCAAACCCTATAGTTAAAGTCCTCAAACTTATCAAACTTGTTGGTTAAGGTTTCCCATTCTGGCAATGCACTATAGTAATGGACAAATTTAGGAATTTTCCTTTGTTCCATTAGAATTAGCACGTGAATCCAAGGAATAAGATTTAGCTCTCTCCTTTATTTCCAAGAACTTCAATGGTGGGTAAATCCAATCCGAATTCTATGGGTCTCGAAGGGATGAGGGGATCCAGGAACAACCTCACATTTATAAGGATGATGTCATCCATGTATTGTGTAGAGTGTTTGAAACTCTCCAAAAACTCTCGTTCTCTAAGTGTCCACCATTTGATACTAAAGTTGTATTCAAAACAAAGTAGGTATAGGTTGCACCATAGGTGGGAGCAGCCGAATCCCATGGGGATACCAGATAATTTTTTAAAGGTTGCATGTCCCCTAGAGAAATTTCCACGTTGGATACTAACCAATTATTGAGCTCCATTAGGTCTTGTTTTGATATCGAGGGGTTGTACCATGATCTCTTATTCTGCCAAGAGGATTTTTTGTTTTGATGAAGCACAATAAAATCATTCCTTGAGCTAGAAAGGATAAAGAGATAACCCCCCTCATGACACTAATGAGACCTAAATCCCTCCTTAAGGGGACATTCTCAAAGAATTTGCCAGCGTCTACCATAAAAATGCAACTCACGTCTTTGATAGGTTTATCTTTGTGTCAAACATTGATTTAAGAATCGAAAAAGCCTTCGAATGGACTCCCAAGTCTGCACAAATGGAATCTTGGAGCTTGGTGCTTGCTATCGTAAGTGGTTTCATGCAAGCTTGTAGAGACGAGGCAATAAAAGCTGCCAACATAGAAAAGACACATGCATGGGCATTTGTTATCCATCTGAATGAGTTCTTGTGTGCTTTGTACATGCACATCAAATAGGTGAGTGAGTAGTTTTCAATGTATGGAAACATTTGAAAGGATGAAATCTCCTTGCCACCATTAGGTCAAAGGACTTCCCACACACACACACACACACACACACGTGTGTGTGTGCCCATGCTCAACTCGAGCACTGGGCTATTCAACCTTTCCTTTGCTACTAAAAAATAATCAATTGCTTACAAATGAAGGTGGGAGTGGATGAGGATTTGTTAGTAGAAGTGATTAAGAGTGTTGAAGCAAGCCACTCTACCTCTTTGCACCTTTCATGGGTCAAAGAGGGATGTTGAATTCTTCTTAGAGGGAAAACTAGATGTTATCAATTGTTGCAAGAAATCCCTAGAGTATGTTTCAAAACCTCGACTTAGAAGAGAGTGGCACTCCCTATCATATTTCCCCAAGAAACCAAATAGCTGGTTAGACTTAAAGCGTATGGTTTGAACGTTCACTCACATATTACCTCCCCAACTCCCACTTGGTCTCTGGACCCATCCAAAACCCCCCTCCTCCGGCCTCTTTTTGTCATAATTACCTACTCACCGTTACCTATTTTCATAACGCACTTGCACGTTATGAATTTACTCTTGACCACAACTTTCGCTTAGGATTCTTGGACTTTTCTTCCGTCTTCTTGCTTCTCCCTCTTTGTTTGCTCCGCATTTGCTGCCCTCTCATGCTCCTCTTACTCCTTCTTATCTCCACGACTCCTAGTACTGCCTTCAATTGTCATGTTGGCTGTGCCTTTCGACTCCACCCCTCCCTTTCTTACATTCTGCATGGCCGGCTGTCACCTTAGGTAAGTAGACTCTAACCTCAGAGCCTGGACTACCTGGACAGATTTGACATTGTTGTACTTATTCTTTGCTTAAGTTTGCAAGCTCAATATAAAGAAAAATTATATTGCCATTACTCTTGGTTTCCATACCAATTTTTTGGATTACAATTTTGTCAAAAGTTATTTTAATTTAGTTTTCTTAAAGAATTTCAATCCATTTCTCATAGGCATCTTTTTATAATTATCCAAATGATTGAATTAATTGTATGGTTCAGTAATGTGATACCATGTCCAACCATAAGGGAAGAAATGGATGTGATACTGAAATGCAAGTTCCTCCCCTAGTAGTTCCCAGAGTAGAAGACCAAAAGGTATGACCAAGACGCAGTCTACCAAACTTATCACAATCTCTTGCATCCAACTTGTATTCCTAAATAAAAGAATGTCAGTAGATCCCCTAGTGACCTACAGTGAAGTTGATTTTGATTAAATTTCCTTTGGTAGCAATGAAATGAACCATTAAGTCCCTAAATGTTACATTAGCCAATCCTCATCAACAAGAGGAAGTAGGATGGAAAACCTTACTTGACCTAGTGGAATTAACACTCCCTCTAGTGTAGAAGATCTCCTAGAGTAGTGGAGAGGAGAGAAGTACACAAGGCAAATAACCCCAAGGCACTCTCTCTAATGTAAAACAAAGAACCACATCACCAAAGATAGAGGGCATAAAATCAACCTCTTCAAATTCAGCCAAAGTTGAGAAAGAGTTCTTATAAACCAAGTACAACATTGGAGTCTATAAAATTTCTATCTACAATACTAGAGCCACATTTTTTGATGTGGAGGAGGGATGCTAGGATGAGAATCCAGGTTCTAGGAACACCATTCTTAGCCTCACAGGAACTAGGTTAGGTGTATTACTAGCCTCAACCAAAACTAGAATATCCCTAGCCCCAACCGAAGCAAGGCTTGAGGTAAGAGAGGGGGCTTGATGGTTTGTAGGTGATGTGGGAGTGCCAACTCAAAACACAACCCAACATGGAGGGTAGGTGTAGGACACATAGCAAGTCTTGGACATGTAGTAGGTGCTAAAGGAACACCCTTACAAGGGCGAGAGGGGCCCTTTTCATCTTGCTTGGGCAACCCCTAAAGAAATGCCCTAAGGTCATGCATATTTGACATTAATTGTGTTTACCCATGATCTCAAATATCTTTCAAGAAAGAGAGCTAGCAGATGCTAGAACACTATGTGGTCATTGGAAATATTAAGGTCATACACAATGACCCTAACGTTGGGAACCACGTTGATCTTATTGCCTCTGCTACAAAAGAGTGCAAACCATGGCTGGAGGGGTCTCTATGTGACCAGCCCAAATGAAGCTCCAAAGCACTTGATGGTAAACCTATGAAAGATCACGGAATCTAATGAAGAGTGAGGACTTGATTATAAATACCTATGGAAGACTGCAAAATCTAATGAAGAGTGACATGACCCGATTATTCTCCTCTATAGGGCATTAGGAAAAAAGGGAGCTCATTTTGGGGCCTTTTACGGTTTGGAAAAATAAGCTCTCAACCAATCAATAGAAGGCCAACGTAACGTTGAAAATTCACGAAAATAAGAGAAAATAGAAAAAAGAAACAATACTTTATGTAAGTACAAGCGTGCTACATTAATGTGGAGATTGGTTTTTTATTCTCAGAAGATCTTTGGACAAGAAGATAGAATCTAAACTGACATTTTATCTGACAAGATCCTTCCTGCTTCCACCTTCCTTTGAATTTTCAAATGTTGTGCCGCCTTTCGTGCGAAAGGTCTACCATTCTACACCATTGCCTCATTGTGCAACAACCTTTCTTTTCCAAAACTGCTCCCTTGATCCTGTTTGGCGTAGAGTAAGATGTTTCTCGTCAACTGTCTGTTTGCCCACTTTCTCTTTCTTGAAACTTCAAATTGTTATCTTAGTTACATTACTTTGCTATTGTTACAGATTCAGAAAATCTCCATGGTGAACCAAAACCATGGCCGTTCTTGTGGAAGACGCTCTGTGGATAATAATGCTACGAAGGCAGAATTATACCAAACATCCTTACCCCGTCAACCTGCTTCTTCTATTTCGTCGGTAGAGAATTCAAGTACAGTCAAAACGGAAGGAACTTGGGAAAGGTTTAGTGTTTCGAAAGGAGCATGGGTGCTCATGCAACCTAGCAAAAGAAAAAGACCCCAGACAAAAAACATTTTCTTGGCATTGTGGAAGGGAAGAGTACGAGATTTTAAAATCACCAAAGGGAAGATATCCGTGAAAGAAGTTTTGATTCAGCACGTGTACATGCATAAAGAACTTGTCTTGCGAGACTATCCAAAAAATCTTCCGCAACACAGGCCTAATTGTATATTTTTCTATTGTGGTTTTTTTCTTCATGAGGTGTATGGATTTTTAAGATGAAGCTTTCTCTCTTAGCTTATTGACATTCTTGTGTTGTTTTATTTCAGATTTATATCCTTCATCGTATGAGACATGGCAAAACATCAATTGTATTCTGGGATTTATAGATGTTCTGCATGGATCGATAGGAGAACAAAAATACCAAGGTCGATGTGCAACAGAGCTAGCTCAATCGGGTATATTTTTTACTGATCATTTTTATCAGTTGCTGGACAAAGCTAACACACATGGTGTATTAATAAAACAAGACCTTCCGGCGTGGAATTCAGTGGATTGGCCTCACCCACATTCTAGTGTTACAGAGGAATATAGGGCGAAGCTTTTTACAGAAGTACAGAAAGCTCTGAGGCCCAATATTGCCACTAGGATAGTAAAAATTTCTTTGTGCATGCCTCTCACAGTTTTTGTGGACTTGTTTAATACCTTTCCAGTGAAGGTTTCAAAAACAATGTTCACAGTTAAAGCAACAAATTCGGCATGCATGCCACAATTTTTGGATAAAGGTTGGGATAAGAAGACATGTAGTTCAGTGTTTTGTGAGGTGGTCCAACCTTCTATGCAACTGAAGTACATGGTTGCATCACAAAATTTTATTTTCTCTTTTTATTACAAGCGCAGTCGAATGCTAGGCACAAAGCTTGTCCCAATGGATCAAGATGAAGAGTCTTTTGGTGCAGAAAATAAACTTATTGATATTGATGTTGTTGAGAATGGTGATGTGCTAGTCAATATCTCATTAAGAGAATGTTGCTCCCTAGCTCAATTGCGCAGTGACATTCTGTTTGAGACTGAAGGTTCTATCTCAAACGACTTTTTATTTATCTACAACAACAGAAAGGTACACCATCTAATTTATCCTAGTCTCATTAAGCATTGCTATTAGTTTAATTTACCACTCTAATTCATATTGCTTTTTTGCAGTTACTCAGAAGAAGAGAGAGCTCAATAAAATGCAAAGACATAGAAAATTTAAAAATTGAGATAACACAGACTCCATAAAGAAAGGTTTTGTATTCAATCAAGTAAGATTTTGTACAGAACTGTTTAGCTGAATCTGTAGAACATATTTCTGACATCCATTTTCTATTTATGTACAGTTTGATCCAAAGGCTGCTCTACATTTTCTGGAGGATCTTCTCTCTGCTGCTCCATCCTGTCCGTGCTCCATCCTGTCTCCTCCACTGCCCCAGAAGCCTCTCTTTGCTGCTTCTCCACCTTCTCCTCAACATCAGCAGCAGGTCTTTGCTCCTGTGTCTGCTCCTCCTCAGCACTCTGTGATTGCTCCTGTGGCTTCTGGTCCTCAGCATTAGGCGCTTCATCTGTGGGATCAAGGTGTATGACACCTTCTTGTACTTTAGAGCTTTCACCCAGCTCCACAGTAGCTGGTACAATAGGTTTGGGGGAGGCATAGCTCAAAAACCTCCAAATTGTATGAGCTCTAAAATTATGTACATAGTTGGAGCTAAAGCTATCCTCTTTCATCTGCAATGGCAGAGGATAATATAGAACACTTTGTATCATTATGAATTATCTTCAAGCTAAATGAAAAGTATTTTTCCTTACCAGGTCTGGCTGTTCCTTCTCAAAGTAGCTTGAAAGTATATATTTTGCATTGATCAGCACCCTCCATCCACAGCTACTTGAATCATTTTGTTGTGGTGTCTGTACAGTTAGAAAAAAATGTTAGAAACTGTGAGCATCAGCACAAAACAAAATTATTCAATAAGTTCAAAGACATAGCATTTAATAGACTTTTTACCTCTAGACTTATTGGCTCTATTGAATCCAAAAGAGAGACATTTGGAGGACAGTGATCCAATGCATCTAAAAGCCTTCTAATACAACTGCAATAATACAACTGCAATATGTATAATTTAGTTAGTATGATATCAAAGTAATGAAGTTTTAAGTTCAAAAAGCACACACAGCACTTACAATTTCAGCTCTCTGTGTGTGTTTTTTAGAGAGTTGAATAGAAAGCATTGCTTCTGCTGGATGTCAATAGACACAAAACTCTAGTGGTCACTGCATAAGGAAAAAAGCATAAGAAAATGAAAGGCTACAAGAGTTCCCAATATTAAAGAAGAATCTTAAAAGAAGTAGTCACCCACATACCTGCTATGGTATGGAAGTAGCAAAACATCAATTACTTCAAAATTGCAGTGTTTGAACCAGCTGGAAATACTCATGGGAGTCTCCTTTGCATCTCTTAATTTAGAAGAAATGGCTGGATCAACAATATGGACTGTATGCTATACAGAGGGGTGAAGCTAGCTTCTCATCATGCTGCATAGGATCAGAAAATAATTAGGGTAGGTTATAAAGGAGTTACAAGGAGGATTGATTTGCAAAAAATGTAAAATTTATAGACACTTACTAGAGCATTGCAAGAATGATAGTATTTGAGCAATACTCATTCTTATTAGCCAATGCTGCTAAGCATTGTTTTGTCAAATCAAAATCATTGACTGAAACTTCATCCTCAATATGTACAACTACATCAGGGCCCAGATCCTTCAACCTTCTATGTATCTGTAGCTCCTTGTTTCCAGTCTCCACATCTATAACAGATTTTGTTTCTTTTATTTGCTGCTTCAGTGAGTCCTCATAAGCAGCCTTCCCTTTGGTATTCTTTGAGTGTGTTACCTCAACAACCTTTACCTCATCAACCTTCAACTTCCTTGTAGGTGGAATTAGCAATATATCTCTCATTTTGATGTCTTGCCATTCCACAGAATGAACCAGCTTGTCATACCTCCATCTCACTCTGGACAAAGTGTTGAAGTCTTTGGCCATCAAAGTCACCCTGTGAGCATGGGCTGCTATAAGCATTGCATCCTCAAAATATTTCTCCAAGTAATCCTCTGCCATTTCCTGTAAGGAAAGAATGGCAGTTCTATTCCACCTGAACCCAAGGTTCCAACTGTCACAAATTTCTCTCACTAGTCTTTGAAAGGGTGCTTTGGGTATTGCAAAGCCTATAGCTTTCTGTTGCCTCCTTATCTCCCTTAGCACACCTGCACCCTGATTCAATATTTTGGCCTTTTGCTTGAGCAAGCTCATTGGCTTACCCTTCCTGCCATGTGCAGCTCTTCCCTTTGGAGGCACACTAAATTTCTTGGTACCTGCCCCAGCTGCTGTTGCTGCAAGCCCTGGTCCTTTGCCAACTTTCCTTGCAGTTGACTTGGTTCTTGCCATCACTCTGAAAAACTGCATACAAATGATTGGAAAGAGATCACAGACATGGAGAACATGTTCTAACAAAGAAAAGGCAATCACAGGGGTGGAAGAAGCCAAATAGAGAAATTTGCAATAAAATGCGATATGAGCAGTTTGGAATTTCAAACAGGTCCACATCGCATTTTGCTGCAAATTTTTTAAATGACATGCTGGTGCACTCCTACAGTGATTTCTATGTCTCTCCAACCAAATACAGTATGAATGGAGTTTATGCAAGAAGATTACAGCTATGGAAGTCACAAAACCAGAATGACAGGGGTTGATGAAGCAATATTTCAAATTTTTGCAACAAAACGCGATTTCAACAGTTTGAAATTCCTAATGCCTTCTCCTCGCATTTTGCTGCAAATTCATGAGGCAACATGCTGGAATATGCCTTCAGTCATTTGAAGGTGTTTGCATAACCATACAGGATGGATTGAGTCTATGGAAGTCAAGAAGTGTGCACAGACTGAAGGGAGAACCCATAAGTACAGTTTTACCCTCACATGCAAATATCACACTTGAAGATCTGCATTCCTACAGTGATTTCTCTGTCTTGGTTTGAGTCTATGCATTTCCATGCAGGATGTATTTTTTCTATTTTAGGCAAGAAGATTGCAGAGACTAAGTGGAGAACCCATTGTTACTGACCTGGAATCTATCTGTGAATGTGCTGTGCTGCTGAGGAGTAATCTGTGCTGAGGATGAACCTGTGCTGCTGGACAAGATGCTGATGCTGCAGAGTATGGAGGTAGGGAGGCAAGAGAGCAGAGACTGGAGGGCAAGAGGTCTAAAACAGGATACCACAAATAAGTGCAAATAGAATTAAAGAATCACTAAATCCCACACATGTGGAATGTAGTCGTTTTTCACACGTGTGGATGGGACCCAGATCTCTTGGAGTTTGAAATTTGGCACATGTGAAAGTACACTTTATTCCTTGGAACTTGTGCCATTCATGATTTCATCATCAATACCACAACCACTTTTCCCTCCCTTGGATCCCAATCTTTCATCCCTGCCACGACCCTCGCATCTTCCATTTCCTTCTCTCAGATCCTTTCCTACCCAGCACACTCCATCCAGACTGCAACCTGCCTGAAGACAGAACCGCCAGATCTCCAGGTTACCTAGAGTGCAAAGTTGAAGCTAGAGAAAGAGCAGGAGATTTACCAGTGCAACTCAATCAGCATGGAAAAGGAAAAAAAAGATCAGAATTCTAGATTGGTTTCAATGTTTTTCAACATTTATTTCTTCCATCCATTGGATTTTTGATGTCCCAATGTCTTCACTCAGCTCCATCCTTCTTCTTACATTTTCAATTTATACTGTTCAAGAATGTGGTAAATCACCCAGAAATTAGATTGTAGGTTAATATGAATAGAAACAAGAAATTTGCAACAAAATGCGAGGAGAGTGGTTTATTTTTCTCTAAACAGCCCATATCGCATTTTGCTGCAAATTCCTGTTGTTGACACCTTCCTCATGAAAAGTTTCACTCATTCCATTATTTCTCTTGCATATGAGATCATAGTGTCCAGGAATCACTGAGATGAACCAAGTGCTTGATTTGACATGCACATGAACAGAACTTGAGAATTTGCAACAAAATGCGAGGAGAGTGGTTTATAATTCTCTAAACAGCCCATATCGAATTTTGCTGCAAATTCCTGTTGACACATTCCTCATGAATAGTTTCACTCATTCCATTATTTCTCTTGCATATGAGATCATAGTGTCCAGGAATCACTGAGATGAACCAAGTGCTTGATTTGACATGCACATGAACAAAATTTGAGAATTTGCAACAAAATGCGAGGAGAGTGGTTTATAATTCTCTAAACAGCCCATATCGCATTTTGCTGCAAATTCCTGTGTATTATTTGGTTCTCACTTCTACCTCATTAATGTGCTATCTTTAGCCCTGTGGAAATCTTCCTTGATGATGAGAAATGTTTTTGTTTTGGAACAGCTGGCTCCCAGGCCCCACCTTTCAAGAGGAAGCTGGACTTTTCTGCTGCTATTATTAGACCACAGCAATCACCAGGTGAGTCATGAGATGTCATGAAGGAATTATCAGGTGATATACAATGCATTCACTGATTGCATATGTCAGCATATATAATTCATAGTATATAAGTTTTTGAACAGGCAAAAAGAAGAGGCTGGAGCAGAGTGCTGATTCTTCCATCAAAAAACAAATGGAACCAGAAGAGGACAATTCTCCAGATTTGCTCCTATTTGAGTTTCTTCACAAATGCAAGGCTCAGAGTAACTTCCATATATACCACAGTATTTTCAACATGGAGTTCACAATGAGCTCTGTACTGGAGCAGCACAAAGATTTTCTTTCAGACTATTGGGATGCCTTCAAAGAACTGACAGAGGCAAGAAGAATTGTGGGAGGAGAAAAGGTTTTTGTGCACATAAATCATATTGTCTCCAATGACAGGCTGAGGTACCATGTGAACAGAAGATTTGACAGCCTGCCTGATCACTATAAATTCAACTGTACTTTGCACACCAGAAAGTGCAGAGTGCTGGAGGAGAGCATGACATTTCTTATGTACATTTTCTTCAGTCAGGAGTCTTTGGATGAACAAGGGCAGGAAATAGAAGAAGAAGACACATCTGAAGCAGAGGAAAAGGAGGATGTTTCTTTGGTCACAGAAATGGCAGAGCAAGAAGAAGATATCAACCTTCAGGATGAGGGGCTGCAAGTGGCTGCTCTTGACCTTGTTCAACTGAGGACAAAAACTCTGAGGGGAGCAGAGCCAGTTGAAGATTTTGATGTTCAGAGCAGCAACTATGCAGTGCCCATGCTTCCAGGTGTGTTGATTGGTGGAAAGGATTATGTTTTCCTCCATGATATAGAGTTTATGTTTGATTTGAGGGAGGACTATGCCATTTCCCTTATTGCCCAGGCTTCAAGGCTTGACAAGGAGGTTGGCATAGAGGATGACCATTCACTATTGGCTTTGGAAACAATGTTTGATCCTGTAGAGGCCCTTTCATTTTGTTTCAAAGAGGCTGAAAAGTTCCAAGAGCCAGATGAAGCTGCCTTCCAGCTCACACAGGAAGCTATGAATCTCTCAGCACTATACACAGAAAAGCCTAAAGAAGAGGCTGGACAAGAAGGGAGAGGGATACATCTTTGGAAAGATGAACTGCTTGTTGCTGATGAAAATGAGAAGGTACTTCAAATCATATACTTTGACTTCTGCTTAACTTTGTTTTTATAGGTTGTGTATTGTCTCACTCCAATCCTTTGATATGTTGCAGCTACAAATTGAGGATGACACATTCCTCCAGAGATCAAAAGCAGGCAGGTTGGGTTTCGCAAAATGTCAGGCCTAGCTCATTATATTCATGATCTAGGCAGTGCCAAGATCTTGATTTACCATAGGCAGTTGAGCAACAATGGAGAAGCCATTGTTTACTTCCTAAAATGTTTGTCCAGGGCTTTAGGTGGACATGTTCTTTCATGGCAAAAGGAAAAGATCATTTTGATAGAGAGGTTGTCTGCCATAGATATATTTGGAGATTATGTGAATAAGCAGGCCTCTAGGGCTGCTTACTTTTTGTCTTACACTTCTTATGCATTAGCATGTGGTGTTAAGGAGCCCAAATATCTGGAGGGCTATGGAAAACACCAGCTCGTAAGGTTTCGAGAGCCACCCATGATTGCATCAGGCCACACAGTCCAAGAAGAGGAACAGGTGGAGAGAGCTGAAGAAAAGGATAAAGAGACAGTCGACATCAAGCCAATAAAGAAGAAAAAGAATCCAATCAAGATCAAAAAGAGAGTTGCGATCGGCAGGCCCTGGGAGAAATAGGATTTAGTCATCGAATATAGCACAAACATTATATTAAATTTGAACTGATTTGTATAAAGTCTTTGATATCTGGTATGATCTTGTATAAATGATTAATAAGTTGATGATGAAATGATTTGTACATTTACATAGAGTGGTGTCGTTAAATATTAAATGAACAATATATTGAAATTGTAAACAAATTGTATTAAGTTCAGATCATATGTTTCACATTGAAATACTTTTCATGCATAACACCAAGAGTCACTTGTTCCACTAAAAAAATTTCTATTGAATGAGTTTGAAAACATGTGGACATAACACCAATAAGTTACAAATGAGTCCTATTCATGTTTACTTGTCCATTTATGGTTTCTAAATATCTTCGATTCCCTCCATTGTCTATGTCTCTCTGCTGCAATTGAATTGTCTTCGTCTTTGCTTTTGGGCTAGAAGAAAAGCAAGCTTGATTTTGGAGCTAGCAACTTTTCTTTTAGCATGCAGCCTCTGTAGTATGCCTCGGTAAAACCATTGGAAGACTTCCTTCAGACTATTCGCCTTCTGACTCCCTCCATATGTTGTGTGTGTCTAAAAAATGCATTACATGCCATGTAGTGAGACTTCTCCATGCCTTGGGTAGACCAAATAGCTGGGCATCCATACTTTTTGACAAAATAGGGAAGGTGGTTGTATATGATATGCTGTAAGACATAAGAATGCATAGTAAGTAATAAAAAAAAAGAGGATCACACTTAAGTAAAAGAAAAAGACATAACCTTACCATGTAGTGAGTTATATTGCAGGCTGTCCACGCGTCTTTCATTGACTTTCCAAAATGTTTAATTGCCTCGTCAAAGTTCTTGTAATCACTCTTTGTCCATGTTACTTTTTCACAGAACATGAAGAGTTGATCAAGAGACCTCCACACCTCTGCCTTCCTATTTCGTGCTTTCCCATCTGCCTCATGATCTTTCATAGCATTATGGACTTGCTTCCACAATCCATAATTAATCTTTGAAACTGATCTACCTTGCCTTACTTGCTTACTGTGTTTGGGTCGAGACAAGAATCTTCTTGCCTTAACACCACCAATAGAGGGCTTGATTGGTACCTCCTTGCCATTGGTAGACTTTTTAAAATCCTTTGTGATTTGAACATCTCCTCCATGCAGACCTATATCGGCGGATAACTTCCAATGCTTGAAGAGCATCCTTTCTATTTTTTTCGGGACGGAGTTTCCAAGCAAATCCAATATATACAAATACCAATTTCTCAATAATTCGACATAGACCATGCAATGTGCAGATGTGAACATTACATAGTGGAATGTCCAGAATGGCCTTGAAGTCAGGGTCAACTTTATCTCTATTAGGTGCTCTCTTCCACCATTTTGAATCCATTACTTGAGCTGATTCTTTGCAGTAAAGACAAGGAGACTTTGCGTTGCCTCCTTTACTAATGTTATACATGCACTTAAGTGTTTTAAGATCCCCAGCCATGTGCCACTCTACTTGAAAATCACCTTTTCCTGCAACATGGAGATTCTCGCCTTGCACTTGTCTTTTGATTATTCTTGGTATTTCCGTGTGGTGAAACACCCAATCTAGTGTTTCATGGTCTTCGGTCTTCATCTGCGAGATTATAGAAAACAAAAGTATTACTATATCAGATTTGAAAACAATGACCAAAATCAAGTATAAAACAACCCATGATCATACCTGGAACGAGCCTAGCCACCATATGTGTTTCTCTGACTGCACACTAAAATACTTCGAACTCGCTTCAGTCAATGATGTATCAATTGCTCCATTCATCAATGTAATAGTAACTCTTTCCATTTTCTTTACCTTTACAACCTCACACTCATCCAGTTTGATAACAAATTTCAAAATGCCTTTGCACTCCTCAAATGTTATTCCATAAAGCTCGACCATTCTTTTTTGAAGTTGTTGCAGATCTAAAAATATATTGTTCCAAGGATCATACACAGTGGTTCCTTTAACACCATGAAATATTTCTTCAATATGGATATATTGCCCAATAAATTCATCTATACTTTCATTCAAATGACCTCTTATCCTCCACACGGTTGCTGGATTTGGCAGTAAAACTCGTTTAATCCTTTGATCTTTCAAAGTTGAGGATATCGCATGGAAAATCGAACTATATCCCTTCCTGCTAACTCCACTAACATCAAGAGCCTCTTGGATTATAGTGCCATCAACTTGATTATTGGATACAAAGTCCTCTAGAACATTGCGTTTGACTGTTTTGTATTTTTTTTCCTCAATCAAACCTTTTGCTACACCGCAAGAAAGCAATCCTTTCATTTGTTTAACAGGAAGAAGGTTCGGGTCCATATTTTCTTTTGCAGGCTCCAATAATTTCCTGTAGTAACAACACAATATGACTATATCATTCAGCACCTCCATTCTTATTTTGCGACAATCAACGAAATAGATATAGTCTGGAAGAGAGCCTTTTTGAGTATACAAAATGATAAATTTCAATCTAACCTTGCTTCCTGAATTCGTCGCTTGCATCCACCAGTCCCAGCCTTCAAATTTACAATGTTTTTAATCTTCCTGCTACGTAGTCTGTCTCCAAGCACGGTTCTCTTCTTTCTTGCTCTTGTCAACTCTTTTTAACTCTTTGAATGCTCCTCAATTTCATTCTGCAACTGCTGCTCCAATTTTGCACGAATGGCTATCTCCTCCATCTTGGCCTCCTTTTCTTGTAGGTACATCATTTTATACGTTTCCGCAAATGCAGACTGCGCTGAAATATAACCAAGAAGTCCATTTTGTCCATCGTCGGCAAACCTCAGCAATGTGGTGGGATTGACAAATGGAGGTGTAGAGTTTTTTACTTGACATTTTGGATATATGCTTCCATCGCACCATAAGTCAATATGTTGAAGCCCTTCTCTTCTCATATTTTCCCGCTGTTGAGCATTCAGCACCGTATCCTTTCGTCTTTTTTGTGCTGGAGCATATTGTTCTTCTAAGTCGATGTGAAGATGGTGTAATCGCTTCTTCTCAGATAGTGACTCACTAGTATCGGCCATTTTTTGTGCTTCTCAGGTTGCGAAGTTTGTTTTTCAATCTCATAGTCGTTTTGTAACATGAATCGTGGAAGTGTGGCGGTATCCATGTGAATATTTTGAAAACTTGCAATCACTAAGTTCAGTGATGGACTCTTTATGAAAGGCCTGCACACGTCGGCCAAAGAGATGCGGAATCTTTGGTAAACAAAAAAAAATCTAAGAGGATATTTAATACAAAATCGTGTTAGTCAGACAAAAGATTATCTTATTCCTTTTTGAATTGACAATTCTGTAGTCCTTACTGAGAGTTTTGAGCCACGTTTCCGTATTTTACTATTTTTGAGGTCTTTTAGGAGAGAAATAAATCAAAAAATAGTGAATTTCTTACAGGGCCCCAAAATGAGTTCCCTTTTTCCCTAATGTCACAAAACCCAAAGTGAAGAGTGTAAGAAAAGTCCTTAAAACAAACATTAGCCCAAACAAAAATAAGTTAAAAGGGTGGGGGTGATGTTTGAAGGTCATGTAATAGGCATCCAGTCCCTAGCCTATGACCTAAAAAGGTGGGATCCATGGATGTGTGCAAAAAGGGTGGTGGAGCTCTCAAACTCCACAAGGCTTTTGGAATTGCAACAACTCATCCTTTGAAAATGTGATAGTTCTTGCAGCCAATGGAAGTGGTCAAGCATTGGTCAAATTCGAGTCCGTTGAATAATCAATGATGAAAGGCCAACTCAAACACAATGAAACTCTATCTCTCACTTTGAAAAGACTAAAACAAAGGGGAGATGAGAGAGAGGGAGGGGAGAGACTGCTAGGGAGGGGGGGAGGCTAAGAAGGAAGGTTAGCAGAGGGGAGAAGGAGAGTTGGATAGAAAATTCATAACAACAAGGAAAGAAGCAATTCAATGGGTTGGTAAGTAGCAAGAGAAGCAATTCAGCATGTTAGTAAGTAGTAAGAGAGAAGGGAAAGGAAGCTAATTAGTTAGCAACAATGAGACAAAGAGGAGGACTGGGTTAATGAGCAATAGAGGGGAGGAAAGAAACAAAAAATTAGTGAGAAGTAGAGGGGAGGAAAGTAGTAACGCAAGTTAGTAAGCAGTAGATTGGGGTTTGCAGCTAGTAGGGGGGGAGAGGACAAAGGTTAGCAGCTGAGGAGAGAGAGTGGAGCAGGTCTGTAGTAGCAACAAGTTAAAGGGAGCAGGGGTAGGATACAATAGTATTTTCACACAAGTAGAAGGTAAGAGAAGGCAATTGGGGAAGGGAGGACATGAGGGATGGAAAGTGTGCAAGTTGCAACGAGGAAGAGTTGATGGGCTACTGCAATATGACTAAACACATATGGAGACATTTACTTGAGGATGATCACTCAAGGATACAAGATCACACAAACAGATAGAGGGGGAGAAGATGGGGGACACAAGGCAATTGGGGAAGGGTAGGACATGCCAGAGGGAGATGGTGCAAGTTGCAACAAGGAGCATCAACCTACTAGAATATGACTATGAAGACAACCAGACACCACAGCATCAAGACAGCTAGATAGACACAGATCTGAGGCATTTTTGTTTCTCATAGAAGAGACACCACAGTGCCAAGTTTTGGATTTTGAGTTCCAATTCCAATTCCACTTCCAGATCCAACTCTCACCCTACTTCAGAAAGTACCTTATATGATATGATATGTTTTGTACTTTATTTTGCTTGAGCTATTGAGCTCTTTATTTCAGCATAGTACTCAGCAAGGGTCTTAGCGGGCCCTTTGCTCCAAGGATCAATCCTATAGTAGAATGATGACAACTACGTGTCGGGCATAGCCAAGAGGCTGTACAAGGCTAATGTATGTGTGCGAAAACCAAGGCCAAAAAATAGTCAACAAATGTGACTGCACATGGGTGAATACTTCTGAATCTAAGAGGGATAACTCTGCCAAGTGTCACATTGAGGTGCTGAAGTGCCAAATGCCAAGAGGCTGAGCTGATATCAATGTGTGAATGTGCATCCGATGATAAATCCAAAGGGACTGACGTCGGTGGGAACTAAACGGGTAATGCAGCAATGGCTTACTTGGCTTGGTGGAGTTCGATCTCCTATATGGTGGTGCTAGTCTACAGCTAGACTACACGTCAAATTGTAAAAAGCAGCAAATGAAATTTATCTTGATTCATTAGTGTTGGGTATGCTGCAGTGGATCAGGAGGTGGTTCCGATGAAGAGGTTTTAATGATGCTAACCTATGGAAATGTCGAGAGTCAGATTTGAGGTGCTCAGCGCGTAGAGCGCTAGTTGGCGAGCATTTTTGCTCTTTGGATCACCTCCAAATTCCCCCTAGATCAAAAGATACGACCCTCGAAAGGATAGGCAGATTTTGATCCCAAGAAGGCCCAAAAATGATGATGTGGTGTGGTAGACTGGTGATCACATGCAGAATACAACTGTGCCTATGAAGAGGCAACTATGCCTGTCTGGCACTCTGTGTGCTGAGGTGGCACATGGGTGACTGTGCTACTTTGGGTGTCCCCTGTTGATGTGGCAAGCTGACATGTCACTGCTGCTGACTGGGCAGCTGAGGTGGCTAGTGACTAAACTAAGGGGGACTCCACCTAACCCTAGCTAGACCACCAAACTAACTTGACCAAGTCCTCAACTAACTTAACCAACCCTATCTCTTCAGGGTTAGCTTTAGTGATGCCATGTGTCAATATGTGGGTGAGGATAAGGATGGACGTAGGAATCTTGAAGATTCCTCGGAATCGCCAACGAATCTGTCAAGACCTGCAGAATTCCGTTGACGGAGGTGGACATACATTTTTGTTGGAGGTGCGTCGAAGCACCGGAGTTTGTCATTTTGGGGTCGTTTGTAGCTTCTGTTGGAGAGCTGTGAGGTTGCGCTGGGTTGCCTTGGTCATGAGCTGGCTGCATAGGAGGGCGCTGTGGGCTCGTGGAGGGTCAGTTGGCTCGAGGAATGGAGCTATCGAAGGAGCCGCCTGTTTGGAGTTTGCATGGCTATTGTAGCTACTGATGGAGCTACAAGTGAGAGTCGTGTAGGGCTGAGCGCTGTAGATGAGGCCGTCTGAGGGCATTTTCAAGGCTGAGTGGCCTTTGTTGTAGATAGGCGACTGTTGCTACGTTGAAGGAGAGCCGCTTCTGTGGCGTTGGCCCCGCTTCTGTGGCATTGGCGCTCATCGGGGTAGAATTTGTGGTAGTCGAGGCTTGTTGGAGTGGGCTGGCGAGCTGTAGGAAGCTGTGGAGTTGCTTGCTGATTAGCATGTTGGAGCTCTAGTCAGTTGGAGCATGGATGTTGTTGCTGAAGCATAGAGTCGTTGTAGGTTGAGGCACTTCGCAGAAGTCGAGCAGCTAGTTGTGGAGGGAAGCCAAGGTGCGGTTCGTTGCAAGGTAGATGAGGCTTGTAGGAGCATAGGAAGCGGTCGGATGGACGTGGAAGATGTTGATATTGCTAGCATCGAATGCAAACTATGGATCGTGGCTCACAAGCATTCAGATCTTCCAAGCTGCACATGGTGCTGCAGCGACGACCACTCTACAATAACCTCGATCTATGTGAGGAAGCTGGTTGTTCAAGAGCTGTGGTTGGAGCCTTTCTTGGAGGCTACAAGCTTGGTACTAGGAGAGCCAGTCATTGGCTTTGGAGTTGACGAGGCACCCTTGAAGCTCCCACAACGAACTTGATGAGGCTGGGAGCTTCTATTGTAGCTTGAAGCTGTTCGAGGAATACGTGTTGTTGAGGCCGTAGAAGCCCGTGGACTGGTTGAAGGGCTTGTGGATGGCTTATCTTGGAGTTGGAGACAGATATCCTATTCGAGGAGTCTAGCAATCTGAAAATCTTATAAAACTCAGAAAATGAACCTCACATAATCTTACACCTCTCCCTCACACCTAAAATGAGCATAACTGAAGCTCCATGAAGCGGAATTGGAAGCTTTCCATCTCAAATTGAAGATGAGAAGGGGCTCTACAAGATTAAGAGCTAGAAAAGTGATGAAGGTGCCTCACGGAGAGGGCCTGTGCCTTGATAGAACAAGGGCTTGACGCCTTGATGCCGGAAGCAAGGGCATGACTCTCTATGGTGGACGTTGCTCATGGATACAGGTCATGGCGTTGGCGGCCGGCTGAGCATAGTTGGGCGTCAATGTTCGGCTGCAAGAGCTGTTGAGGCTTTGCATGGGCATTTGCCCGTAAGTCGGGTGTTGAGATGGAGGCGACGAGCTGGAGCCATTTGTTGATGCTGCTGCCACCCGTATTAGCCCATGAAGGAGCCGAGAAGTTGGATGACTGTGTTGTGGAAGTAGAGCTGCAGTCCGTTGTGGAGCATGGAGCTCGTTGGCTTCTAGGTGCACGATGCACGTCGAGGAGCAGGGAGGTGTGGGAGCTGCTCCGTTGTCACTGGCATTGCCAGAGCTTTCTAGTAGTCGGCTAGTAGAGGGAGTTGCATAGATGAGCCATTTGCGAGGTCGTCTTGAAGGCTGCTGATCATCAGTTTTGGATGATGAAGGCTGGGAGCTCGTTGAGACAACTGCTTCGTTGTTGCTTGTCGGGGAAGCTGTTGGCTGTGGGTGTTCACAGATTGACTGTTGGAGACTATAGTTGCAAGTGGTAAGCATTGCTATCTTGCTTGAGCTAGCTTGTGAAGGTGAAGCCTTTGTGGCTTGTTGGAGCAGCTTTTGTTCGTAGCTGTAGTCCGTTTATGGAAGATCGGGGTGTTGCTTCTGCATGTGCTACGGAGGAGGCTTCACTAGGAGTGAAGAGGCCAAACTTCCTGAGAAAACCTCTTTCTCAAACACCGTACTGAACACTCAATTCACTACTTAAAGAACAACAAGCAAGAAGAATGCTAAAATGAGCATAAGTCTCTCTCCATATCTCGGAATGGCGAGCTCTTTGAACCCAAACGGAGAGGAGATTGAGCTCTACACAATGAGCTGAAGAAATCATGAAGATGCCTCAATTTAAGGGGGGGTTAAAGATAGTGTAAATTGCACTGTCCACATAGGGCATAGGGGCAAACCCTAACCCTAACCCTAAGGGGTTCACATGTATATCTTCATGTTCATTGTCAATACACTTAGTGTACAGGTAGCTATACCGTGTGCACTCCTCTCTCTCTCCCTCTCTCACTTCCACTATCAACTTGGGAGGTCTCTCGGAGACATACAATAATAGAGATATGATCTTCTACACTGAGACACATGAGAGCCCTGAGAGAGGACTGCCCACAATAACAGGATACACCTAGGAATTAGCTCACAGAAGGAGCTAAGGAGAGATAGAGAGATACGTGGCTCTGAGGGGGTGGTTTTCCTTTTTAAGTCACACTTGAGACCACTTGTATCCATGGTCCGGAGAGAGGAGCATGCATGACACATGTGGATATGCATTCATCTTCCATATGCTTGACCCATATTCATTGCAATGTGCTACTTCCCTCCAGACACATCATCCTATGCATGAGAGGTCACTATAGACAGACACAATCCATGTGAGATGATTCAAGATGAGATCACGGAGTTCTCTAGACAGGGAGACACCCTCCTACTAGGGGATTTCAATGCATGAACCAGAAATAAGCAAGTTGGCATGCTTGACTTCATCGATGATAGAGATCCATATATAGTCCCAGAGCTAGATGCCACTGAGCTGAGGATATTGACACTTTATAGATGCACCATAGGTGATAGGATATGGATGACATCTAGTTGAGATAGGGGTAGTCCACAACCTCATCATGTATAATGGTCTTTAGAGATGGCCATCATCGGGAGAACTCACCTGCTTCCCACATGGTGGTGGATCTAGTATCGTGGACTATCTGCTAGGCCCACTAGATTTTGTCTCATGGATACATGACTTTGTCATACCCCTCCCCCCACTCGGAGCTGACCACTCATACTTGGCCTTCCATATCTTTGCCACTATGCTAGCTATATAGGGAGACAACTGCCCCCATACCTCACGCATCTAGATCCACTTTGACCGTGTCCTTGACCCAGCATACATGAGTCACTTAGCCAAGGGGGTCCTTGCTCTACTTGGAGGTGATGTAGACCTTGCCAACACCTCTGACACCCTTGTCTCAATAGTACATGATGCGGCTACTAGATCGTTTCCCACCCAACACATGCGTGTCCTAAATGGGAAGATGTCCCAAAACCCCTGGTTTGATGACGAGTGCAAAGAGGTGAGATCCCACTTAAAACTGGAGTGGGCTCTGGGTCATCTGACACCACTCGAGACACAGAGGATCTTTCAATGATTGACACATTGTAAGAGGCGGGCCTTCCTCACACATAGGACAGCTGAGATTGTCAGATCTTTTGAGGAGGAGACCCAAACAATGGATGGGGATTCCTATCGGAGGGGAAGCCATCTATTCCCATCACCGATCCAAATGTATGGCACACGTATGCGTGTTCCCTCTATGATGCCCAAATGCAGACACCACCGGACATGTCCTCTATGCCCACACCCACTACTTGCCACTTGTTCACCACACAGAATGTAAGAGCAACACTTCGTAGATTACACAATCAAAGAGCGTAGGACCATGAGGGCCTATGGACTGAGCGCTTTGCACATGGACAGGAGGTCCTAGCATCACTCCAAGCACAAATGTTCAATCGGGCTATGTGCCATGGTTTCCCACCTACCTGGAGCACTACCACTATTGTATCGATACACAAAGCTGAAGACCCTATGGAGCTTGGAAACTATCATACCCTCATGATCAGACATACATTCTCTCATGTTCGCAAACAAATTGAAGGTGATGAGCTTCTATTGGAACCCGGTTGGGGGGTATATCCAACCTTGCACAAATCAAGAAAATTCTTGAGTTGTGCAACAGGTTGGATATACCCCCAACCTATTGCAGGTTGGGAGGTATATCCAACCTATTGCACAAGTCAAGAAAATTCTTGACTTGTGCAACAGGTTGGATATACCCCCCAACCTGATGCTTGAGCAACAGGTTAGGGTCACCCCAACCGAGGCCTGTTGTTGGATATACCCCCCAACGTGTTGCTTGAGCAACAGGTTGGGGGGTATATCCAAGCTGTTGCACAAATCAAGAAAATTCCTTGATTTTTGCAATAGGTTGAGTGCACCATTAACCTATTCCACTTGCAACAGTTTGGGGGATATATCAAACCTATTGCACAAATTGAAAAAAATCATTAAATTTTAATTGTATTTTAGGGTTAGGGTTTAGGGTTTAGTATTTAGGGTTAAGGATTTAGGCTTAAGATTTAAGATTTAGTGTTTAGGGTTTTGGGTTTATGATTATGTTTTTAGGGTTTAGGGTTTAGGATTTAGGGTTTAGGGTTTAGGATTTAGGGTTTAGAATCTAGGGTTTAGGGTTTAGGATTTAGCATTTAGGGTTTATGATTATTATTTTAGGGTTTAGGATTTAGGATTTAGGTTTTAGGTTTTAGGGTTTAGGGTTTAGTATATAAGATCATGAGCTTAGAGTCTAGAATCTAGGGTTTAGGATTAAAAATTAGGTTTTAGAATTTAAGTTATAGGGGTTAGGGTTTAAGGTTTAGGGTTTAGGGATTATAACTGTTATATAAGTTTAAGAGCTTAGATTGTATAACCTAAGATTTAGAAAACTTTAGGATTTAAGATTTAGGGTGTAAGATTTAAGGTATATAGACTATATAAAATATGCATTCCAAAGTATTTAGTTTAAATATATAGACTATATGTTATATGCTTTCCAAAGTGTTTTGTTTATAGGTACGATCCTTTGCAAAGGCTTTACTTTAAGTAAGTATAAGTCTACCTAGTCAAAGTATCCTACTAATTAGGGACAAGCACATAGGCTAAAAGCACACCGATTCATATTTTCTTACATTCATGCTGCATGGTGTATCAGAAGGTACGATCCTTTGCAAAGGCTTTACTTTAAGTAATTATAAGTCTACCTAGTCAAAGTATCCTACTGATTAAGGACAAGTACATAGGCTAAAAGCACACCGATTCATATTTTCTTACATTCATGCTGCATGGTGTATCAAAAGAAATGAAAAAGTATGTGATAAGAAATATTCAGAAAATATGTATTCCATATCATGGATACCATGGATATCTGGTGGTTGCTAAAGTAAAAAAATGATATGGATGCAATGATACTATAGTTTTGTGCAAAGCCTTAAACAAAGTTTAAGGCTTTTGCAAAGTATTACACATAGTAACAAAGATAAGTAAGAATGCTAAACCTCTTCTAGATTCTATGGTTTTAAATACCTACCTTACAAATACATTATCTAATTTTTCATTCTTCAACTAACTAATAAGTATTATACACATGGAAGAAAAGCATATATGCTAAAAGTACGTGTGTAAAATATAATATTTTCTTATTTTTTAAATTAATTCAATTCTTTGATTGACTACTTTTTAAAATTGAAAGGTTATTAGTATATAATCTACATAATTTTAAATGTTATTAATGTATAATATTAATAATTTATATATTTATTTAAATTTATATAATAATTAATTTATATTTATATTAGTTTTTAAGTTAATAATGTATAGAATAGCAATATATTCACTAATTCTTCATTGTTTTTAGAATAAGTATTATATAAAGCACATATGCTAGAAGACCTCCCTTTCAAGTTATATTTTTTTAATTAATGTATTTATATATTTATTTATATAATAATTATATTAATTTATAGATTAATAATATATATTTTTTGCAAAATTATTTTTAACATTAGTTAATAAAAATTTATTATATTATGGAGTAAAAATATTATAAATGGATTTCTTATATTAATAAAGTATTATGAGAAGAGTTTTTTGGAAAGATTTATGATTAAATTTTATTTTGAAGTTGTTGCATATGCAATAGGTAGGGAGGTTTGAGTGGTTTTGCGATTGAGAGAGAAATTTGTAATAAAGTGTCGTGAGAAGAGTTTTTCGGAGAGATTTATGATTAAATTTTGTTTTGAAGTTGTTGCGTACGCAATAGGTAGAGAGGTTTGAGTGGTTTTGAGGTTGAGAGATTGTTTTTTTTTGTTGAGGAGTTTTTTGGAGAGATTTATGATTAAATTTTATTTTGAAGTTGTTGCGTATGCAATAGGTAGGGAGGTTTGAGTGGTTTTGAGGTTGAGAGAGAAATTTGTAATAGATTGTTTTTTTTGTTCAGGAGTTTTTTGGAGAGATTTATGATCAAATTTTGTTTTGAAGTTGTTACGTACGCAATAGGTAAGGAGGTTTGAGTCGTTTTGAGGTTGAGAGAGAAATTTGTAATAGATTGTTTTTTTTTTGTTCAGGAGTTTTTTGGAGAGATTTATGATCAAATTTTGTTTTGAAGTTGTTGCATACGCAATAGGTAGCGAGGTTTGAGTGGTTTTGAGGTTGAGAGAGAAATTTGTAATAGATTTTTTTTTTTTGGAAAAATTGTTGCATGCCCAATAGGCTAGGAGAGAAATTTCTGAAAATAGATTGTGAGAGTGTGAGGCAAAGAGGAAAATTTGTGGGAAAAAAGATTTAATGCAAAAATGGTTTTTTGAAGTTGTTGCGTACACACAAGTTTTTGAGAAAAGAATCGGATTTGAAAAAAAATTCAAATTTACAAAAACTTGATTCTTAGAAGTTCTTGCATACGCAATAGGTTAGAAATGAACTCACTTCTTGCAACATTTTGAAAATTTTTGAGAATCCTACAACAGGTTGATGAAAGGAGAGAAGCGTGGAGTGTAAAAGAATGATCTTTGAATGAAAGAGAGAATGAAGAATGTTCTACTTATAGTGAACCTAAAAGAACTAAAAAATGCTGACTTGACCTAAAAGCTACCCATTTCCTATAAAACTCTACTTCTCCTCATTCTCTCTCACAACTTTCCTGGAGCTCCACCACCTCTCCACCCAGGTACTCCCTCCCTCCCCTCCTGCTTCCCATCCCCTCTCCTCCCGCTTCCTCTCTCCCCTCCCTTCCCCTCTCCTCCCGCTTCCTCCCTCCCCTCCCTTGCCCTCCCCTCCCCCTCCCTTCCCCTCTCCTCCCCCTTCTTCTCCTGCTTCCTCTCTCCCCCTCCCTTTACCTCTCCTCCCCCTTCTCCCCTCCCTCCTCCTGCTTCGTCTCCTCCCCTCCCCCTCCCTTCCCCTCTCCCCCTCCTCCCCCTTCCCCTTCCCCTCGCTTCCCCTCTCCTCCCTGCCCTCCCTTCCCCTCCCCTTCCTCGCCTCCCCCTCCCCCTCCCCGCCAGCCCCTCCCTTCCCTGCCTCCCCCTCCCCGTCGGCCCCTTCCTTCCCCACCGTCCCTCCCTTCCCCTCCCCGTCGGCCCCTCCCTTCCCTACCAGCCCTCCCTTCCCCTCCCCCTCCCCGCTGGCCCCTCCCTTCCCCGCCTCCCCCTCTGCCTCCCCTCCCCGTCGCAGGCGGGAGGGAGAGAGGGGAGGGGGTCGATGGGAGGGGGAGGCGGGGAAGGGGGAGGGGAGAGGGCCAACGGGAGGGCGGGAGGAGAGGAGGGAGGGGGGGAAGGGGGAGGGGAGGCAAGGAGGGGGCCGACGGGAGGGGGAGGTGGGGCAGGGGGAGGGGAGGCGGGAGGGCGAGGGGAGGAGAGGAGGGAGAGGGGGGGTTAACCCACCCACCCCACCTGTTGCACATGCAACAGGTGGGGTGGGGGGAGGGGGAGGTCGGGAAGGGGGAGGGGAGGCGGGAGGGCGGGGGGAGGGGGGACGAGAGGAGGGAGGGGGGTTAACCCCCCCTGTTACTAATGCCACAAGTGGGGTGGGGGGGTAATAATACCCCCCCCACCCCACCTGTTGCGTGCGCAACAGGTGGGGGGGTAACCCCCCCTCCCTCCTCTCTTCCCGCTCTCTCGCCCCCTCCCCGCCCTCCCTTCCCCACCTCCCCTCCCCCTTCCCCGACCGTTAACCCCCCCTCCCTCCTCTCCTCCCGCCCTCCTGTCGCCCCCTCCCCCTTCCTCGCCTCCCATCCTGTCGGCCCCCTCCCTTCCTCCCTCCGCTCCCTTCCCCTCTCCTCCCGCTTCCCCTCCTCTTCTCCCTCTTTTTTAAGGCGGGGAGCGATGAGGAGGACGGGAGGGGAGGGAGGAGGGAGAGGAGAGGGCAGTCGGGAGGGAGGAGGCAAGCGGGGAGGTGGGAGGGAGGAGGGAGAGGAGGTAGGCAGGGAGGCGGGAGGGAGGAGGGAGAGGAGGCAGGCAAGGAGGCGAGAGGGCGGGGAGGACGTAGACGGGAGGGGGAGGCGGGAGGGAGGGGAGGGGGTTGACGGGAGGGCGCAGATGGGAGGGGGAGGCGGGAAAGAGGAAGGGAGAGGCCGGATGGTGGGGAGGCGGGAGGAGAGGAGGGGGTTAACCCCCAACCTATTGCACACGCAACAGGTTGGGGGTTAATCCCTCCCCTACCCTCAGCTCCCAAAGGGCTTTAAATTTTTATTTTATTTTTAAAGACAAAAAAATTAATTTAATTTAATTTTAAAAAGGAAAAAAAGATGAAAAAATTAATTAACTTAATTTATTTTTAAAAAATAAAAAAAGTTAAAATAAATAAAACTTAAAAAATTAAAAAAAAATAAATTAAAATTTAAATATAAAAATAAATAAATAAATTAAAATAATTAAAAAAAAATGAAAAAATAAATTAAATTAATTAATTTTAAAAATTTTAAAAATTAAAAATAAATAAAACTTAAAATAATATTTAATTAGAAATTTATTTAATATTTTGACTTTGAAAATCATTGTAATTCTCATTTTTTATTTTTGATTATTTTTCAGAAAACTATGGCTTCCAGTTTTGGTTCCAAGGTGTCTTTCAAATACCTTGAACATGCTTGGTATTTTATGGAGCGCAAATCAAAGTATTTTTTGGTGATCACTGTAGAGAATGTGTCAAGCGTGAAATATTCTCTAGAGTAGTAAGAAATGGTGGCATGGTCTCAAATATCAACATTAAAGAAAACAATTTGATAGAAGTTGTGTGCAAAGGAAAGAATGACGAGGTGGTTTACAAGTTACGAGTTACGCACAAGCACTTCTTAAAGCCCTTACCAGCCTTTCAATTGAGGGATCCCAAGAATTACTTAGTGCCTTAGAAGCATTGAAGAAAATGTGGGATGCATTTCCAAGTGGTGGTGTTATACCTTCACCAGCAGTAAGTGCAGCAGTAAGTATGCCATCTATAACATGTAACCCTCAAGTTGTACCGCCAATATCTGTGGTGATAACTACGATAATTCCGGCAAGAGTAACTACAATATTTGCGGCAGTAACTACAGTATCTCCAACTGTACCTACACCATCGACTGCTACAACTACAGGAACAAGAAGGAGTGATCGTGGAGCAGATTCAAGTTCTACAGCCATTCCCAGAAAGAGAGCAAAAATAACTCCTACTCCACGTGCAGATCGTTCAAGTGCAGGTTATTTAAAACCAGGCGAAAAATTGGATAGCGATGAACAAGAGGATTTGCAAGAAGAAGATACAAATCTCGAAGACTTTTCTATAAGTGTGGCAGACTTACATCCTCCAGAGGATGAGGGGTACATTTGGGGATTTTCACAATTTAGCGTGGCCACAATGCTTATTGGTCGAGCTTCATTGTTCACAAATCAAAGAAAGCTAGATAAGACATTTGCACGCAAATTGTATGAAGATACGAGGAAAACAAGAACTCCAGTTGCCACTAATATCACTCTTCGTCCTATGGCATTTAAGAGACTTCAAGAAGATGATCCAACATTGCCTGATGTCACATTTCAAAAGCGTGTCGACTTTCTTGATGCTTTTGAGAACTTTAGAAGGAGTGACTTTGTTCGTTTAGAGGCTTTGTACCAAAGTCGATATGGGACTGACATTGAGAAGAGATACATGCTGGCAAAGAATAGATTCTTGGAAAGATGCAGGTTTGAGCCCATTGATGGGCAACACTTTTGTGAAGCTTGCAAGATCGCCCTTGATGAGGGAAGAAAAGGAAACTTGCCACAGATTGAGTGGATGGAAAGTTTCAACGGGTCATTTGTCATGTATGCATATTTAACGATGACTCAAAGTACATTCTAGAATCAAAAAGGCTGAATTTTGCTCCATTTAGGTTGAAAAAAAGCTCTTCTCTTTCTGAGACCTTGATAAAGGCAAGGGAGTTATGGATGGGCTATGGAAAGCCACAAATAGTGAAGGGCAGGAGACCTACATCTGAGTACATGGCAAAGAGGACTCGGTTCTATAGATTCTTGAAAGGTGTTGTAAGCAATATGCAAGGCATACCAAGTAATAAGGTTGAGGCAAAGGATTTGAACACTGCCGTTGCAAGATACAGGGACGTTACTTGCATTGTCTTCCGTGAGGACTCAGTGTTTCAGAGCATCGTGGATGTTTGCCAAGCATATGAAACAGGGAAGATATCCTTTGAGGCACCAGAGCACACACTGCAACTCAGAGGAAAGAAATAAAGAAACCGATGTCTATTGTTTGGTGGAGAGCATTAAGGTTTGTTCTAGATGCAATAACAGAAGAAGTATGCAAGAAGATCCTAAGTGGTGTGACTGCTTCTTTGGAAAGAAGAGCAAGCATAGCAACTTGGATGAAGTGGTCACCCGAATGATTCAAAGTGAGGCTGCTCTCTTGGCACTATTGTTTTTATTGAAATCTGATGATGAGTTAGCTGGCAAGTCAATTGATGTGGACAACAAGAAAGCACTTAGCCTAGGTCAACTCCTTGATAAGACATGGGCTAGAAAGTGGTTGGCTTCAATGGATGCAGATGCCACACCAACAAAGGATCTAAGAGCTAAAATGCCAAAGGTTGTTGAGACAGAATATATGGACATCAAGAAAAAGGCCTTGTAGTCCATTGCCCAAGGTAGAGCAATTGGTGGTTTAGATGATGGTTCTCCATTCAGCTTCTCCTATGATATCTTGCTATCAGAGATACAAAATTTGCACATATAAATGGCATTGATACAGAGCATTTCATAACAATGAGCGGTCATGCTTGGGAGAAGCCATGCGTATTTTTCATAGATGAATTGCAAGACCTTGCAGTGTCATGGATAGTTGAACTTGTGCGGTTTATCGTAGAAGGTCCTATGGCAAATAAGAAAAGATCAACGTTGGTCCTGTTTGTGACAGAATCACAAAGGGATGCCTTGTATGCGAGTTTGACATCTGCATTTGGGTATTTACTTTCAAAAGTATACCATGGTATAGTCCTACGCAATCATATGACTGTCTTGGAAGGCACTGCCATTCAAGTTTTGCAGCCTTTTTTGATGTGCTTCTTATCCAGGGGTGGTGGCAATCTAATCAAAATTCCTTAAGGACTCTCGAGCTTCATTACTTTGAGGACAATAAGGTTAAGCTTGATGCAGCAATGGTGGATTATAGAAAGCCGATGGATCCTGATGTGATACTAGAGATGACAAAGAATTTACTGAATGATGGGTGGGTAGTAGCATTGTATCGAATGGGTTTTGCTACTGAGAAATTGCTACACCAAGGTAGAAATGTAAATGTCATTGATACCCCCCATCAAATTGAGTTCTTTGACACATATTACAGTTGCACTACCTTCTTTGAAGAGGAAAATGTCAAAGAAGAGGGTAGTGAGAAAAATGTCGAAGACGAGGGTAGTGAGTCTGAGGGTGATGATCCTAGCTTAGGTGATGATGAGGATGAAAGCGCTACATTCGATGACTTACGCCAAGAAGAAATCCGCACAAAGAATAAGGGTGATCAATTGTCAACTAGAGTCAAGGAGGCTCGCGGCAGCAAGAAGTAGTAGTACAACACGTCACAGGAAAAGGTAAGGCTAAAGAGGTGGAAGCACTTCCCTTGAAATTAAAAGTGAGGAAGGCACCCTTGATCTTGGGTAAAGGACATGCAAGTGGATCAAGCAAGAAAGCCTTACTCAAAGAAGGTATGGACGAGGCAAAGCATGACTAGGAGGAGTTACCAGGAGGCATAGATGGTTCTTCAACCATGACCTTACAGACTCCAGAGCAGCCTACTAATCAGGAACCTAGTAGCCAAGTCCCTACTCACCAAGAACTTGGTCATGAGACTCTAGAGCAACCTACTAGTTAGGTGCTTGGAACTGAAGAGCAAACTACTGAGGACCTTGCTACTGAGACTCCAGTCTTAGAGCAGCCTATTAGTCAGGACCCTGCTAGTCAAGGGCCTAGCATTGAGGACATTGGTATGGAGTAACATGATGGCTGACGGCTTTGTAATCACAAGTTTTGAACTTCTATGTAGCAAATATCTAATAAAAAGTTTACTACTTTTTTGATTTCTTTACTCTCATTATTGTGTATAAAGATTGTTTATGAGGTCCATTTTATACTTAATGGTGTATTTTAAACTTTATGTCAAATGTATTTTTATAGTTAAGGGTGTTTTTTAATACCAAGTGAGGTGTATATGTACACCACTTACACATAAAAGGATTTATCTACACTACCTTTCTAAGGGGTTTATGTACACCACCTTTCTAAAAGAATTGGTCATAAAGGTGTGTGCACACCACTTATACATAAAGGTGTTTATTTACACCACCTTTCTAAGAGAATTGGTCATCTATTGATGTTCTTAGGTGATAGTAGCTCAATTCACAAGAAGTTATGAAGATGTTTATGTAGACCACCTTTGTAAGAGATTTTTGTGAAGTTATAAAGATGTTTATGTAGACCACCTTTGTAAGAGATTTGGTTATGTATTGATGTTCTTAGTACTTAATCATCAAATCTTTTGTTTTGAGTTGTCAAATCTAGTTCAAAAAACAACATTACTAATGTATTCAAAAAATTTGGACTGTTTTTTAGTCCATTTCTCAAATCGGACTTTACACAAGTCCAAAAATTTTGAATAGTGTGTTTACACAAATGTAGTGTATCTCCACTAGCTCCACAACTTGTCTCCAAGGTTAAGGAGATGATCACTTATCAAGTAAGTTCTATCAAAGAATAAATTATTATTGATGATGCTAGCAACAATGTATATAGAGTGGATCATTATATGGAAGAAAAGGAGTAGGAATATAGAATGAAAAATAGAACAATCTTAAGGATTGGGTGGTTAAAGGATGGATGCCTTCATGACAATGAGGAGAAAGATATAGATTATATAATCATATGCCTTAAGAAGGAAGTACCACAAGTTGAATGGGATGACAATGACAAATGCAATATGAGTCAAAATGGCACACAAGCTCAGGTCTACTTTAGAGGGAGGGCAACAAGATTTAAGATCCTCATACAAATAGATAAGCTGAAGGGTACAAAGATTTTGGATATATAAGGATCTCACCCCAATCCAGCCCAAGCAATGGAATTGTGAGCTCACCAAAGTAAAGGAAACACACAAAGCAGGAAAATGGGCAGTCTATCGAGATGGGCAAGCACTAATTAGGGACTTCAAATCCAAAACCAAAGATTCTCAGTCTTAAACAAATGCTATAAAGTCCATTGTATGATAGTATTAGAATGTAGTTATGCACTATAATAACTCAAGCGGAGCTCAACTTTGTGCACTCCCTTGACTCTTTGGTTATCCAGAGTAGCAAGTCACCTTTTGGTTGTTTTAAAATGTCTCAAGGACCCATGAGGTCTTCTGCATACATTAAGATCTCTCTCTCTCTCTCTCTCTGTGTCCCCCCCCTCAAGATAACACTCAATAAACACTCAGAGATTCATGGTAGGGTATCTTATGTTTTGAAGTAAGGTATTTTGTGTACATGGATATCCACATTGTCACATAAAAGTACAAAATAAATTCCATGCTAAAAACTTATATAAGATTGCATAGTGAGGTCATCCTAAATTGGCAAAAAATATACATTCTACAAAGATGAGGTCTAAATCCCATGGATAAAGTGGATCCAAGAAAGGACAAGCTAATATAAGAAAAGCTAGCCTTCAAAAAAATTAAGAGCCTTTATGAAAAGTGAGCTACTCTTTGCATTTGGCCCCAATTCTAAAATATATCAAGGCTAGGATTATAAGTACATCAATATGATGAGGACTAGGATTATAGGTTTCCTAGGAATTTAGACCTGTTGGCTTGGCAGTAGTAGCCAAGGAGGGGTCAAATGGTATAGGGTGTGTGATGTGACCTTCAAACAAAGTATCTATGTTGACACAGTTCCAACTCATGGGTTCCTCCTTATAACCTAAGCAATACCAAATAGCTTAGTGAATGTGTGACTTGGTATATATGCCCAAGTCATGAGTACATGACCAAGGGAAAAATACCATCAAGATTTTGTGATCATCACAATGTGACTACTGTAAAATAATGGTGTGAGTTGCATTGAGTGAGGTCTAGAGACCCCTAGTCATGAGAGCACACTATCAGTTGTGTGCATGAGGGACTATGTGAGCTACAAAGAGTGAGGTTTAGGAAGACCTAGTCATGAGAGAATAGTGTGAGTTGGTGCATGAGAGGCTATGCTGTCAAGATATGAGTTGTACAAAGTTTTGGGATTTGTATCATATTTCCATTGAATTGATATGGTATCGAGTGAGGATGTTTGAATTCTTAGAATATGTGTGGCTATCAAAGTTTGGATAGAGGAGTGCATGAGTGGTTGTCATTAAAGTACTTAAGGTCAATACCAAGCAAGAGTTTATAGAGTAACTGATGAGCTCCACACATTCAATTTGGTGTTTCCTAGGTCAACAAGTTTATGAATAGTATAGGTATGAAGCATTGACCACCACTGAAGTAGATCTTTTGATATGTTGAGGATACCCTATATCCCAGTGGGACAACTTGAAGCTTTATGCTTACAATGATTCATTAAATTCATTTGATTTTTTTACTCACTATAAATGACTAAGTAATCTGGTCTCATTGTCATTGTTGCAATACTTGTAGGTAGATAAGGAAATACTTGTTGCAAGACTTGTAGGTAGATAGGGAAATAGGTAGATAGGTATTGCGATACTTGTTGCAATACTTGTAGGTAGATAGGGAAATATGTTGCAAAAGGTAGAAGGACGTCTAATCTTTAATGTTTAAGCTTTGGAGAGCCTCTTTGCTTGTCAATTTTTATGCCCACATATTGGTACTACATGCCTTATTTGGAGCATAGCATGCATCTATATTAGTTGGATATTAATAAAACCATTTTGATATTCCTCCATATTGACAAATAAGGGGGTCATAATTCTGTTGGATTTGTGAAACTTGCCAACACTGTATTGTCTGCATTACTTTTGTATTTTCCACTTGACAAATGCAAACCATTACTACCCCCATGCTTGTGTTTTCACATACTTTGGCTCCAACAACCTTTTCTGCTTTGGTTGAGTTGGATCATTCCCAAAATATGGTTTAAGCCTAAAATCATTGACTGGTTTAGGGAAATTATTGCCATGCAAATCACTTACTAGAAATGTTCCTTGACTGAGCACTTCCACAATGCCATAAGGTCCATCATATCTCAATCTTAATTTTCCTGGATGAGGTCCAAGCTTAGAATTATACATCAACACCAAATCACCTCTTTTGAACAACAGTTTGAATTTTATATTCCTATTGATCCAAGCTTGTCTTCTTCTCTGAATGATCTCAGAAATACCTAAACTAATAATTCTATCCTCATCCAACTTCAGCAATTGCATATAGGGTTCACCTATTCCTTTTGTACCTAGAGAGAGTTCTTTTGTCTTACACAACTAAGAAGAGGAAAACTATTTTCAGCCTCCACCTTTGTGTGTATTCCCCCATTGTGTATGTGAGAAAGCTGCAAGTGAGACTCCTTACTTGTCTCCCACTCTCTTCACAAGAAGGAGGCCTTGGGAGAAGAGGAGAGTTCCCTTGCAATCTATGCATGTTATGAGTAGATTTGAATGATTGCCACCATGCCCCTTTTAAAGCACTTGTCAAACATTATCCAATGAAACTCAAAATGGGTAGATCCCTAAGGTCTCACATTGGAATGACATAAAAAGACTGGATTACAAGGAAGATGCCTTGACAATCTATCCAATACATGTAGAAGTAAAGGTAGAGGAAAAGCACTGTCAAGGTGAGCCAAAGAAGGCAAAGGAAATCGATATTCTGTTCTCAGCATTGAGTGGCATGGTAGATGGAAAATCAATGACAACAAGCACTCAGAGATCATAGCATAGGCTCGTGATATTTACATCAACCTATATGGCAAAGACCCTCATGGGGATTTTGGCATTCATCCCTTTGATGCAGCCATAGCAATGACTGCTCTTACGGTTGCCATCCTTACAACCGGACTGAATGTTTCTTCATAATCAATGCCATATGTCTGTGCATACCCCTTGACAACTAATCTTGCCTTGTATCTGTTCACAGAACCATCTGCATTGTGCTTTACCTTATAAACCCACTTACAGCCAATTGCATTCTTGTCTTTAGGCAAAGGCACCAATTCCCATGTAGCATTTGCTTCCAAGGCATCCATTTCTTCATCCATGGCTTTCTCCCATTTTTCTTTTCCCATGGCTTGCTCAAAAGAAGTGGGTTCTGGTTCCTGTATCACTTTGACCATATAGGCATAGTGAATGGCTGTAAATCCATCATATTTCAGCCTATCCACAAGATACCTAGCTCTGGTAGACCTGCGCAAAATAGGCTCACTTCCAGGTGCTCTCAAAACATCCTTGGTCTTCCTTACTCCAGGTGTAACAACAGAAGGAATACCCAGCTCATCATCAATGCTCTAATCTGAGCCACTCGATTCACCATCCACATAAGAGTGACCTGCATTCACATCAAACATGGGCTGATCTACCTTCTCTTTTCCTTTTCGTGATACCTGCATACCACTATCTGCATTGCTTTGAGGAGATTCCCTTGATCTCAATCTGCCTGTCCATGGCGAAGTATGTGAGCCACTGGTAGATGACACTGCAGGTCCACTAATATTTTGTGATTGCTGCTGTGAATTCTGTGCAGCATTACCATTTTGTGCATCTACATCATCAATCACATTTACTGGTTTATACCAGCTGCTCATCTCATAAAAAACATCATCTCTGCTCACTATAAACTTACGAGTAGAAGGGTTATAGCATCTATACCCTTTCTGCTGCAGAGAATAACCAATAAAGATGCACTTCTCAGCTTTTGGATCCAACTTGGACCTCAACTCATCTGGCACATGAACATAGGCAATGCAACCAAAAATTTTCAAATGAGAAATATTTGGTTTCCTACCAGTATACATCTCCTCTGGCGTCATGCCATGTATTGCTGCAGTGGGAGTCGTGTTCATTATGTAAACTGCTGTAGCAACTGCTTAAGCCCAATAATAAGCCCAAACCCCCAAACCCTAAATGCTAAACCCAAACCCTAAACCGTAATCCCTAAACCCTGATCGAGTTGGGAGCTATAGTAGCTCCCGAATTTGGGTTCTCCCCATTCTGAATGTCGAAGCTCATTAAGTCTTCTGAACTTGAAGTGTTGCCCTGTGATGAACCATGTACCGAGTAAGAGTTAGGGACCAAGATTCCAGGTGAGGCTAACACTAACCTGGTTCCTTGGCTCAATATCACGTTGTTGGATGCACTATCATCTAGTTTTGGCTCGGCTCCTAGGATTTTTTCGGATCTCAATAGCATCTAGGTAGCTCAAGGTGGGTGCTCTCCAAGAGGTTTAGCCTATGGATTCTCAAATTTCCTTTGTTATTCAATCTGTTAACTTGGTGTGTGCACCAACTTAGTATCCCAGCGTGTGCTTGAATAGTGCTTGAATACTAACCGTACATGTGTGGGGTTGCTAAGGTTGCACATGCAATGGGTTAGTGGCCCGACAAATGCTAACTCGACATGCGTGGAGATGCTAACTCAAGATGCTAACTCGGCATATCCTAACTTGGTGTGCATGGAGCTGCTAACTGGGCGTGCGTGGAGATGCTAACTCGACGTGCATGTGGAGTTAGAGTTAACCTCTATTTTGGACAAGATTTGGTCATTAATTATGCCAGCTATCAGAGATTATGTCAAGTGTCAGCTGCTGTAAGTCCATGTCAGGCATCAGTGGAAATTTATCTCGACATGTGATGGCTTATTAACCCATCGTGCACTGCGTTAGAACAACCTTGTGCTTCTCTCTAGGAACTTCATGGCCGATGAGCTTTTCAAGATTCTTTGAGTTTCTTGGGCCTTTGTACAGTGGTGGTTGGAGTGTGTAAGGACTAGTTTTCTAGCTAAGCTACCTACTAAACAACATGGAGCAACCAAAAGGAATAAAAAATAGCAACAAACAAGCAACTTTGGACCAAAATTAAAGGTTTCCTTCTCAAGACGGATTGTTTGTCATTCCCAAGACCTTGAAACTTCAACCCAATCAGTACTTTTCAGATTTTCCAGTTGCATGGGACTTGATCCAAGGTTTAAAGCACTCCCTCCTAGATTTTGAGACCTCCAATGCACACAAAACTGCAACAAGCCACCTTAAAACTTCCAAAGAACAGTTCGAGTCTTTTTCTTCTTCCTTGTCACTCTCTTTCCTTCACTTTTTCAACTCCCTCTCTACACTAAACTCCACAACCAAGCTTCATGGCAATGGGAAATAAAGGAAGAAGCATGTGCAAGCAAAAGCATACGTCTATCTCCCCAGCAATGGTGCCAAAAATGTTAGTCCGGTGGTGACTCGTGTGATCAGGATCTTGGAGGAATGCTGAGGGAACTCCCCACCTCCTACTACTCATTGTGGGATCAATGCAAGCCCATGCGGTCCAAGGTGTCACTTCAATGCTTCTAGAGTTGCAACAATGTGAATCCTCAAAGGGGGAGCGGAGAGAGAGAGAGAGAGAGAGAGAGAGAGAGAGAGAGAGAGAGAGAGAGAGAGAGAGAGAGAGAGAGAGAGAGAGAGATGAAGGAAGCAAGAGGGTGAGGGGAAAGGAAGGGGAATGCATGGAGAAAGAAGAGGAAAGGGGGTCAAAGGCCACTTTTCAAGGGTAGGAGCATGAGAAACATAGACAACAACAATTGAAAAGAAGGAAGTCCTCTATTCTTCAAACTTGCATGCTTACCAACAATTGAAGATCAAAAGTCAACTTTCTAGCTTTTATACATAGCACCTTTTGAAGGGCAGGCCAACCCTACTCCTCCTCACCACTCTCCCTATTTCTCATGTTACAACCACTTGGCCATGCCCCATCTCCCCTGGTCATGTCACCCAAGAAGAGCTTGTCAAGGAGACCCAAACCTTGACGAGTTCGTCCAAGCCTCAACTGCCCGTCTATCGAAGCAAAGAAAGATTATCCTCACAACTCCCCTCTATATAGAGCATTCCGTCACTATGGCCAACACGTCCCCCCTAGGCCACCTATGGCTAGACAATCTCAATGGCATGTCCATTCACTCCTCCTTCAGCTATAAGCCCAATTAGGATTTTCATGTCTCTTACCCATAGCTACACTTGCTATCAGGCTTGCCATGATCCTGAGGTCAAGAGGATTCCCTTAATTGTGTGGTACCTACTCTTGACATCAATCATTGGAGCTTCTTCATCCCATATCTTTGTCTCAGTCACATCCACTATTGCGTGCTTGCTATGCAATCTTAGAAGTAGTTATTGTGGTGGGGAGACATTTTCATAGTTGGCCTATTCAAACATTTGATTCATTGAATCTCTCCCAAGTTGCATTGACCTTATTTTGCACCATTAGGGTCTCTTCGAATTCATTGCCACTTTTGGCTTGTCTATACTTTAGTGCTGAGCTTGACATCATTTTTTCCTTTGAGCCGTTGGGGCTAAGTGCATTCAAGTTCTTCTCTCAGCTCTATCAATGGATTTTTTTGCTAATTCTTGGTGATCTTCGTTACCATCTTCTTTCCTTAATGAATCCTTAGCTCATTTGGATTCTAGCATTCCTTCTGAGTCTCTTGCGACTTTGTAATCATAGATGCTTTGATGTTGTCAAGCCGACAATGAATGCCTACTCATCTTTGTAGTCCTTGGGGTGGTTACTCAATAAAAAACCATGTTACATGATCGGGCAAGGACACATTCAATATACCCATACAGTTGAAAGTTACTATAGTTATTGTCCCTCTTCCATGCATATACATGTTGTGATTGCGATTTTAAAAGTCCCTCTTCCATGCATATAAATGTTGTGACTTCAAAAGTCCCCTCTAGACATGTACATACCATTGTCATATTAGAGAACTACTTTTAAAACCCTTTGGCTTGTAAGTTCCCTAATTGAAAGATCCCCCTTCCATTAGTGAACCTAGTATTATTTCATGTGTTATATAGTGTGATTACGCTGAGTCCTAGTCATCTGCCCTTTGTAGCATATCTAGATGCTTTTCCCATATCTGTGGTCCTTCTTCTAAACCTTCCTTCTTGCAACAAAAGAAACATACAGTGTTGGCATTCTTGGGCCTATTTGTTTGATAGGGCCTTCTGCTCTCCCTCTCAACTTGGTGGACCTTTGTGTAGTCATCGTCTAAGTTATATATTGGCTTGAGGGCTCGACCTCGACCAGTACCTAGATCGGGGATCAGCATGAGAGTTTACTTGACAATAATTCCCCTTGCTCATGAGGGAGCGCCCCATTCACCTCCATGCTTGTGTTTTTGTATGCTTCAAAATAAAGGAAGTGTTGTTGTATATCCTTCCTTGACCTAGACATGGAACTTGCGACTAGTGACTTGTAAGTTGAATGACAACTTTGGCAGTACTGTAGTGTCAATACACACACACACACACACACACACACACACACACATACAAAAATCTATATAAAACATATTTATAAATGCTTTGTAAAATGTTTATTCTAGGAGGGTGTGAAGCTTGGAGGGAAAGCCCTGAGGGAGGACTACATGTGATTGACAGTAGTCGGGAGCCTGTCAGTCCGATCGAGGGACGTTTTAGTACGTCAAGGGCAGGGGCAAGAAATCTTGCAAGGTGAAAGTGATAGGGACAATATACTATCTAGTGGCGAATATGATGCTCCGTCCGTTTCTGTCAGTTTTGTCGATTTTCTTGATGAGCCATGACCTTGATGGGTCTCTGAGAGGCTGTGCACACGCAATCATCTCGGTGTGCACGCTCGAGATTAGACACGAGCAGCTCTCTAGTCATGCATTTTGTTATTCTAGACCCGCCAATGTCCGCAGCCGTCGACGAGGCCACGTGCTGAGGCACCGACATCCACGGTCGACGGGCTCATTCGAAGTGCGCCAAGTGGCAGCAATCATGAGTGAGGAGTGGGTCGGACAAGTGGCAGCTTGGATTTGGCTGAAAGGGCTAGGTGTGGATTGGAAAAGCATAAATGAGGTAAATTCAAAGCCGTGGGATGAGGCCTATAATGGTGGAATGCCCAATGTCGTCGCCGTCTTCTTCATCTTCATCTTCTTCTTAAATCTCTATAAGCTATTTAACACTTATTTTGTGCTTTGCAAGTTTTCGAACTCTTTGGGTGCCATGGAGCTTCTTCCGTTTCCTCTCGATGCCCGATCCTCCACCTTGCTCGCCGCCGCTTCCTGCACCTTCCTCTCCATCCTCTTGGCCTTCCAGCTCGTCGCCAAACACCTCCATCACTGGAAAAATCCTAAGGAACAGACCGCCATCGTCATCATCGCCCTCATGGCCCCTTTCTATGCCGCCGTCTCTTTCGTCGGTCTCCTTGAGATCCGCGCCAGCACCACCTTCTTTACCTTCCTCGAAGCCCTCAAGGAGTGCTACGAAGCTGTGGTGTGCCCTTTGCACGCTCATATGAATTTATTCCGTTTCGATTCAACAGTTTACGATGCGAGTTTGCTTAGCCTTTACTCATTCATCTTCCTGTGGATGTTGGCCAGGTAATAGCCAAATTCTTGGCCTTGTTGTACAGCTACTTGAATATCTCGATGAGCAGGAGTATAGTTCCAGATGGGATCAAAGGGCGTCCTATACACCTGTCTTTTCCGATGACATTGTTCCAGGTGAGAATCTGCCCACACTGGCTTTTCAGTTCGATTGTACTTTCCTTTCCAAAAACCGGGGAGGCTTCGGACTGGCAGCTTCTATTTTATGTCCACATTGCATCTTGTTTGATTCGGGTCGCTTGCCCTTGCAGCCACACACCCTGCATCTGAATCAACATGTATTGAAGCTTCTCAAGTGGTGGACATGGCAATTCGTCATCATTAGACCTGCGCTGTCTACCTTCATGATAGCAATGCAGTCGCTCGGTCTATACAAGGGAATCATCAGCGTCACTGTGACAGTTATATTGAATATCTCTGTTTCGTTAGCTCTGTACGCACTTGTATTGTTTTATCATGCATTTGCAAAGGAGTTGGCGCCTCACAGTCCTCTGGCCAAATTTATGTGTGTCAAAGGGATCGTGTTTTTCTCTTTCTGGCAGGTATGACAAATCTCTCCTGTCACGGCATCCAAACTGTCTCCTTTCCAATCATTCACAATCGTCAGTTCTGTTCGTTCAAGGAGATGCTTTCAAGAACTTTTTTTGTGGGTTTTCATGTTCTACTGTCATAAATCTCAGGCATCTTTTGTTTTGCAGGGTATAGTTTTGGAAGTATTAGCTGCCCTTGGTATCATTCGCTCTCATCATATTTGGTTGGAGGTGGACCAAATTGAGGAAGCGATTCAGAATCTACTTATCTGTGTGGAGATGGTTCTCTTTGCTGTGGTGCAGCATTACGCTTTTGATGTTTCACCTTACTCTGAAAAGGATAAGAAAAAACTCCTGAAAAAGGACGATTAAATCCAAACGCTGAAACAAGACTCTTTCAAGTTGGACAACCACTCGTGACAAAACTCAAGATATATGCGCGGATTGTCCCAGAGTCTTTGAAATTCTGTAACGACGAGCTATGATCGTGTCACATTGTTGTGTAGATCTTTTGGTTGGCCATGTAACACAAATTCTCCTTATTGGTGGCCATTTATAATTTTTAGATGGAGGAATCAAAGGAGAAGATTATTAAAGGAAAAACACTTGGGAGACTAGTCAAGCTTTGGGTTATATCAAATCTATTGGAATATTTAACCCCTAGGAAATGGGTACTCTAAGGACCTCTTATGAAGGGATAGAGACCTCTCAAAACAAAACAACGATAAGGGTTGAACCTAATAGTGGCTAATGGGAATGCTACTTTACTTTAGAATTTTGTTAAGTATTTTTTAGGGTCGGCAGATCCGAAATTTCTTACTAGGACCACTTTTTGCATGATATTATGGGTACCAATGCAAATGGAAGGATGTTAACTTTAATGTAATCGAAGTAGTGAGTCACAATGGAAATGGAATTATATTAACTTTAATGTAACAAAACATAAAAGTAGGTGGGAAAAGGTTCTAAGCTATTTAGAAGTGCTTTCTAAAACTCTAGAACTAGGCAATGTTAATAAACATGGAGAAATATAGCCTTAATCATGAAACTAGGAAAATAAAAACACGAAAAGTCGACATGTCTATATTTTTGTATATAAGAGAAATCGATCTTAAATTGGGTGGGGATCCTTTTGTTATAAGCGAGGTAAGCTTCTTGCTCGTAGCAACTTTCTACTAACCATCTCCAAAACGAAAAAGGAAAAGTCATTGGACATAAGAATACACAACTAGAAGCATGGAAATAGCCAAGAGCATATGGCGTGCTCAAAATCTTCCTCGAGAACGTCATCCGTGACGCTATGACCTACACGGAACATGCTCGGTGGAAGACGGTCACTGCTATGGACGTGGTGTACGCTTTGAAGCGCCAGGGAAGGACGTTGTATGGCTTTGGAGGCTAGGCGTGCTTTTTCTTCCGTCCTCTCTCTTACGGTGTTTGTTAACACCACCCATTCTTGACTATCAATCGGTTCTTGGTACTCAGGGTTAGTTTGATCCTTCCTGAGAAGCGTTGCTTTGACAACATGCCTCCTCAATCTGACTGCCAATGGGTGGTTTGCAGGCATTCAGATAAAATAATTTTGAAGGTTTTTGTTTCGTAGAAAGGTGCATCAGCCATGTCTTCAGGCCTAGAGGTGATTTTTAATTTTGGACTTGGATATTGTAGGAAAATGGAGGGATTTTGGAAGGTGCTAGATGGTGGTACCATGTTTGGGATTGGTCAAGGATAGGCATTCAAGATGTGGAGGCAAGAAAAGCCAGCAAATATGGAGAAAGGCAGATCACCTCTTCTAGAAAAAGCAATAGTTATCATAAGTTTTAATCTTAAACTCCGATTGAGGAGCTACTTGGTGCAGTAGAAAGCTAAAATTGCGATCTACAACTTTCTAGAAGAAGTCAAGATCTGAATCCATGGAATATTAGGTCAAAAATTTGATTTACGCAATTGTACCTTCTATAGAAGGCAAGCAACCTCTTTTTTCCCCCTCTGCATTTATAAATTAGTCCTTGGAGTTGCCCTTGAGAGCATGCAATTGCCTAGCCTAGATGTGCCTTGAACCTACTCTTCTTAGGCATTGTAGCACTTAGTTTTTGAGTACGTCTTGTTGCTCTAGCCATGAATTCCCTCCATTTTGTTCATAATATATCAGTATCTTGCAACTTCCCCATGTGTTTTTCTAATTTTCTGGTAATTTTCATGTGTCCATCTCACCCTTTTCCTCTAGATCTACAATGATTGGTAGCTTACAAGCACCTAGACAGTTGCATTGGTGTTGCACGGTGTTTAGGAGTGGTTGTATACTTGTGCTTTTCATCGGCCTCTACGGAGGTGGCGAGGTTCTATGCAAGTTCTCTTGTTTTATCAACAAAGCAGTGGGTCAAGCTTGTTAAAAAGGTTGTGTGGTTTCAAGAACCGTATGTTTCTAGTTATCTCATGGAGCAGTCTACATATTGCACAAGCTTATGTGTTTGGGGACTAGAATGAGAGACCCTACCATGTCATTGGCATTGTTTCGTGTTTGCGGTGGGTATTTCATGGCGCTTGTTATTGCATACATGTTCCTTTGTTAGCTAGCAACAGCTAGTGCATAAGAGTTAAAAACCACTCTCATAATTTGACAATCCTATTTGGGAGGGTTGTAAATCAAGTGTTGTTTGTGTTGTTCAGAAGGCAACCTTGATGGCACACATGTACATGCCCACGTACTTTGGTATCCCAATGGTACTCATGTTGACTTCTCTCAGCAATGTGCACTTTGCTAAATAAACTACTATAGTATTGATGTCAAAGTTTGGGACTGGTGTACTTTGTTAAGAGTAACAAAAACCTTGAGATATAATAAGTTAGTTAAGCACATTGCAAATCCAAAAGAAATCTTAAGCGTGCACATGTTAAGAGGCATTGTGAGGTTAGTACTCATGTTGTCTTCTCTAAAAAATGTGTACCTTGCTAGATAAGCTACTACAATACTCATGTCAAAGTTTGTGATCAATGCCCTTCTTAAGAGTCCTTGTCTTCTTTAAAACCATTGGTGTTAACAATTGTGTACCTTGCTAGATAAGCTACTATAGTACTCATGTCAAAGTTTGTGATCAATGTCTTCTCTCAAAACTGTGTACCTTGCTAGATAAGCCACTATAGTACTCGTGTCAAAGTTTGTGATCAATGTCCTTCTTAAGAGTTCTTGTCTTTAAAACCATTGGTGTTAACAAATAGCTTAATCTATAATAAATTTGAGGCGTTCTGTAAGTGCATTGCGAATCTGAAATAAACCTTAAAGAACTCAATCCAAATCTAGTATGGCCTCAATTTAAGAATGCTCCTTTGAACAACCCAATGCAAATCCCGAAGTTGAATTAGCAACTTTTGAATGTTGATCCAAGCGATGCCTTAAACAACGTAATGCTAATCCAAATCCAATCCAAGCATAGTGTTAAATTTTTATTAAACGTACATTCAGCTTAATGAAAATCTCATTGCAAACTTAATTGAGAGACAATGGTATTATTGATGGACGGAATGCTTATTTATGCACACCAATGCTTTTGTTTGGGTTTTGGAACCTATGTTGATAAATGGTCAAGCCAATAAGCAGAAGTAGCCGAATGGGCGACTAGGCTAAATTTTCATTGTCAAGCCTTGATATCAATGGATTACTGGTTGAATAGCACATTGTCAGCATTTCAATATATTATTGTGAGATACTCCTATTTGCATTTCTTTTGGCTTTCTATAGATTGGTATCCCATTCTGACATTCTCAAATTTGATAATCGTTTTGATGTTGATAGCTTGCTTTCATCCCTATTTTCTTGCCTTCAAATTTTATCCATATTACTCCTTGCCAATTGTTCCATTTTCTCTATTAACTAACCCATCCAAAATGCTTATGATATTGCCACATATCTCTACTAGCATTCCTTTTGAATAGTTGTGGAAAATCTTTAGACGAGGCTAAAACTATTTTTTATTTTCGATTGTTGGTTGGGTATTAGTGTTGAGTTGGTTTATTGCTTTCAATTCAAGTCCTTTTCCTTGGGACCGCGTCAACCCTTTCTCAGTGTGTTCCAGCATTTTTTTATTGGGTTATACAAATGTTGGAGTCTGAATCATTTGATGGTTGTTTATACGATTCATGTTATATATATCATATAGGTATGTTAATAAAGTCTAATATAATTTAGAAGTATAAAATTTTGTCCCTCTGTCTCACTATTCCAATAAGTTCATAACACTTTGTCTTTGTATGCTAGTATGCATTTGATAACTGTTATAAAGAATTCTTAGCTTTTTCGAATAGTCATAATTCGAAAATTGGACCCACTTGGTACAAAGCTCCACATGTTCTAACATCCAAGCTCACAAAGAAATCGATGTGATGGAACCATAAATGGTTTTTTTGATTGAAAAGATAAATATTTGTGCCATTGATGTTCATTGTTGAAACCAAGTAAGTGGGGTTTGGAGGTTTATGTAAGCGTTTGGAATGTATCCTAATAACGGAGGACTTGAACTATTAAGAGCAATAAATATGCATTATTGGTACCCCACCACCACTTCTAGGGAACAAAAGAAATTTATTGTTTTAATGCATAAATTTTTTTACATTATGACATCAAAACATAGTCTTTGCTGATCATTTAGAATTTGTAGTTGTTGGTAGTATTATTCTTTTCATAGCAATGGTTGGAGAGGTACATGGATGACAACTAGTATGTGAATTCTTTTTCTTTTCATGGTAAAACTGGAGTGGTCATTTAGAATTTGTAGTTGTTGGTAGTATTATTCTTTTCATAGCAATGGTTGGAGAGGTACATGGATGACAACTAGTGTATGAATTCTTTTTCTTTTCATGGTCAAACTGGAGTGGATTCGGAAACAATGGAAGGAGAAACAACTCTTGGATAGATTGCCCATTGATGATGACAATATTGACATTAAGTTGCATCAAATTGTAGGTATTGACTATGGCATCTAGTTCTACAACATGAAAATAATCAATCTATGGGAGCTAGGTGAAAGCATGGAGGTGATTCCTCTTGAGCATGTACTAGTTCACACAGGTCCAGTTTATAGTGTGTGAGCTGCAATATAAGAGATCTTGCTTGGGCATACATTGATGGGGGGACTGGTTGATTTGGGTTGGAGGAGGTGGTGGATAGGAGGAGTGAGATAGAACCTTGAAGAGAAGTATAAGGACTCAAAGTTCATAAGGAGGATCTAGGAAGATGAAATTAATGGGTGCAAACATAGTCGAACAACAATACACTGGTGCATGATAGAATGCCTTGTATGAACTAGAGCACCATCATTCGGATGGTGCATGGGATGCCTAAAGTGGATTAGCTAGCAGTTGTATGCATGATGATGACTATTGATTGCTTGGCTTATGTAAAGGCAATCAATGATGAGTGGGTCTTGAAGGTGAGATAAGACAAGTAGCTACATGGTAAGGTTTAATGTGACTACCATTAGAGGGTTAGGGATGGTGCAACCTTGCAAGTTAGTGAGTTGGGTTGTTCCATTAGTAAGACATTGATGAGGCTATAGGGCCCATTCCATCCCAACTTAAGGTGGCATGGACAAAAGAACAAGCATACCCTTTTTCAAGCAAATTTTTCTCACAGTGTGCTTGTCATGCTAGACTTTTTTATCACCGTTTGATTTTAGTTTTGAGACTAAACAACTTGGGTTCAAAATTCATGGAGCTTTCCAAGTTGGTAAAGATTCTTGTTGATGTATTTTCATTCTTTGAGGTGATGCTCAGCTGTGCTACTCAGAGGCACGGTACTAAGAATTCCAAAGGCACCATGGGATCCATCCCATAAGCCATCCTCTAAACTGGTTCAGGTTGTTGTGACCTTGTAAGCTTATCCAATATGCCCACAATGTTGCATGTGGATAGATATCCCAATCTCTATGATGAGTTTAAATGACTATCTTGTTGCAACAAATAGACTTGAGAACCTTGTTGGTGGACTCAGCTTGGCCATTGCTGTAGGTGGTTGCCATGTGGTGGATGATCATGAACTCTGTTGTGAGTGAAGTGAAGACCTTGTCCCCATCAAATTTCTTCCCTTGGTTGCTCACAAACTTGATGGGTAAACCAGAATTGCAAATGATATGCTCATAAATGAATTTGTACGTGCTCCAAGCCAAGTTTTCTCACAGTGCCTTGGCTTTTGCCCACTTGATGGCATTGTTTGTGGCAATGAGAATGTACTTATTTTGCCCACTTGATGGCATTGTTTGTGGCAATGAAAATGTACTTATTTTGGGTATATTGGGGTGAGTTTTGAATGGTCCCATGAAATCTAGTCCCTAGAGATGGGAATGCATCCCAAGGTTAGCTAGAGTTGATGGACATGTGATCCTCCTGGCAGCAACCATCATGTGCTCTAAACACATGTTGCCCTCAATGCAATGAGCATGAGCATCTAAAAAAGGTGGTCCACCATAATCCTTCTTGGATAACTCTTTGAGGTGTGAGATCCCCGTTGAAGTGTCCTCCAGCAAGCCCTCCATATGCCTTGGTTATCACAATTACTCGTTCATGCCACAGGACTCTGTCTGCTTCTTATCAATACTTATCAATAGAGTTGGCCTTTGATCAAGCTATATCCCAAAGATTTCAATGCAAGATGTCTGCACTTTTCTTGTAGCATGTTCTAAAAAAACTGGCTTGCAAAAAACAAGTATATTTAGTCTCATGGATGTTGAGACTGCAAATAATTGAGCATCTGGGAGCTTGGTGATGACTCCTTGTGCTTGGTTTGGTACGAGTATCCAGGAAAGGTCTTTTACACCCACATGGGACTTCCTCGATTTGGCCTTCTACGCCCACATGCATTTGCTTCTTGTCAGTAGAGTTGGACTTTGATCAAGCTATACCTCAAAGCTTTCAATGCAAGACATATATGCTTGTCTTAAAGCACGTTCTCAAAAACGTGGCTTGCAAAAGAAAGTATATTTAGTCTCAAGGATGTTGACTGCAAATAATCGAGCATCTAAGAGCTTGGTGGTGACTCCTTGTGCTTGGTCTAGTATGAGTAGCCAAGAAAGGCCTTTTACAACCAAATTTGATTTGTGGATTATTTTAAAATTAATTTCCCATAAAAATAACGTCCAATGTACTAGTCATCCTTAGATGATTGTTTTGTTAATCAAATATAATAATGCATGGTGATCAATAAAGGGATCGCCAAGAAAATAGTGTTAAAATTTTGGAACACTGTAACCCATTCAAAGGACATCAGCACCTGAGGGGGGAGGGAAGGGGGGTAACAAATTGATTAGCACAGTAGACTGGTAGTCTAATCTACCACCCCCCTACCACCTGGTTGTGCCAAAATGATGCCAATTGCATACCCTGATGTGTCAACACGACCATCAAAGATTTAATTCCACCATTTTTGGTGTAGAATAGGTGTTGTGGTTGCTTGTTATACTCGTGTATCGAAGTTCACTGACTGTTCCTCATTTTAGTGGAACTTGGTGCCCTTCTTGTTGGTAAACTTGTAAAGTGGTGTAGCAATTTGGTAAAGTCCTTCATGAACCATCCATAGAAACTAAAGAGCCTAGTAAATTATCATAGTTGCATCAAATTGTTGGGCATCAGCATCTACTTGATTGCTTGGATTTTGGATGGATTGGTTCAGACGGAGATGATGTGCCCAAATAGACTACCTACTTTGACGTAGAAGAGACACTTGGATACATTCAAAGAGATTCCACTTGCTTGCATTTGGAAAAAACTTTTATGAGGCAAGCAAGATGATTGGTTGCTAGTGAGTTAACACAAATTTATCTAAGTAAATAGCCATGAACTCGATCAAGTATTTCCTGAAAGTTTTGACCATAAACCATTGAAATATGAAAAACATGAATACAGTATATATTAGCCCATGTAGGTTGGTGGGAGTGGTCCAACACCTATGGAGGTTTCTAGCTCGAAGGATTGTGTGTGCCTTCTCATCTATTCTCAAGCTAAGTTCTTGGGTTGGTTCGAGAACCAAGTTTTGAGTACCAACCTGAGTGATAGTCATCTTGTGCTTGGCTAGGTGTCATCTCCCATGACATCTTCAAAGAAATGCTTGAGTTAAAGATAGGCCCTATTCTTCTAGCTTGTCTTCCTGTATCCTTTGCTTGATCTCTACCACCACTTGGAAAATGTCAATCTCATCTATAGGCAAGATGTGCATCTACATAAGCAAAGTCTTGTCAACTTGCAGAAATTGATCTTCTACCTCAAAGTCACGTGCTTGCAACTTCTTGAGACTTATTGGGGTTTGTAAGGATTTTCACCCTAGTGTCTTTGATCTTGATTTTTCATAGTTTCTAAGTCCCAATAATGGAGCACTTTTGCACTCTTGAGCCAAGGCCTTTCTACTAGTAGTGGTTAAGCATTCTTATCCCATGACAATGACTATTAGGATCACTATGTAATGTACTTCCACAATATGGTAACCACACATGCAAAAGCATGTCCTTAGGGTCCACAAGTCTTTGGTCTACCATGTGCAACCAAAATAGATATGGCTTCCAATTCTTTAGTTTTAGCCCTGCAAAATAATTTTCACTCCCCAGCTGCCATCCACAATAATTCCTAGGATATGTTGCTTCTTGGTCTTAATCATGATGATAGGCACTGCCTCATCATAGTCAATCATTGGGATGGTAACTAGGGAATCAATCATTGGTGTATCCTCTTGTTGCACTAGACTAAATTGTTTTGTGATGAATTATTGACAATAAGGAGTTGATTGCAAAAGCTTGGACATGGTTAGGCTTATCTTTGTATTTAAAATAAATCCCATGCTTTAGTTAGCTCAAATCATGGCCCATCACTTCGTCTTCCCACCCCCACTTTTCTGAACTCTCCCATTCAATTCATACAAACTGCTTTTTTTTTTGCTTTCTACTTGAACATATGGCAAGAGCTTATGTTTGGTTGTTGACACAGTGTGGTTGCTAGCTTTTATCTTGCCCCCCCCCTCCCTTTCTTCCTCTCTCTTTCTCTCTCTCTCTCTCTCTCTCTCTCTCTCTCTCTCTCTCTCTCTCTCTCTCCCCCTCGCTCCCTCCCTCCCCCCCCCCCCCCTCTCTCTCTCTCTCTCTCTCTCTCTCCCCCTCCCTCCCTCCCTCCCTCCCTCCCTCCCCCCTCCCCCCCCCCTCTCTCTCTCTCTCTTTGATCAATTCATTCAAACTACTTGTTTTGGGATTTCTACTTGAATGTATAACAAGAGCTTCTTGTGAAATTATGTTTGGTTGTTGACATATTGTGGTTGCTAACTTATGTCTTGCCCCCCCCCCCCCCCCTCTCTCTCTCTCCCTCTTTCCATCATTATCTCACTCTTTCTATCATAATCTCACTCTTTCTTGTCTGGATATTTTTCCTTTATCTTGATCTTTATGAACATTTGTTGTTTGTTGTTTGTTGTCTACATTAGAGATGCAGGCCAACATGAACTGATTGGAGATACATGTACATTCAAAATTGCAAGACAAAGTTAATCTTCTTCTCTTTGCATATTTGGTGAATGTTATGTGTGGTTTGTTGTTTGTACGTTTAGGCATGTAGGGTAATCTCATTTATTCTTAGCACTTGAAGAATTGATATTGTTTCTTCGTTGCAAGAGCTTGGCCATGGTAGGCTTATCATTGTACTCAAAATAAATCCCATAATTTGGTTAACTCAAATCATGGCTGATCACTTCATCTTCACCTCAGGTTAAGTGCACTTGATGAAGCTTCTTCCACCCAGTAGCTCTCTTTGAAACTAGGTCCATCTTGATGTCACATGGAAGCTTGATTGTAGGGGTATTTCCCTTCAATACTTATCCAATTTGGACACAACTTGGATCTGTTCGTTCTAGTTAATGTCTCTGACTAGAGTAATGCCTTTTTGATGCTGGTCATAAGTGGTTATTATAACGAGCGATTGCATTGATGTTTATTTCTTTTGTTACCTTTGTGAGGGTCACTCGACATTCTGGACCAACCTCCTTCTTTTTACAGTCACTCTTAATAAACTTGATGTGTTCCTTCCATATCTTGCATTCTAACTTGACATGAACATCTTCCTCACATAAATAGCACCTCACCCTTGCTTGGTCTCGGTCTTGATCTCGGCATTGGCCTCCTTCTCCTTGGCCTCTACCTCTTCCTCACCCTTTCTTGGGCCTTAGAGATATCTCATCCTTTGTCTTTACTTCTTGGGTGACTTGGTTGACATTAGCCATGCGCATCTACCACGCCCACCTTCCCAACTCTCCATCAATTCATTCGAACTGCTTGTTTTGGGATTTCTACTTGAATGTATAACAAGCGCTTCTTGTGAAATTATATTTGGTTGTACATCGTGTGGTTGCTAACTTCTATCGTGGCACCCCCCCTTTCTCTCTCTCTCTCTCTCTCTCTCTCTCTCTCCCCCCCCCGACACTGTCCCCCTCTCTATTCCTCTTTCTATCATTATCTCACTCTTTCTATCATTATCTCACTTTTCTTGTTTGGACATTTTCCCTTTATCTTATCTTTATGAACTTTTTGTGAACATTGGTTTTTTTTTGTTCTTTGTCTACATTAGAGATGTACCTAGGCCAACAAGAACTTATTGGAGATGCATCTACGTTCAAAATGCAAGGCAATATATTATTGATTCTATAAAAGTATGAACCTTTTCCATCCTCATATACTAGATCAAGTCCTCTCTGGTTATAATCATCTTCTTCTCTTTGCAAATTTTTTGAATGTTGTGTGTGGTTTGTTGTTTGCACGTTTAGGCATGCATGGTAGTTGCATTGATTCTTACACACGAATCCCAGGCTTAGTAAGTTATAGCATTCACTTTAATATTTGGCACCTCTCTCTCTCTCTCTCTCTCTCTCTCTCTCTCTCTCTCTCTCTTTCTCTCTCTCTCTCTATATATATATATATATGTGTGTGTGTGTGTGTGTGTGTGTGTGTGTGTATGGGGGGGGGGGGGAGGGCATGCACGGGCATGTGCATGTGTGTGTGTGTGTGCGTGCGTGCGTGCATGTGCGTGTGTGTGTGCGTGCGTGCGTGCGTGTGTGTGTGTGTGTGTGTGTGTGTGTGTGTGTGTTTAGATTAAAAAGTCCCATCAATAATTGAGCCATACAATTAATTCCATCAATTGGATAAAAAGTTAAAAAAGAGAAACATATAAGGAAAAAATGTTTGAGACATTTAAGTTGAAAAATGCAACTAGAGTTTGAAAACATTTCGATCAAAATTAAGAATTTTTAATAATATTGAGTTTGACAAATATAATATTGAAAAAATATGTTGAATCCTCAGGTAGTCCAGGTTCCGAGGTCGGGGTCCACTTACCTTCCACCATCCAAACAAACTAGGTGTTAGAACATCATAGTTATGTTTGGGTACTAGACAAGTAATGCCTGTTTTCCCTGGCTTGTTATCGCTTTACCTAGGAATATAGCCAACCATATGGATTCTTTAATAATTTAAAAAACAATTTAGCCACAAGTGAAGTTTAAGTCACAAGTGGAGTAAGGAGCGAATGAGTGCATGGGTTAAGAAGGGATTAGAGGAGGTATGGGATGATTAGTGGGCTTGGTATGTGGGGTGGTTAAAAAGAAAATGTAAAGGAAAGATTTCACGGGGTAACATAAAAGAATAATTCATAGCTAGGGAAGTATTCATGTGTGTGTGTGTGTGTGTGTGGCCCACCCCCAACCCAGAGGGTAAGACCACATGGTGGGGAGTAAGCCCACCATGTGGAACTTATGTGGGGTTAAAGGTCACTGTGCCTTAACCCCAGTTATGTACAATACTCAAACACATATATAAATGAATGAAAAAGAAGATTAGGGTGGTTCTGCACCCACCAAACTTGTGTGGCTCTCTATCTCTCTCCGCACTCTCAACTGGTATCAGAGCCCGAGTGATCTAGCTGAGCGTGCGTGAATGCTGGATGCTCAGCAGCTCTGTGGGAGGAAGGAGAAGCTCTGTGGGAAGCTTTGTGGGTGACTTTACTTGCATCCGAGTGTGCAGAGACCTTGGAGGAACCTTTGGAAAAGTCACTTTGGCTTTGCAAAGTGGTTTTGAGAGCCTGTTAAGAGCTTTCAAAGAAAAAGTCGTTTTTTGAGCTTTTCCTTGTTCCGTTCGATGACAGAGACTCCGTATTGACTTGTAGAGGCAACTATTGCTTGCTTTTGGTGTCCACATTACTTCAGGAGCTTGGAAACACCTTCATTCTTGAATCTGGGATCATTTCAATGGATTTCTGACTCACTGTGTCAGTTCCTGCGTTTTTTGCCCGGGAGTTGGAACTCAAGTTTGGAGCAACCATTTGCAGATCTGTCAGTTCCGGTGGACTCAGGAGGTCCTAAAACTTCTATGTTGCTCATCATTCGCACTCCAGTGGAGTTTACAAACAGCTCTGTTTCCAAAAACGTTTTTCAGTCCGTGTGTTGGACCCAGTGATTGAGACCACGGTTTCCAAAACCGTCTGTCCCATTGCGTTCCGGACGCCCAAAAACCCCTACCTGTTAGTTCTTGCATGATTTGGTGGAGGATTTTCAGAGTTATAAATCTCTGTGTATTCGATTTCGTCTCTCTGTTATGCATTTTTCATTCTAAGGTTTTGAAACCTTAGATTTATGCCACATGGCAGTGGATAAGTGTTGACTCCCATTTCTCACTCATCGGTTGGGATTTTGGAGTTCTGGCAGAAGAGAGATATTTGCAGATTTTCTTGCTGATTCCGATTATGCAATGGTGCCCATGTTTTGAGGCATCTCAGGTTCTATTTTCAGTAGCGCTCATTACCGTGGGACTATGATTTCTTGAGCATACCTTATGTAGATCACTCTGGTTGCAGTTTGAGCAGTGTGCGCTCATTCGTGGTGTGCATTGGGTTGCAGTGGATGATTTATAGGCCATTTGGATGCATTGCGGTCCTTGTTGGATGCGCTGATAGGCCCAAATTGCCTTGTGGGATGCTATTTTTTATGGATGCTTTGCACATGGATGATATTTTACGCTGAGGGACAGCTTTGACACATTGTTGGTGATGCACTGATAGTGCTATGCTCTCTTGGATGAGACATTATTGATGCATATGCCAGTGGACAGTGTTTATGCTTGAGTCATTTGGCACTTATTGGCATTTTCTTTTGGGCCAGATTTGCTCATATGGATGCATAGTATATGCACATGAGTCAGATGCATCTTTTTTTGATGCTTTGAGCTTTGAGTTTTGGTGATATTTCACTCTATTGTGGCATACACATTTGGGTGCACTTGGTATTTGGTGTGATTCTCTCTTGCAGGTACTAGCATTTGGGATTTTGTTTCATTTGCATCATGGCATCCTCTTCCATGCCTGAAAAGGAGTTTTTCAGCATTAAAAAGTTTGATGGGACAAACTTTTCTTTATGGAAAGAACAAATAAGGGATGTGCTTATTCAAAAGAAGCAGATTAAACCCTTGGCAGGTATTGAAGCTAAGCCTGCGGATATGTCTGAGGATGATTGGAATGAGTTGGATGCATTAGCAAAGTCTACTATTAGACTTCATCTTGCAGAGTCAGTTTATTTCACAGTAGTAAATGAGCAGACTATGAAAGATTTGTGGAAGAAACTGTGTGCCACTTATGAGAAGGAAACTGCCTCTAATAAAGTTTACCTCATGAAGAGGTTGTTTGAGCTACAGATGAAGGAAGGGGTCTCCATTGCTTCTCATTTGAATGAATTCAATATTATTTTCAGCCAGCTTCAGGCTCAGAAAATGAATTTTGATGCGGAGACTAAGGCAATATTTCTCTTATGTTCATTGCCATCCTCATGGGATACCTTCCGTACAGCTGTCAGTAACTCTGCACCCGGTGGAGTACTGAAATTTGATGATGTTGTGGGTAGCTTGTTGGCCGAGGAGATTAGACGGAAGTCTATGGATGGCAACAAGCAGGATGCAGCCTTAAATGTGCAAAGGGGCAGATCACAGTTCAGGGGGAAGTCCCAAGAAAGAGGGAAGTCACGTAGCAAATCCAGGGCACGGAACATTGAGTGTTACCATTGTGGCAAGAAGGGCCATATGAAAAAGGATTGCTACAAGCTGAAAAGAGAGCAAAAGGATAAGAAAAAGAATGCAAATTGGGGTGCAAATCAAAAGGAAGAGAGTCCAAGGGAGGACAAAGGAAAAGTGAAGATCGAGGAAATCAATGCAGTCACACGTGATAGTGACAATGATGTTCTCTTCATGTCTAGTTTATCTGCAGAGTTGCTTACCACTTCAGATGATGCATATTCCCAGGATTGGATTTTGGATTCTGGTGCTTTATTCCATGTTACTCCCCATAGGGAATGGTTCTCCACTTATGATAGTGGAAAGACAGGTTGTGTGCATCTTGGAAATGACTATGCATGTGACATAGTGGGAGCAGGTGACATAAAGTTTTCTTTTGCAAATGGGTCTGCATTTGTTTTGAAACATGTGAGACATGTGCCTAAGCTGACCAAGAGTCTTATTTCAGTGGGTCAGCTAGATGATGCTGGTTTTCACACCACTTTTGGCTTTCAGAGTTGGAAAATTCAAAAGGGCTCTATGCTTTTGGCTAGGGGTGCCAAGTGTGGGACTTTGTATCCCTTACATGTATCAGGGGTATTTGATCATGTTGTTGCAATAACCGAGCAGCCAAGCACTTCTTTGTGGCATTGCAGGTTGGGGCACATGAGCCAGAATGGAATGAAACTCTTATGCCGTTTGGGTTATGTACCGCATTTGAGTTTCTCTGATTTTGAATTTTGTGAGCACTGTCTCTATGGGAAGCAGACTAAATCAGCCCATAAAAGAAGGGGAAAGAAAGAGTTTGAAATGCTTGATTTGGTGCATTCAGACGTATGTGGTCCCATGCCTACACGGTCATTAGGCGGGGCTGAATACTATGTGACATTCATTGATGATGCAACTAGAAAAGTGTGGGCTTATGCTATAGCTCGGAAGAGTGATGTGTTCCAGGTATTTCAGAAATGGCTGGCCTTGGTTGAGAATCAGTCAGGTAGAACGCTTAAATGCCTACGAACTGACAATGGTGGAGAGTATCTCTCTCATGACTTTCAGCATTTCTGTGATACACGTGGGATTAAGAGGGAGCTCACATCCCCTCGTACTCCAGAGCAAAATCCAGTTGCAGAAAAGATGAACCGTACCATTCAAGAAAGGTTGCAATGCATGCTTTCCAATGCAAGTCTTTCTGGTGGTTTTTGGGCTGAGGCAATGAAGACTGCAGTGCATGTGATCAATAGATCACCTAGTAAGAGTTTGGATGGTGGTAATCCTGAAGAGGCATGGAGTGGCAAGAACCCTCTTACTCTCATTTGCGTATATTTGGGTGTGAGGCATATGCACATGTGCCAAAAGAGCTTCGAAAGAAGCTAGATCCTAAGTCTAGGAAATGCATCTTTCTAGGTTATGGTGAAAGTGGAGAGATGGGCTATCGTCTCTGGGATCCAGAAGCAAAGAAGATCATACGCAGCCATGATGTGGTCTTCAATGAGAAGAAGATGCATAAGGCACCCATGAGGGATGTGGAAATGAGGAGAATCACTTTCCAGGATGTGAATCCACCTGCCTATGTTGATAGACAGCAAGCTGTCCATGCACCAAATGTGCAAGAAATGGTACCACCAAGTACTCCCACAGGTATACAATCAAGGGTAGATGATGGATCATCTATTGGTGGAAATGATGAGCCAAATGTGGCTGATATGCAAGTGGGACAGCAAGCTGAAATGCCCTTGAGAAGATCATCTAGAGTGTCTAGACCGCCTGATAGGTTTGTTCCAGGGGTAGACTATGTGATGCTTACTGATTGCGGGGAGCCTTCTTGCTACAGAGAGGCTATGATGCATGAGGATCAACGCAAGTGGGAGTATGCTATGCAATCAGAGATGAGTTCACTTATGAAGAATAAGACTTGGGACTTGGTTTCTTTGCCACATGGAAAGAAAGCATTGCCATGTAAATGGGTCTACAAAATGAAGGTCATAGGTGATGATGTGCCTAGGTACAAGGCCCGTTTGGTTGCTAAAGGGTTCAAGCAAGAGAAGGGTGTGGACTTTGATGAGATATTCTCTCCGGTTGTGAAGATGACCACACTTAGATGCATGCTTGGACTAGTGGCAGTAAAGGATATGGAGCTTATGCAAATGGATGTCAAGACAGCTTTCTTGCATGGGGATTTGCATGAGGAAATTTACATGGTGCAGCCGGAAGGCTTTGAAGAAAAGGGCAAAGAGCATTTAGTTTGCAAACTGAAGAAGAGTCTCTATGGTCTTAAGCAAGCACCTAGAGAATGGTATCAGAAGTTTGATGCTTTCATTCGGTCCCAGGGTTTTAGAAGGAGTGAAATTGATCACTGCCTCTACACTAAAAGGGCTAAGGATAATAGCCTGATAATCCTGGCACTATATGTGGATGATATGCTATTGGCTAGCAAGAATACTTATGAGCTAGATGCATTAAAGGCCAAGTTGCATGAGGCCTTTGATATGAAGGATTTGGGATTTGCAGGTCATATTCTTGGTATGCGCATCACGCGTGATCGGAGTAGGAAACTCCTTTGGCTTTCACAAAAAGAGTATGTTACAAAAGTATTACAGCGTTTCAATATGGAGGGGGGGAAGGCAGTGAGTACTCCATTGCCTCCATATGTGAAACTGAGTCATACAGATAGTCCCAAATCAGATGAGGAGAGGGCCATGATGGCCAAGGTTCCTTATGCATCAGCAGTTGGGAGTCTTATGTATGCTATGATAGCTACTAGACCAGACATTGCATTTGCAATGGGAGTTGTTAGCCGGTATATGGCTAATCCAGGAAAGAGGCATTGGGAGGCAGTTAAGTGCATCATGAGGTACATGAAGGGTACCAAGGAGATGTGCATTTGCTTTGGTAAAGGAGACATGCGTGTACTTGGGTACACAGATTCAGACTATGCAGGGCATGTGGATAGTAGGAGATCCACTTCTGGTTATGTGTTCACCTTTGTAGGTGGTGCAGTGTCGTGGATGTCTCGCGCACAGAAGTGCGTTGCTTTGTCTACCACAGAGGGTGAGTATGTTGCAGCCACAGAGGGTTGCAAGGAGGCTATATGGCTTGATCGGCTAGTGGGAGATTTGGGGATTCATACAGGTGTACCGACATTGCATAGTGATTCCATGAGTGCTATTCAGCTACTAGCACGAAATCCGGTCTTTCATGCAAAGACCAAACACATTGAGGTCAGGTACCATTTCATCAGGGAGGTACTTGAGGACAAGCGCATAGAGCTTGTCAAGGTTCATACAGATGATAATCCTGCAGATATGCTGACGAAGAGTCTACCTAGTCAGCGGTTTGAGTATTGTTGTGTATTGATGGGCATTGGATAGTATGCTCACTAGTTGTTCTCCCTTAAAGGCACATTGTCCTTTAAGTGGGAGGTTGTGAGGTTAAAGGTCACTGTGCCTTAACCCCAGTTATGTACAATACTCAAACACATATATAAATGAATGAAAAAGAAGATTAGGGTGGTTCTGCACCCACCAAACTTGTGTGGCTCTCTATCTCTCTCTGCACTCTCAACTTACTCCCCACCTACTGATAATAAGTGAATAAAAAGGGATCTATATGATAAGCGTCAAAATGAAAAAATAATGCCAATAGTAAATGCATGTACCACTTTTGCAAAATAGATATAAAAGTTAGTAAAAAATAAGCTGTGGATCAGGACATGACTAGGGATTATCCATGCTAAAGAATTATCCAATGGATGTGAATTAATTGTATGGCACTAGCCCGACCAAAGGCTAGCTGGGAAATCAAAGTGTGTGTTTAGATTAAAAAGTTCCATCAATAATTGAGCCATACAATTAATTCCATCAATTGGATAAAAAGTTAAAAAGAGAAACATATAAGGAAAAAATGTTTGAGACATCTAAGTTGAAAAATGCAACTAGAGTTTGAAAACATTTTGATCAAAATTAAGAATTTTTAATAATATTGAGTTTGACAAACATAATATTGAAAAAAGATGTCGAATCCTCAGGCAGTCCAGGTTCCGAGGTCGGGGTCCACCACTTACCTGCCACCATCCAAACAAACTAGGTGTTAGAACATCATAGTTATGTTTGGATAGATAGGTAATGCCTGTTTTCCCTGGCTTGTTATGACTTTACCTAGGAATATAGACAACCATATGGATTCCTAGATAATTAAAAAAACAATTTAGCCACAAGTGAAGTTTAAGTCACAAGTGGAGTAAAGAGCGAATGAGTGCATGGGTTAAGAAGGGATTAGAGGGATATGGTAGTACAACAACCTGAGCATGCAATACCAAGATAAAATAAATAAGTAGAATGACAAAATGGAGATTCCAAGAATTTATGCACATAAAAAATATGTTGCAGCACCACATAACAATTTCTCTACAAGGATTGAACTTGCCATCACCTATGGAACAAAAATAGCCTGGCATCAATTGCAACACTCAATTGGAAATCATTTCTAGACTATAGAAAACAAAAGACTCAAATTACTTGTTGTGCTAACCAAAGGTAGTTTACTTTATATTCCTTTAGATATTTACACATCTTAAAAATGTAGTCTACTACCAATGTATTTCCACATAAAAAAAATGAATATCCACATCGTTAAAAATGTACATTAAGGAAGATGGAAATTAAAAAATAAAAAAATGTATTTCAACATCATAAAAAATGTACATTAAAGAAGATAAACATTACAAAATGTTTAAAATGTATTTATGCATTGTAAAAAATGTATTTTAGGGAAGATGGACATCAATGTAACAATTGTACTTCAAGATATGAAGGAAGATGGATATTAATGTTAAAAATATATTTTAAAATGTTAGGGAAGATGGAAAGGCTTGAGATTGAGATTTTGGAAGAGGAAAAAACACACTTTTCATACAACTTCTTGCAAGTCCGTGGCTTGCCATAATTTGCATTGGTAGAGGCATTCTCAAAATTTACATTCTTGTGCAGAATCTTAGAATCCCTATCATCTGTAGCTCCCACCTTCTTTCGCTCCAAGCCAACTACACCTACATAGATCAACAATTATTAAATGACATAAAAAGGATTGTTGGACATAGTTTGGCTAGAAACAATAGATGGAAACATAATTTGGATTGTTTCATACCTTTAAACACTTTGATGATAGCTACATTCATGATCATTCGTTTCTTAATTCAACTCAGCTCCTATGGAAGAGAGAATAGAGAAATGGGAAGGATCATCTAGAGAGCCTTGATGTAATACTGAGTCGATCTCAATAAAGTTCACAGTGAAAGAGAATCTAGTGGAATTCAAAGGCTCATCTAGAGGGGTGGTAGTCACATGTAATAATGAGTCAAGCTCAGTATTACTGACATAATACTAGGTTGATCTCAGTAAAGTTCATAGTGGAAGAGAACCTAATGGACTTGAAAGGATGATCTAGAGGGATGATATTCACTTGCTATAATATTGAGGGGTGGTATTAACTTGCTATAATATTGAGTCAAGCTAAAAAGTTAAGTTCCAAAGGCAAAATTTCATTCACCTCAACCTCGACCCCTTTTTTGTGATAAAATGATTGTGAATATTGAATACCTTTGAAGCATTCATGTTTTTATCAAAGTTATATATATATATATATATATATATATATAAAATCCTGGTGGCAAAAGTTTTGTTGAGATACCGAGCTCCACTCATGATATGCCAGGGTGACCGTTGTGCATTTATGTCACCAACTTGTTACGTGCAGATGCGGTTGGTACACCGCCCATGAATAACAGCTGGATGATAGCTATCTTTATGTACTCTAGTTAGTGGCTCAGTTAGTATGCCACCTTAGTTAGCTGAGTTTGGTTTGAGACCCACATATAGGGTTCACCTATTTTTTTGTTCTAAGGGAGTACTTTTGGCTTACACAACTAAGAAGAGGAAAACTGTTTTTAGCCTCCACCTTTGTGTATATTCCCCCATTGTGCATGTGAGAAAGCTACAAGTGAGACTCATTCCTTCTCTCCCACTCTCTTCACATGTTATCAGAGCTCGGTTCATGGTAAGGAGCTCAAGAAAGCAAACCAAGTTCACGGTGTCTTGGTAAGAGGATCAGTGTTGCTTTCCTTTTTCGAGTTTGGGAGAAAATCTCTGCAAGTAGCACAGCTGGAAAGTGCAAGAGTGCACTGTCTCAGATTGGGACGCCCTTCGTGGTGTGGCGCAAGGGCAGTATATGCTACGGGATAGGACAAAGCCCTTGTTGATATTATTTTTTAGAACAACTTCCAAGCATGGAAGTTTAGAATGACGAATTTCCTTAAGGGAAAAGGCTATTGGGAGTTCATTACTGGAGCTGAACAAGAACCAGTTATTCCTAATGTTCCTAATCTATAGGAGTTGCAGGCATTTAAAGGCTGGCATGAGAGATCCAGGAAAGTTATGTACTGGCTGTCTATCAGTATTTCAGATTCTATGATTGTGCATATTCAGGATGCAAGCACACCGAAGGAGGCATGGGATACTTTGACAAAAATGTATAGCACAAATATGCAAGCCAGGAAAATGCAACTCAAGCAGGAGTTCCATAATGTGCAGAGAGAAAATATGAGCATCAATGACTACCACATGAAGGTGAAGAAGATTGCAGATGCACTTGCTTCCATAGGGTCGCCAGTGGAAGATGATGATTTAGTTTCTGTGACCTTGAATGGTCTAGGAAAGGATTATGCACAGTTCTAGACATCTATTGCTGTCCGTGAGAATTTTCTAGATTTTGGGGAGTTGATTGCTCTTCTAATTTATGAAGAGCAGAGAAATGTTGGTGCATCTTCTGCAGGAGGAACTTCAAAAGAAGATGTCTTCTACTCAAATGCTGGAAGAGGTAGAGGCAGAGGTAGAGCAAGCCGATCTGGAGGCCGTGGTAGAAATCAGAATATGTAGTAAATTCAAGAAAACCAGTCTTATGGAGGAGGACATGGTAACTTTAGAGGCAGGGGGAGCCAAAGAGGTCGTGGTGGATGGCAGAGAGGCCAAAATGCAAACAGCAATAACACTTATTTCATTAATTTTGGACTCATATGTCTACTTTTGGACTATTCCTTAAAATCCTTCCCAACTGAAAAGTTTACTTTATGAAACTGTCATTCGAGAATCAAAAGTTTACTTTCTGGCACTATCATTTTCACATAAGACATTTCAAAATATCTCTCTACAATGTTGTACAAATAATGCAAAAACTACTATTAAATCCTAAATTTGTATTTCTTGTTTATAAGAATCATATTCTTAAAATAAAAAATCCGAGTTATTAGTTTAAATCCATGAAAAACCATGCTATTGAGGATTCACAACATTTTAAAAATGTATACATAAGAGACCTGTAAGACTCTTTTTACTTTCAATGCAGAAAACTATAACACTCTTGAATATTCAAGAAATTAAAAGGTTTATATACACATGAGACATGATGGAAGCCTCTTTTGTACTCCAAAAAATAGCAATAGCTATGCTTGCAATTTTACATTATCATGTCATAAGTTTTACAACAAATATTGCTCTGGATGAGTCTTTGTACAAAGGATCTCCTGTGGCCTTTTCAATAATTTAATTTTTCCTTTACAATGAGTTTAGTACAAATGGGCGATCCAAACATTTGCTTGTTTGAATGTCCTTTTCTATCATGATCACAGAAATGAGCGATCCAAACATTTGCTCAATGTTCAGAATGTCCTTTCTGTCGTCACTTGTCACTTGGGTGCCATCTTCATTCACTCTCATCTGACAACCACCACCACCTTCACTCTTTCTCGATATTTGAATGGTGTTATCATGGGCATTCTTCATTTGCGCTATCTCCTTCTACTTCCTCCCGGGCGAGCATCTTTGTGAACTCTGTAATGTGCGTAATAATTGGTTGCGGTAATTTTATTTTGTCTTCTACATCATACCCCATGTGCTTCTTTGTTTTCTTTGACCTTGATTTCCAGGATACTATGACTGTCTCTGTGGAAAGTCTTGAAATTGCTTCATGGTTTGGGACCCATTCCTTTTTCAAACAACTACTATACAATGTACTGTTATCTTGGTTCTCCTTCCTGCCCCTTGGCTCATACCATACCGCTGTAAATGTTGTAGCTCTCCCCCGGTCATCCATGCTCACGTCAACTACTTTTGTAACCCAAAACTTCACGTTCTCATGTTCATCATCCGATGGTCGAACTGCAACAAAACAATGGACATCTATGTCTATTTGTGGCATAAACTCTCTCTTCTTGGGTCCACAATATGGATGTGGGAGCAACGATTCAAACTCATTTTCAAAGAGACCACATGCTGGACGCAAGTCATTACCAACATTTGGCCAAAATAAAGGCCGTTTTGCCTTAATATCATCTTCTCGCATTTTTGCAAGGTCCTTTATCAATTGGTAGGTCTTGCTAATTACAACAGTAGTGTGTTCCTTCCAAGAGGGCTTCCAATCAGGAAATCTCCGGAGCATTTCCTCTTTGTATGCAATAAAAGCTTTTAAGCCTTTTATTTCACCTTTGGATTTCTCGCTGAATTCTTTTATAGGAGCCCATGTTGGATGCATTTCTTTGCTCGGGATTGAAGTTAAGAGAGAGTAAGGTTCTTCAGGTTCCCATTTTGTATCAAGAGAATAGTGTTGCCATTGCATCACTGGTTTTTCATCCTTTAAGAAAAATCGAAAATAGTGTGGAGCGCTATGACCAATCAGGGCATCACCACCTTTTTGTATGAAAGGTAGAATAAAGCTCTTCCAATCATACATCCTCTCAACCATTGAGCATATTGTTCCTTCCTTACGGCCACCAACTTGCCTCCCGCATTTTCTTATCAAGTCATCCATTGTCTCCATGTCCTTGTGTTTTAGTTCTCTTGAAACTGTGCTAAATACCTGATCGATATCCTCATGTGTGTGCCCAACCAACAAAAACCCAACTTTAATCTCATTGAAGATTCTATGAGCGATTAGCATTGAGCAAAATGCAAAGAAGAGTACATCCTTATTCTCTCGTCCGCAATTGTCTGCTTGTATTCTCAAAGTTGCTGGTAGGCGACCTTTTTTTGCATGTACATTGTGAATTGCCTTCATAATGGATGTTACAACTTGATTGCTATCGTGTAGATGCAAGGAATCAATCCATATGTCTGCAAAAAACTTAAATCCGTGCACTAACACTCCACATAGATGTGTCTTTAAAAAGTATTTGCCTTGTAGCTTAGGTGGAGTGTTAACAAATCGAGGTAATGTTGTTGTATTTTGATCCATACCATCTACAATAATGCACATGTACTCATTTGGGTGAGAAATAGCTTGCTCCTTCCAAAATGCATATTTTATTCTAGAATGTCGAACAAGTCCATGATGAAATTCTCTCTTTCTTTTGTAAGCTTCTTTTTGTTCTGGAGATGTTGCACTCTCAAGTGCTTGCTTTAGATCATTACAGTCGTTGCACTTTGACATTTTTTGCCTCTTTGGGATTTTAACATGTCCAAAGCTTTTTTTCCAAAGAGTATACAAAGTATGAAAAGATGCCGGTGCATGCCCTCTTTGCCTCTGTGTTTCTCCAATAGAGTTAAATACTTCTTTTTTGGTCAAACCTATCGGAAGATGCATTTCTGATAGGTGGGGTTGCGGTAAAGCATTTTCATAAATGTAATCTTTCAAAATTGCTGTTGCCGCAACCGTTGAGGCTCTTGTTTTGGGCCTTCCTATGTTTCCATGAATGTTAAATTTAACTCCATACTTTGCTTTATTAGCCAAATTCCAATATGTGCCATGTGATAATCCTGTAATAATGCGATATGCATTATTGCATATACTTTTTCCATTTATAAGAGTCCTTATTTGATGTCCTGAACTTCGCCTTCTCTTATCATTTGCAAGAAAGCAAGACAATCTCGTGAGTAGGTATTCATTTCTTCTGCTTCCTTTCCTTTGCCAGACATGTTCTCTACAACCCTTGATGTCATGTAAGTTAATGGATCGCATACATGTATGCTTACAGCATGTAGATCGCATTGCTTTTAGCATAACATCTTCATTCATTACTCTTATTCTCTTTGGTTGCTTTTCTGGATCTGCCTGCACTCGTTGTCTTTTCATGCACTTGTATGTCCGTTTTGGGACCTTCTATTCATTCTTATTTGGATTTGTGTAGTTCTCCTTGTAAGATTTATTTGTCACGTTGTTTTCATGAGATGTTGCATCCTTGATCTTATCACTCTGACAGTCAAATACTGAATATTCCTTTGTTGATGTCATCCTTGCTTTTGATACATTCGTCAAACCATTTGTAACATTTACAAGTTCACAATCAAAGTCAAACACCGAATAGTCCTTTGTTGATCTCATCCCTACTTTTGATACAATCGTAGAACCACTTGTCACAATGGCATTAGAGTGTCCCGAATGATCTTCAAACTCATCTATTCCTGAGAGAACATCACTCATTGATGCACTTTCTATGGATTTCATAACTCCATAGTCAGTGGTGATAGAGTGTCCAGAATGATCTTCAAACTCATCTATTCCTGAGAGAACATCGCTCATTGATGTACTTTCTATGGATTTCATAACTCCATAGTCTTGAAACTCCTCTACTCCAGAGAGAACATCACTCATTATACTATTGTGCATGATTTCCATAATTCCATAGTTACCTGCTTTGACTCCAAGAACTTTATCAGTATCCATGAAGCCATCCATGCTTGAAGATATAACACTTTTCACATCTTTGCCCAAGTTCTCAATGTGCATGAACTCATCCACCCCGGATAAGGCATTACTTGTGAAATATTTTTCTTTCTCGGTACCAATGAACTCATCGACTTCTGATAAGACGTCAGTGCTATAGTTGAGTGCATTGGAATCATCCATCTCTGAAGGAATAGAGCTTGGTACATTGGCATATTCTTTCAATTCTTTGATGTTGTAGTATACATTATGTTTATCATTAAAAACCACATGCCGAGTCTTTCCAATCTTTAAAAATTGCATGCTCCATCTCAAATCCTTACCTACCTCATAGTAGGGACCATCCAATGACATTGAGTTATCATCTATACCATCATCAGTAACTTTTTGAATTCTCATCTGCGCAAATGTCCAGTGTTCAACTTGTTCAAATCCCAAGACTTGACCTTCTGCTACATACTTATTTGTAAATGATAACATTTGTAAAATATCTCCCACTCTAAAATCCAAAGATATGCACTTTGTATTCCTGATGACATGTGTTGGATAAGTCTCATCTCTGTCCCATGCAATAAATGCTTTGTTGGAAGTATTATAGGGCATAACATCTCCAAGGATTTCCATATCCCCACACTTATGCTTTAGCTCAACATGTGCACTAAGAATCCTTGATACGATAACCGCTACCTTATCTTCGCCAAGTCTTCTAAAGTGACAAATAGAATTTGGATCACTTTCATGGATTGTAGCAAATGCAACTACTTCTCTTTTGCAACATAAAATCACCTCCATCCCTGGAATAAATTTTGTAGCTATCTCCTTTGTGAGTTTCCTTTGCAAACAAGCTGTAACAACCATTATAAAGAACATTAGTCTCTTCTCAATAATCTACTTTATTAATGATTTAAAAATCCAGAACGTGTTTGAAAATTTAATTAGACACTAACCAATAACAACCGTAAACCAATAATAACCCTAAACCCTAAACCCTAAACCGTAAACAAAAACAACCCTAAACCCTAGCCAATAACAACCCTAAACCCTAAACCCTAACCCCCAAACCCCAAACCCTAAACCCTAACCCCCAAACCCCAAACCCTAACTCCCAAACCCTAAACCCTAAACCCCAAACCCTAAACCCTAACTCCTAAACCCTAAACCCTAACTCCCAAACCCAAAACCCAAAACCCTAAACCCTAACCCCTAAACCCTAAACCCTAAACCCTAACTCCCAAACCCCAAACCCTAAACCCTAACTCCCAAACCCGAAACCCGAAACCCTAAACCCTAAACCCTAAACCCTTAACCCTAACCCCCAAACCCTAAACTCTAAACCCTAACTCCTAAACCCTAGATCCTAAACCCTTAACCCTAACCCCCAAACCCTAACCTCCAAACCCTAACCCCCAAACCCTAAACCCTAACTCCTAAACCCTAAATCCTAAACCCTAAACCCTAACTCCCAAACCCTAAACCCTAAACCCTAAATCCCAAACCCTAAACCCTAAACCCTAACTCCCAAACCCTAAACCCTAAACCCCAAACCCTAAACCCTAAACCCCAAACCCTAAACCTTAAACTCTAAACCCTAAACCCTAAACCCTAAACCCTGAACCCTAAACCCTGAACCCTAACTCCTAAACCCTTAACCCTAACTCCCAAACACTAAACCCTAAACCCTAACTCCTAAACCCTAAACCCCAAACCCTAAACCCTAAACCCCAAACCCTAAACCCTAAACCCTAAACCTTAAACTCTAACTCCCAAACCCTAAACCCTACCCCCAAACCCTAAACCCTAAACCCTAACCCCCAAACCCTAAACCCTAAACCCTAAATCCTAAACCCTAACACCTAAACCCTAAACCCTAAACCACCAAACTCTAAACCCTAACCCCCAAACTCTAACCCTCAAACCTTGAACCCTAAACCCTAAACCCTAAACCCTAACTCACCAAACCCCAAATCCTAAACCCAAACCACGAAATCCTAAACCTTAAATCCTATGAGTGTTTTCAAGTAATATCATTTATTTAAGTAATAGTTTTAATTAGAATTCATAAGTAATAGTGGAATTGATAGTTGGGAGGGTGGTAGTGGGAGAAAGGGAGAGTGGGAAAGTGGAGAAAGGGAGTGTGGGAGGGTGGTAGTGGGAGAAAGGGAGAGTGGGAGAGGGAGTGGGAATGGGGGCGGTGGGGGTGGGGGTGGGAGGATGGGAGTGGGAGTGAGAGGTGTAGGTGGGAGGATGGGAGTGGGTGGGAGAATGGGAGTGGGAGTGGGAGTGGGAATGTTGGAGGTGGGGGTGGAGTGAGGGTGGGAGTGGGAGGGGTGGGGTGGGAGGATGGGAGTGGGAGAGGGAGTGGAAATGGGGAAGGTGAAAGAATGGGCGTGGGCGTGGGAGTGAGAATGGGGGAGGTGGGGTGGGAGGATGGGGGTGGGAGTGGGAGTGGGAATGGGGTGGGAGTGGGAATGGGGTGGGAGGATGGGAGTGGGTGGGAGAGAGAGAGAAGATAATCTAATAGAGAGGCCAATGGGAGAGGAGATAATGTTATAGAAGGACCAATGAGAGAGAAGCACTTAAAACCCTAGTTTTTCTTATATATACTCTCCTTCTCTCATTGTTTCTCTCATTTCAACAAGGAAGAGCAAGAGGAGAAGCAAAAAGAGGAGGAAGAGCAAAAGCAAGCACAAGCAAGCACAAGCATCGATTTCAACTTTTTTCCAGGTACTTTTTTTAAAATTTGTATTCTTTGAAATTTTATTATAGAGAGAGAAAAGTGAAGGAAAGATTTTTAGAGAGAGAAAAGAAGAGAGAGAGTCTTGCTGCCTCGGCAGCAAAAGAGAGAGAGAAAGAGAGAGGGAGAGAGACAAGAGAAGGGGGGGGAAAGAGAGGGGAGAGAAAGGGAGGGGGGAGAGAAGGGGGAGGGGGGAAAGAGAGGGGAGAGAGGGGGGAAGCAGCGAGGGGGGGGAGAGAGAGAGGGGAGGGGGAGGCTGCTGCCGCGGCAGCGCAGAGGGGGGGAGGGAGGGGAGGGAGAGGGGAGGGGAGAGGGAGGGGGGGCGGCGAGAGAGGGAGGGGGGGCGGGGAGAGAGAGGGGGGAGAGGGAGGGGAGGCGAGGGGGGAGAGGGAGGGGAGGGGGCCGCTGCCGCTGCTGCGGCAGCGAGAGAGGGGGAGGGGGGGGAGAGGGAAGGGGGGGCGGTGAGAGGGAGAGGGGAGAGGGAGGGATGGGGGCCGCGGCGAGAGAGGGAGGGGGGGCGGTGAGAGGGAGGGGGGAGAGGGAGGGGAGGGGGCCACTGCCGCGGCAGCGGCAGCGAGAGAGAGGGAGGGGGCCGCTGCCGCTACCGCGGCAGCGAGAGAGGGGGAGGGGGGGGAGAGGGAAGGGGGGGGCGGGGGCAAGGGGGGGGGAGAGAGAAGGGGGGGTGGTGAGAGGGAGGGGGGAGAGGGAGGGGAGGGGGCCGCGGTGAGAGAGGGAGGGGGGCAGTGAGAGGGAGGGGTGAGAGGGAGGGGAGGGGGCCGCTGCCGCGGCAGCGAGAGAGGGGGAGGGGGGAGAGGGGAGGGGGAGGGGAGGGGAGGGGGGAGAGGGAGGGGAGGGGGCCGCTGCCGCGGCAGCGGCAGCGAGAGAGGGGGAGGGGGGGGAGAGGGAAGGGGGGGGGAAGAGAGAGAGAGGGGGGGGCCGCTGCCGTGGCAGCGGCAGCGAGAGAGGGAGGGGAGGGGAGAGAGAAGGGGGGGGGAAAGGGAGGGGAGGGGAGGGGGAGAGAGAGAAGGGGGGGCCGCGGCCGCTGCCTCAGCAGTGAGAGAGGGGGAGGGGGGGGAGAGGGAAGGGGGAGAGAGAGAGGGAGAGGGAAGGGGGGAGAGAGAGGGAGGGGGGAGCGAGAGAGGGGGAAGAGGGAAGGGGGGGGGGGGCCGCGGCCGCTGCCACGGCAGTAAGAGAGGGGGAGGGGGGAGAGAGGGAAGGGGGGAGGGGCCGGGGGCAGCGAGAGAGAGGGAAGGGGGAGAGAGAGAGAAGGGGGGGGCCGTGGCCGCTGCCGCGGCAGCGAGAGAGGGAGGGGGGGGAGAGAGAGAAGGGGGGGCGGCGAGAGAGAGAGGGGGGAGAGGGAGGGGAGGGGAGGGGGAGAGAGAGAAGGGGGGGGGGCCGCGGCTGCTGCCGCGGCAGCGAGAGAGGGGGAGGGGGGGGAGAGGGAAGGGGGGAGGGGGCGGAGGCAGCGAGAGAGAGGGGAGGGGGAGAGAGAGAGAAGGGGGGGCCGCGGCCGCTGCCGCGGCAGCAAGAGAGGGAGGGGGGGGAGAGAGAGAAGGGGGGGTAGCGAGAGAGAGGGGAGGGAGAGAGAGAGGGGGAGGGGGGGAGAGGGAAGGGGTGGGGAGAGGGAAGAGAGAGGGGGGGCCGCTGCCGCGGCAGCGAGAGAGGAGGGGGGAGATGCAAGAGCGAGAGAGAGGGGGAGGGAGAGAGAGAGAGGAGGGGAGGGGCCGCTGCCGTGGCAGCGAAAGAGAGGGAGGGGTGGAGAGAGAGAGACAGAGGGGGAGGAGAGAGAGAGAGAGGGGGAGGCCGCTGCCGCGGCAGCGAGAGGGAGAGAGGGGGGAGAGAGAGAGAGAGAGGGGAGGGGGGGAGATCGCGGCAAGTGAGAGAGAGAGTGGGGAGGAGAGTGGGGAGCGCAAGTGAGAGAGAGAGAGAAAAGGTGAGGAGAAAGGGAGAGAGAGAGAGAGAGGGGAAATGAAGAGGAGGGGACAGAGTAGACTAAGATGAGAGGAAATGTAGACTAGAGCGGAGAGGAAAGAGAGAGAGAGAAGAGTGAGAGAGATGAAAATTTAGAGAGGGAGGACACGAGAAAGTACGATCGAGATAGAAAATCTTACCAATGAAGAGGAGAAATGAGTGGGCGACGATCGAGACAAGATGAAGAAGCTACGATCAATGAGGCATATGAGAGGAGATTGGTATGTGATTTAGTCTAAACTTAAACAAACAAAACTATAAACCTTGGTGTTTGATGAAAATTTAGAGAGGAAGGGCACAAGAGAAAGTACGATCGAGATAAAAAATCTTACCAATGAGGAGAAAAAATGAGTGGGCGACGATCAAGAAGAGATAAAGAAGAGATGTTTTGATGGAAGAATTTGGGAGCTACGATCAATGAGGCATATTAGAGGAGATTGGTGTGTGATTTAGTCGAAACTTAAACAAACAAAACTATAAACCTTGGTGTTTGAAAAGAGAAACGTGTGGAAACTAGAATTTCAAAATTTCCCACCTTTTTTTAAACTATGAATCCTTGTGTTTGAAAAGACAAACCTTGGTGTTTGAAAAGAGAAACGTGTGGAAACTAGAATTTCAAAATTTCCCGCCTTTTTTTAAACTATGAATCCTTGTGTTTGAAAAGACAAACGTGTGAAAACTTGAAAATTGTGATAAAAGACAACCTTGTGTTTCAAAAGACAAACGCGTGGATGTGAAAATTGTGATAAAAGACAACCTTGTGTTTCAAAAGACAAACGCGTGGATGTGAAAAGACAAATGTATGCTAAAAGCAAAACTTGTAGAAACTTGAATTTTAAATTTTTCTTTGTTTTTGAATTTAAAATGAGTTTCACTTTCATTTTTAATTTACTAGTTTAATTTAGACTATAATGCATTTTGTTTTGGAATATAAAGAGTATAATTTTAATTTTCTTACATTTTAAATTAAAATTTTAAAAGTAGTTTAACTTACATTCGTTATTATTACTTTAATTTATTTCTTTTTAGGGAGAATTAATATATTCTTCTAGGTAAATATTAAATTTTTAATTTTAAGTCTTGTTTTCTTTATTTTACGTTATTTTTTCATAAACTTTAAGTTAAACTACTTTATAGTTTTTATTATATAAATTCAAATTTATTAAGATTTTAACTTCTTATTAATGTGAATGTTCAATTCTTATGAGTTGTAAGTAAATTAGTTTTTGAAAATATAAATTTTATCTTTTTTAAAATGAGAAGGAGAAGAGAGAGAGAGAGAAGGGGGGGGCCGCTGCCGCGGCAGCGAGAGAGAATGGGGGGGGAGAGAGAGAGAAAGGGGTGGGAGGATGGGAGTGGGAGAGGGAGTGGGAATGGGGAAGGTGAAAGAATGGACGTGGGCGTGGGAGTGAGAATGGGGAAGGTGGGGTGGGAGGATGGGGGCGGCAGCGAGAGAGAAGGGGGGGGAGAGAAGGGGGGGAGAGAGAGAGAGAAAGGGGTGTGAGTTTAAAAAAGATAAAATATAAATTTTATCTTTTTTAAACTCACAACCTTAGTGTATTAAAAAGAATAATGGAAAATAGATTATTTTTTGCTTTTAATTCGCAACCTAAGGATATTAAAAAGAACAATGGAAAAGAAATTATTTCTTGCTTTTCTTCGCTTCGACGGTTGGTGTAGTCTAGATTAGCATAGATTAGTTTGTCCTTAGAGGAGAGAACTCCAAAAAAACCAATCAAAGCCATGCTCAAAATTTCCCGACTAGTTCCTAATCGGAGTCAGTCCATTCATTCACATTCGGTTTCACAGTCACAACAACCCTACCATTTAAGCAACGATTAAGGTTTTTAAACTTTCAAGATGATTGAAAGTTGTATCAGTGGACATGACAGATTACAGTTGTGGAAGTTGACAGAGCATTTTACACTTATATCAGTTGCGGGAGTTGACAGAGCATTTTGTACTTATATATGACAGACTTCAAATTTGTATTCAGAGATCATTGTAAATCCTTATTTTTTTTCACATTTATGCTCTAAGCCTTGTAAAGCCTTTTAGGCTATTCCCAAAGCATTTATGCTCTAAGCCTTGTAAAGCCTTTTAGGTTATTCCCAAAGCATTTATGCTCTAAGCCTTGTAAAGCCTTTTAGGCTATTTCCAAAGCATGAAATTGATACTTATATGATTGGGAAGAATAAAAACTTGAGGTGTATTAATGGGACTCATTGTACTTTTGATTTTTCAAAGTAATTGTAGTTTGTCAAAGTACTTAAAATTTGTGTTGTGCTTGAATACAGGATGGATCTTGAGGCTACAGCATTTGTCAATGGTATGACACTGAAATACAATGGAAGAATTTATGCCCCAAAGGACTTCACAAACTGGACAGTTGTTGACACAACAAAGAAAGCATGGTTCTTGGTCTTAAGTAAAGGAAATCTCATTCTAGTGATGACAAAGAGAGAGTTGGAGAAAGATGAGTGCGCATCAAATGTATCTTTCTCCAAGAGCAATTTGATTCAAGGGGGCACCTTAGTAGGAATAAAAATTGAAAAAGACAGCAGTACAATGATGATTTACACAAAGTCAAGAATGAGCAACAGATCGTTTCTTCTTTCTAAGAGAGATGCAATGCACTTTGTGATGCCGCCGCCAAAAGCACCTAGATTTCTTGAATTGGTTCCTGCATTGGAGATCCTTCAACATGTGTGGGAGGAATTTCCCATTGAGGAAGCAAGAAAAATGCAGTCAAAGATTATCCTTGAATACTTTCAGGGTGTCATCCAACAAGGTTCAACTTCATCGGAGGGACCTAAGGTGCAAGAATCCACACATGAGAAAGGAAGTGATGAGACACGCCATGTAGATTTGGTTCATGGTAATACAAATGAGAGAGGAAGTGGAGTGGATGAGACAGAACACATTGTAGCAATGGATGAGGGTCTTGTACGCGTGGATGCTTACAAGGGATCTACATCTGAGACATGAATTGAATTGGTGGAGACCGGACATGCACATGCATCTCAGACAGAAATTGAATTGAGTGAGACACGACATGCATCAGATAAGACAGGACATGCACACACATCTCTTGTTCATGGTATTACTCACTTAGATGGTGTAACTCTCGGGGGGGTCACTCATCATATGTAACCCTATCACGTGAGTTCGACAGAAGGATATTTTCTATTCCTAAAATTTACAGAAATAAATATACATAAGGGACTATTTAAAATAGTTTTGGAAAAAATTTACAGATTTGTATAGAAAAGGGGTACATTTTATAAATGAAAAAATTTACAGATAAGGGATTTTAAATATAGGCCTTGAACGCACGTGATATAGAAGGTTTATACATAGTGACCCCCCCGAGGTGTAACTCATGAAGTTGATGGAATAACAGAACAAGTGAAGCCCTTAAGTATACCTGAAGTTGAGGCAATAGAAGAAGAAGTAGGGCGATCTAAAGCAGTTCACATTGAGCCTCTAAAAAATAAACCTCGACGTCAAACGCAAAAGGCAAGTACTTCACGAGCTACAGTTCCAAGTCCTATAACTGGAAAAAGAGGTCGTTCATATACAAAGAAAGGGCAAAGAAGAGAAGAGGAAGAACATGAAGAGGATGCGGAGGGTCTTGAAATGGAGTCAGATCTAGAAGCAGAAATGTTATCAATGAAGAACCTAAATCTTCACTTGAATGAGGCTGTGACAGATGAGGATCCAGGATATATATGGGGACAGAAGACTCAAGTTATACATGCTTCAACAGTGGTCAAAGCAAGTGTCTTCACCAACAGCAGGACCTTAGATACAGCCTATGCTGAAAAGATTTTTCAGGCTTTGATTGATGGAAAAAAACCAGTTGTTTCTAATTTGGTACTCCGTCCAAGAACATTTTGGCCAGTCATGGGAGATTATAGTCAATCCATCAATTTCTCTCAGCCTATAGATTTTGAGATGCAATTCACTAAGTTCCTCGGAAAACAAGTTCCCTCACTTCAAGAAGGACAGAGTTCAGTGAATGATCCAGAACGACATATAAGGGATGCCAAGAGAAATTTCTTAGCTCATTGTACATTTGAGGCAATAGATGGTCAGCACTATGCCTATGCTTGTAATGAGCGCTCTAGAGATGCATACAAGAAAGGAGAAATTACTTATCAAACTTTCGCGAGTGTGCCTCAATTTCACTACTATTCTGCATGCATCTGTATCTTCAAGAACGAGAAGAAATATTTGATTGAGTCGGAAAGACTTAATCATGACATTTATGCACTACGAAAAATCACCTCCACTTCAGAGATGTTGCTCAAAGCTAGGACCATATGGAAAACTTTTAATTCTCCTTTGACCACTCTCAAAAGAACTGCAACTAAAGTGGAAGCGGATAATCTTGTTGACTTCTACACATGCTTGAGTGCCATTGTACCAAGGGGAAAGCAGGAAAGAGCTGAGGTGATTACAAGCTTCAAGACAGTAAGGGATAGGTATCAAGACTACACAAGCATACTTTTCCGTAGTGATGAAGTTTTTCATCAGATCAAAGACGTGTGTCTTGCATGTGAGAAAGGAGATGTTACATATGAGGCTCCATCATTGACTAAAGAGAAGGCAAAGAAGATTGAGAAAAAAGAGATGACAGCTCGGATGTGGAGGCCTTTAAGAAACCTACCAGATAAATACGCAAGTCTTGCTGCAGAGAAATTAATGTCAAAAGAATGGTTTTTTGGCAAAAAGGATAAAGATCATTGCATGGAAGATAACATCATCCAACAGGTCAAGCGTGATGCAGTAAAGAGTGCAATTGAATATTTATTGGGAGAAAAAAATATTCCAATCAGCCAATGTAAAATTGATCATAACATTGTGAGGCAGATGGCATCAACTTTACCGTCAGCTAAACAGAAGGCTTGGGCGCATAAATGGGTGAAGGTAGAAGATGATGGATCTGAAATTACTCCCTCTATGAGAAGTGACATTCCGGAAAATGTGTATGCATATGCACAAAAAGTCATCAATAACCACACTCTCAGAAAAGAAAAGACTTTGAACAAGGGCTTTTATTTCATACATGAAATCATTTCAGAGTCTGGAAAGAGTGTTGAGTGCAAGGGAGTTTCATTGAGTGATTTTTTGTCCGACGACACTGCTTGGGAGAGACCTCAGCTTTTCTTTGTCTATGAAATATCAGTGGATGACATCCGTCCATTCCTTGACAGAATATTACATACCACCATTGGTAGAGTGGGACAATGTAATATAGTCATATTTGCTGATAAAGATGACAAGGAACAAATGTCTACTACCCTAGAAAAACAATATGGCAATGAGCTCAAGATTTACAATGGGATATACTCAAGAAAAAGGGACAAGAGAGAATGCGGTCTCAAGATACAGAGTCTAGAAACCTTTTTCTTGTGCATGAAGAACCCTTACAATGATCACTCCTTACAAAACAATATAAGAGGGAATGCAAAGAGATTGCAACTACTGCTGGAAGAGCATGAAGCTCCAAGTCCCCTCCATCGCAACGCAAATCACTATGAAAGGCCAGCAAAAAGTGCTGATCTTTTAATTAGTATGATGGAATTTTTGCTACCGTCTGGATGGGAAGTCACATTGTGCCGAATGGGACATCTGTTCGAAGCTCTTATCAGAAAAGGACACAATGTAAATATTATTGAGAGCCCTGCTTGCTTGGAATACCTTGATACCGTGGCTTCTCTCACAATAAAGTTTGATAAGAAAGGTCCGATCTCACATGAAGAGGATGACATAGAGCAGATCATGTATGATGAGAGCAAGAAAGATGATGAAAATGATCAAAGCTCTGGATATAATAGTGAGGACACCAGCGATAGCAAGGAAGCAGAAGAAGATGGATATGACACTGACCTTGCCTCTGAAGGTTACATAAAAAGACCACGAAGATATGTAGAGGTATGAAGACTTATGTTTAATTTTCTTTATTTATTTAAAGGTCTTTTTAAATTTATAATTAATTTAAAATTTTGAATCTCATAATTATTTTATCCTTTTATAGGAGAAGGGAGAGGAGGAGGATGAGGAGGACATAGTTGGAGCAGAGAATCATGAAAGCTCATCTCAAGAAAGCAAAGCTGCTCTGGCTATCCATCGGATGACTCTAGAAAATAATCATACATTGCAGCAAATGGAGAAGTCATTTCAAGTTAGGTTTCAAGTTCGAGAACAACCTCTTACTTTTATATTCGATGAAGAGGACTTTTCAATCCTCATAAACTTCAAGAAAGAGGTCAATGACAAGGTTATAATAGCCATCCTCAGGTTTGACACAAACTTTTTACTGACTTTATGCTTTTGTATTTCCATTGGATCAAATGAACTAATATTCTTTTCTTTTTATTGCAGTATGGTTTTACAACAGCTTCCGCTATATATACAAAGATGTGCATATATGGTCGATCCTCTTGTTTCTAGTGTACTTAGCAATAAGCAAAAGACCATAGATGACGTTTTTAAGTGGTTGCAACCTATTGATTTGACTGCGGCGCGAGTTATCTTTACCGCATATCACGAGGAGTGAGTATCAATCCCTACCTAGCTTATCTCTTACTTGTGGAGGATTATATCAAATAATAATTATTCTTAATTGATAATGCAGCTTGCATTGGAGCTTTGTAATTGTGGACATCTTAGCCAAGCAATGCTTCTTTGTCAATTCAATAGCATCTATCCATGGCAGTGTGTCAGAGTAAGTATAACCTACTTGTGTCATTATTATGTCAATGAGATGCATCCTATGCAATGCGCACATTCATTTATGTTTTCTATTTTGATGTGTAGATCTGCTCGAAAGTTGGTAAGTGCTATAGATGCACTTATGCAAATGGAGGGTGACTTGGAAGATCAAATAGAGTATGTAACATGCCCTGCAGTGAAGCAGAATGATGACCACAGTTGTGGGTGGAGAGTTGGATATAACTGCTTCTTGCTCCTTGCTCAAATTTTTGATTTGAGAGGCGGTGAAACCTCATTGTCCACATATACAGACTTGCATCTATATGCATTTATGTCATCTATCATTAAGGCATTTATTGATAACGTGGTGGAGCATCCAGAGGAAACATTGGTTGCTATGCCCATAAGTTGTCCTGATGTAACCGCTGTATTGGACGAAATGGGAAGCTCTTCTGAGGTTAAGGTCATCATTAGCAAGCAACCTTGTGTTTTGACTTTTGGTAGCGAGGAAGTTACAATCCTCTCCGACCCTTTGAAAGAGGCTAATGACAAAGTCATGATGGCCATCCTCAGGTTTGATATGAACATCTCTTGACTTGATATTTCAATCATTTGATTCAATCTGCTTCTAACATTTGTTTATTTATTGCTGCAGTACGGTTATATCTCATTTTCCTAGATCAGTACAGAATCGCGTCTGTATGCTCGATTCTCTTCTTTCAGCTGTACTTAGTGATACCAAGAAGACAGTAGATGATGTTTGTTCAATTCTACAACCTTTAGACTTGGATGGCATACTACTTGTCTTTATGCCATACTATGAGAAGTAAGTATGGTCTCAATCTTTCTTTTACTCTCTTATTTATAATATTGTGTCAATTAATACTTAATATTGTGATAAATCTTATCGCTCTTTATTGGTGATGTAGTTCACATTGGAGCCTGATAGTATGGGACCTTGATGACAACCATTATTGGTTTGTCAACTCAATTACAGGCTTTCACGGGGTGTTCAAGTAAGTGTTCTTTTATCATATCATTATGAACATGCATCAAGTTACTATTTACTACACAAATTCACTTTGTCATATGTCATGATGGACAGGTCTGCAAACAAGTTAGTTTCTACGATTATGAAAATCAGGGAGCATCAAGACCAACCAAATTTCCAGACACGCCTCGCAGTGGACCAAAAAGACATGTTTAGTAGTGGGTGGAGAATTGCCTACAACTTCATGTTGTATCTCAATGAAATTTTTGAACATGTCTCCATAGAAGCATATACCAAGCTTGAGCTACAAGATTTTGTGGCTAAGACTGTTCACTATCTAACTGCTATCATTGGGAAACAACATGATGGACTCAATGAAGAACCTGAGGGAGCCAAAGAAAAAGAAGAGACAATTCAGTCTCCTTCTGTATCACAGCCTCAAGTAGAAGCATTACAGTCTACACTTGAATTAGAGACTCAATGCATTCTTCCTACACAAGAAGTGGAGACTCAATGTGCATCTACAACATCACATCTTGTAAAGGAGGAAGAGATTAAGTCTATCCCGATTGCACCAGAAGTAGAATCTCAATGTACACCATCCACACAAGTAGAGACTCAATGTACTCTTAGAGAATCACAGCCTCAAGAGGACTCATCAGACTCTATTCAGTTGTAAAACATGTAGAAAGAAACATGAGTCCTTGAAGATTTTTATCTTGTTTGTATTGATTAATGATAGTGTTTTTAAAACTTATGTTAAATGTTGCAATACATTAGGATATTTTATGATATTTTTTCATTACAATACATTAGGTTTTACTTTTTTGAAAGTCTAATTTATTATGTACAATAAATATCTTATGATGAGAATCTAATAATTATATCATTCTTATGTTCCATCACTTTATTTTATAGATTTCAATGTACTCAAAATCTATCATTTATTATGTACAGCAAGTATCTCATGATGAGATTCTATTAATTATATCATTCTTGTGTTCCATCATTTTACTTTATAGATTTCAATGTACTATCACTATCTTATATGTCTCAAATGTCTCCCATTATGGTCTTGCATCCCATCATTTTATTTTATAATGTCTCGCATTATGATCTTGAATCTAGTCATCTCGCATTACGGTCTTGCATCTGTAGTTCTATAAATTCCCTAGTAGTCGTTCATCTTCTATATCTCACCCGCAATAGACACTTCTTCCACTTTGCTCTTCTTACCTTACTCCTCTCCTCAAGCTTGCTCCTTCCTCTCCTCAAGCTTGCTCCTTCCATCTTGCCCGCAGCCTTTCCTCCTCTTCTCAAGCATACTCCTTTCATCTTGCCTTATCTCCTCTAGTTACCTTCATCACTCTCGTTACCTTCCTCACCTCGTTCGTCTTCTATATCTTTCCTCACTCTCGTTACCTTCCTCACCTCGTTCGTCTTCTATATCTCACCCGCAGCAAAAACTTCTTCCACTTTACTCTTCTTACCTTAATCCTCTCCACACTTCTTCCACTTTACTCTTCTTACCTTACTCCTCTCCTCAAGCTTGCTCCTTCCATCTTGCCCGCAACCTTACCTCCTCTTCTCAAGCATACTCCTTTCATCTTGCAGCCATTATGGATCTTTTTAAGGTAATCGATTCTGTCGAGCAAGCCATTAGCAGCCTCAAAGAATGGATTGCCGAGAACCAAGGAAAGAGAGAGGAGAGAAAGCAAAATCCAGCTCCATTAACCCAGTACGAGAAGGATGACTTTGCTTGTCAGAAGGGCTTAGAGAAGGAAGAGGAAAGAAAAATAAGTATGGCTACTACTGAAATAGATAAATTGCAGTCATATAGGAGAGAGTTGATAGACTTTCAAAGTGAGATATCTTCGCGTGTGGCTCGTTATGGAAGATTTTCCCCCGAGGAAGCGCAAGCCATTCAGAACAAACAAAGTGTTATGCAGGAGAAAATTCATCAATCCTTACTTCTCTTCTATAATTTTAACTACATCGATGAGGAAGAGATGAGCTCAGCTCTTGAATGGGTTGAATTTAGGCTAAGGACTTGAAAATAGAAAATTCATCAAATTGAATGGCTGTAGTCTTGAAAATCTCAGGCTTAACTTTTGAAGGTGTTTATTAACACCATTAAATATTAAGAGAGTTTACAACAACCGAATCTTATTTTTTCATGTAACTTATGTAGTCTTGAAAATCTCAGGCTTAACTTTTGAAGGTGTTTATTAACACCATTAAATATTAAGAGAGTTTACAACAACCGAATCTTATTTTTTCATGTAACTTATGTAGGCTGCATTAAATTTTATAATTTTAGTTTCATGTCCTTAAAAAATATATTAAAAAATGCTTGTTTTTATGTTTTTATATGTGCTTTGAAGATTGGGTTTTTCTTAAATTTTATGTGAAAACTAGTCCAAAAGTATATGTAAAAATGAATTTGTACATTGACAAGTCCAAAATTAATGAAATAAGTGTTCAATGTTGAATGCTACTACTGTGGTAAAATGGGTCATATGGTTAAAGACTGCTATAAAAAGCAAAATGACATCATGACTATAAAATTGTAGCAAGGCAATTATGCATCCTCTAGTACACAGGGTGATGATAGAAGTGAGCATCTGTTTATGGTGCAGCACATGACCAATTCTGTGACAAGTTTAGAAGAAAGAAATGATGTGTGGTATGTTGACTCAGGTGCGTCAAACCACATGATAGGTCATACAATGGATGCAGGATGCAAGGAAAATGGAGAGACTAGGATTTTTGGAGACTGGTGATGATACTGTACATCCTATTGTGAATATTGGTAAAATTCCCTTGTCTATGCAGGATGGAGAAAAGAAATACCAGTCTGATGTATTTCATGTCTCGAATATCACCAAGAACCTGGTTTCTCTTGGTTAAATGGTTGAGCATGGCTTGCAGGTCAGATTTAACCCTCATGGATGCTTTGTTGAGGATATGAAAAATAAAGGTCGCTTAATAGCAAAAGGAAAGAAGAAGGGCATGATGTTTACATTGGATGTGGACATGCCTGAATTGAGTGCAACAATATTTGCACATGGGACCGATGTAGTTGCAGATATTAATATCTGGCATAAACGCATTGGTCATGTTAATGTATAGCGACTTAAATTAATGCAGGCCTAAAATATTGTTACAGGATTGCCTAAGTGCAAGGTTGCAGAAATGCATAAGGTATGTGAAGCTTGTCAATTTTGAAAACAGGCAAGGAAACTATTTCCTAGACATGTTCAAGAGAGTAAGAGGCCATTGGAATTAATCCACTCTGATGTGTGGACTACTAAAAAGAAAAGTGAAGTGTTTGAGCATTTCAAAGCTTTTAAAGCTATGGTTGAAAAAGAAACAGGCCTGCAAATAAAATGCCGAAGGTCAAATGGAGGGGGAGAGTAACTCTCAAATGAGTTTGCAAGGTTCCTGTAGGAGCATGGCATAAAGCAGCAATATTCATGCAGTCATACCCCACAGCAAAATGGACTTGCAGAAAGGAAAAACAGGCATATTGGAGAGGTAGCTCGTGCCATGCTCAAGGAAAAAGACCTACCAGATTATTATTGGGCTGAAGCAGTTGCTACTGCAGTCTGCATAATGAATAGGACTCCCATTGCAGCAATACATGGCATGACGCCAGAGGAGAGGTATACTGGTAGGAAACCAGATATTTCTCATTTGAAAGTTTTTGGTTGCATTGCCTATGTTCATGTGCCAGATGAGTTGAGATTCAAGTTGGATCCAAAAGCTGAGAACTGGATCTTTATTGGTTATTCTCTGCAGCAGAAAAGGTATAGATGCTATAACCTTCTACTCATAAGTTTACAGTGAGCAGAGATGTTGTTTTTGATGAGATGAGCAGCTAGTATAAACCAGTAAATGTGATTGATGATGTAGATGCACAAAATGGTAATGCTGCATAGAATTCACAGCAGCAATCACAAAATATTAGTGGACATGTAGTGTCCTCTAGCAGTGGTTCACATACTTTGCCATGGACAGGAAGATTCAGATCAGAGGATCTCCTCAAAGCAATGCAGATAGTAGTATGCAAGTATCACAAAAAGGAAAAGAGGAAGTAGATTAGTCCATGGTTGATGTGAATGCAGGTCACTCTTATGTGGATGGTGAATCCAGTGGCTCAGAACAGAGCCTTGATGATGAGTTAGGTATTCCTTCTATTGTTACACTTGGAGTAAGGAAGACAAGGGATGTTTTGAGAGCACCTGGTAGTGAACCTATTTTGCGCAGGTCTACCAAAGCTAGGTATCCTATGGATAGGTTGAAATATGATGGATTTACAGCCATTCACTATGCCTATATGGTCAAAGTGATACATGAATCAAAACCCACTTCTTTTGAGCAAGCCATGGGAAAAGAAAAATGGGAGAAAGCCATGGATGAAGAAATGGATGCCTTGGAAGCAAATGCTACATGGGAATTGGTGCCTTTGCCTAAAGACAAGAATGCAATTGGCTGCAAGTGGGTTTATAAGGTGAAGCACAATGCAAATGGTTCTGTGAACAGATACAAGGCAAGATTAGTTGTCAAGGGGTATGCACAGACATATGGCATTGATTATGAAGAAATATTGAGTCCGGTTGCAAGGATGGCAACCATTTGGCAAATAACGCAGTCTATCATGCTAGAATAAAGCACATTGAGGTGCATTATCACTATGTGTGGAAGAAGGTTCTAGTAGGTTTTATTGATCTAGTTTATGTCAACACAGAGGATCAGGTAGATGACATATTCATGAAGGCATTGGGTGTAGAGAAGCTGCGCAAGTTCAGATACCTGCTTGGTGTGCAGGAATTGGGATTGAGCTCGAGGGGGAGTGTTGAGATATCGAGCTCCACTCATGATATGCCAGGGTGACCGTTGTGCATTTATGTCACCGACTTGTTAGCTACAGATGTGGTTGGTACACCGCCCGTGAATAATAGATGGATGACAGCTATCTTTATGTACTCTGGTTAGTGGCTCAGTTAGTATTCCACCTTAGTTAGATGAGTTTGTTTTGAGGCCCACATATAGGGTTCACCTTTTTTTTTTGTACTAAGTGAGTTCTTTTGGCTTACACAACTAAGAATAGGAAAACTATTTTTAGCCTCCACCTTTGTGTATATTCCCCCATTGTATATGTGAGAAAGCTACAAGTGAGACTCCTTCCTTCTCTCCCACTCTCTTCACAAGTTTACCAAGCTATTTTTTTAAGTTTCACAATATTGATAGAATATAGCATAATTTTGAAGTAAAATATATAAATCCTGGTGAAACTTCCAAATTTTTCACAAAAAAGTTTCAAATCCTGGCAAATGTTTCAAATATTTTTTTAATTAGGGCATACAAACTTTCGATACCAATATAAAAGTTTCGCTTCTTAACGAAACTAACATGAAAAAATCATCCCTATTCTGAAGTGTTTTAGAAAATTAGTTCAATCGCTTTAATGTGGTACTGAGGTAGACATAAACATATCTAAGAGCTTTAAGGTGGATTTTAAATATTTGATGATATAATAATTCAAATCTTGGTCACCACTTTAAATCTTGGAAAGGAAGCTTTAAAGCTTGGCCACTGCCTTGGTCTATTCTTTAAGGCATGGTTACTGCTTTAAAGCATGACTGATGTTGTCAACCATCTAAGTTTCTTTCAAGATAACACTTGAAAGCACTTACCAACACTTTAAAACCTATGTAGAACTTTAAAGATTAGGTACCATTTAAAGCCTCAAGATCGATTTGAAGCATAAATACTACTTTAAATTCGTTATATGACAAAAAAGCCTATATTTCCTTGAACACCTTCAAGTGGCTATGAGATGTAGAGTAAAACCAAGTACATATGCTCGTTATTGAATCCTCCATTAGCTTAGCCACTAGAACACACACCGTTTTGTTGAACTTAATTGGTTGTGCTACTAAAAAACACAATGGGTGAAACATGTGGTGGCCAGGTATTATATATAGTGCTGTGAAATCATCTGTTGAAATAAGAAATTCGTAGGTGACACATTCACTCAACTCTAATGCGTTACCTTGAAGGTTATAGGAGCTGACTACACATGTCGTATGAGATCAAGTTCACCCGGATCAATGAAAGCATCGGCCAAGCATATTTTTTCCCTACACAATCTGAAAGTTGGCATGCACCCTTGCGGGGGCAACTATTAAGTCCTCCATGGGGTTTAACCCTTCCACAGATGCCTTATAAATCGATATAAGCCCTAATTTGTTTGATTTAGCCTAGCATGCTCTAGGTTCATCTAGTGCTTGCCGCTTTATCCTTGCCTCTTTATCCTTGCAACCTCCAATTTTAGCTCCTTTTCCCTATGGATAGCTTGTAATGTCTACAATGTCAAAGGGCCATAGTAGCATTTAAGATTACTACCATTAACGTAGCCATCCATCTCATTGCCATCGATATGGACCATGATATGGCCATAGTAACATTTAAGATTACTGCCATTAATGTAGCCATCCATCTCACTACCACTCGATATGGACCCATGCCACCATACTTCAACTTGCGCTTGGTTTTTCTAACGATATATAAAAGAGCAAGATCACCCTCTGTTGAATCCTTACTGTGCAAGTTGTGGTAAAACCAACTTTCATAGAGAGTTGGATCAGATGCCGGTAAGGCATAGTCAGGGTCCTCCCACTCACTTGGTGTCTCCTTGATGATTACCTTATTTATGGGAGTAATCCATGGTAGTGGGGGTTGTGGACATAGAAAAGGCGGAGAAAATGTCAAGGTTTGAGCCCATAATGGCCCTTGGTTGGCTTGATGTGCTCCTTGTAAGACTAACTGGCCCTGATTGTATTGATTCAGTGGAGTTGGTAAGGACAATGGCGTTGGTTCATGGGTGGGGGCATTGGCTTGGGGCATCGACATTATGAAGTTTCATGACTTCCCCACCTAGCACAATGGGCACAGTAGAGCACCAGCCTTGCTTGTAGGCAAGGGCACTCATTCATCAGGTGGTTGCATGTGCATATTCCACATGACACGTTGTCTCGCCTTGGAAACAAGTGCAAATTACTTGGGCCTTTCCTATCCAACCCACCCCTAAGCTATTGGACTACTTGCTTCAGCAAGTCCATGGCCACCTCATCTATGTTTGTGCCCTCAATTTGTGACTCCACTAAGGGGGCAATAGGTGATTTCTTAGGCTATGACTTATCCTTCATGTTTTCATCTAGGAGCACAGTAGTCTCGCTACAACCGCTCACCACTCATTCTCTCGTGTGGTTCACAATAGGAATTTAGATGTTTGATTCTTGCAATATATTCCCGAAGGGTTTTGTGCTCCTTTTGCTTAACTTTGTACAACTAGTTATCAGACTCCACTTTGGGCCTTTGGGAGTGAATCCCACTATAAAGGCCTTTCCTAAGGTCTCTCACTTGATCTTTTCTTTGAGCCCTAGGGATCTCTACCATTGGCCCGCTAAGCCCAAATGTGTTCACTTTGTCCAGGTCACCAATGTCTCCAAAGGTCTCACAGATCTACTCAAACCTTTCAACATGGGTGACAGGATCTCCTTCACCTAAGAACTTAGTGAGATGAGCTTAGAGATCATGACCGAATGGCTATGTGAGGCATTATTATCCCTCCCCATGACCACTTGTGGTGTTGGCCCCCTTCCTAGTGCTTGCACTAGGATCCTCATCACCTCATCAATGAGTATTTTCTATGGTGCGGGCAGAGGTGCCTGAGGGATTGGCACTGTATGAGTGGGTGGTCCCTAGGTTGATTATAAAGGTTTATCAACCTGATATTAATCGGGATCAATGGACCTAGCCTCATGAGACCTAAAGCTAGCATATAATGTGGGCTCAGGTCTACTGGTCTTACCAGTATAGGCCTTGGTATTGGTATGTTCACATTTGGGACCTGCCTACAGGATGAAGCTGTGGGAAAGGATCTGCTTTCTAGAGCTCCCCCCCAAGTTGCGAATAGATTGGAATGTGGGGGCATTGATTGTGGGAAGCAATTATCCCCAAAGTCCATCTGATTAATTCTACATCCTTTGGGACTAGGAGGCCAACACCTAGGTACCCAAGGCTCAGAAGTCCTTGTGAAGGAGGTTCACCCTCATAGAACTGTACATGCAACCCTAATGGTCTCTCATGTGATGCGAGTACAAGGTTGCTTGGTGCATTACCAGCAGATACTATAGTTGGTGGTGGGTCTTACTACTCCTCAGCCACCCTATTTTTCCTAATGAATAGATTGATTTGGTTGGGGTCAACCAATCCAAACCGTCCCATGAGATTGGAGAATAAATCCCTCGAATGCGAGGCTATGGTGGAAGGGGTGGGGGATTGAGGCCTTATAGAGCTAGAGTTGGGAGCCATAGAGGCTTTAGGATTCGACTTCCTTCTACCTTTTGCAAGCTATTTCCCTATCTACCTACAAGTATTGCAACAAGCTATTTCCCTATCTACCTATAAGTATTACAACAAGGACAATGAGACCATATTACTTAGTCATTTGCAGTGAGTAAAAAAAGAAAATGAACTTAATGAATCATTGTAAGAACAAAGCGGCAAGTTGTCCCATTGGGATAGAGGATATCCTCAACATACCAAAAGATATACTTCACTGGTTTTCAATGCTTTATACCTATACTATTCATAAACTTGTTGACCTCGGAAACACCAAATTGAATGTGCGGAGCTCACCAATTACTTGATAAACTCTTGCTTGGTATTGACTTTAAGTACTTTGACAACTGCTTATGTGCTCTCTTATATCCAAACTTTGATATCCACACATGTTGTAAGAATTCCAACATCCTCACTCGATACCAGATCAATTCAATGGAAATATGATACAAATTCCAAGACTTTGCACAACTCATACCTTGATAGCATAGACCCTCATGCATCAGACTATTCTCTCATCACTAGGGCTTCCTGAAGCTCACTCTTTGCAGCTCACATAGCCCCTCATGCACACAACTCATAGTGTGCTCTCATGACTAGGGATCTCTAGACCTCACTCTATGCAACTCACACCATTATTTTATAGTAGTCACATTGTGATGATCACCAATTGTTGATGGTATTTTTCCCTTGGTCATGCAGTCATCACTTGGGCATCTATATCGAGTCACACATTCACTAAGCTATTTGGTACTACTTAGGTTGTAAGGAGAAACCCATGAATTGGAACTGTGTGTTAACAAACATACTTTGTTTGAAGGTCACATCATACACCCTATTCCATTTGCCCCCTCCTCGGCTACTACTACCAAGCCAACAGTCTACATTCCTAGGAAACCTATAATCCTAGTCTTCATCATATTAATGTATTTATAATCTTGACCTTGATATGTTTTAGAATTGGGGCCAAATTTTTAAAAACCATGCAAAGATAGCTCACATTTCATAAAGGATCTTAAATTTTTTGAAGGCTAGCTTTTCTTGAATTAGCTTGTCCTTTCTTGGATCCACTTTATCCATAGGATTTAGACCTCATCTTTGTGGAATGGATATTTTTTGCCAATTTAGGATCTCACTATGCAATATGATATAAGTTTTTATCATGGAATGTATTTTGAACTTCTATGTGACAATGTGGATAATCCATGTAGAGAAAATACCTTAATTCAAAAAATAAGATACCCTACTGTGATGCCAAAAATTGATATATCTTATTTGGCATTGGTATTGTTTTTCTCTATGTTTGATAAGAGTTTGAGTATCAAGTGATAGCCTAGCAGCTCTCACTTATTTCTATTTTCTAAGATATTGTATGGGATTGAGAGGATGAGTGGAATGGATCATTGTAAATACCATGTGTATGAATGATAAATACCTTGGTATGGGGTGAGAGTTATTTGTGTATGGGATATTATGGGGTTTTTAGAAAATAGGAAGAGTGAGTCACTATAAAGACATGGGTCTCATGTCCATGTGTTCCAAAAATATAAGAGAGATCACATGCAAGTGCATGGAAGGCATGTGTAGGAGTGTGGATGAATGTGGAGTCAAGAGGAATCCTTCTAGAATTCCTATGTGGAATAAGGAGGATGTGGACATATGGAAAAGAGAGGGCCCTATGGGATCCATGTGGGGAGACTCTTGACTTTCTCAATATTTTAAGACTCTTGAGCATCTTTTGATGGGACACATGGCAAGAGTAGCCAAAAAGGACATGGATGGTGACATACGGGCTTATGTGATTGATGGGGAAAGGAAAGGATTACCAGAATTTGAGCGACTGCGTTCGAGCGAGGTGATGGTTCGAGTGAGGAATTTCATAACTTTTGACATTCTAGTGTGATGTTTTATGTTCAAAAAGTAGCGTTCATTGCTTACTTTTACAGTTGTTGTCCTACCCATGATATTGTGAGTAATCAATTGTCTTATAGACAGACAACAATTTCTGAAAATGTTTGGCAATGTTTTTCAAGGGTCAACGAAGGACGGGTGGAAGAAAGGGGTCAAAGTATGTGTTTTTCTTGTGCGATTTCCATTTTCAAGGCAAAAAAATAATGGGAGGAGGAGCCTCCCTAGTGGCCGTGATATTGCGGCCTCTTGGGAGGCTCCTCTTGCCAATTTTATTCGGGCCATAACTTGGTCAATTGGACTCCAAATATGGTCATGTTTGTAGTCAAAATGATCGAAATGATATGAATGAATACATTTATCATGTTAAAGTGTCAAAATCCTAGATCTTTATAAAGTTTATACTTATCTTTGTTTCATGAGAGTTGGACCTTATCAAACTCTATATTTAATTATGAGCATGGATTTTTCTCCTCCCTCCATCCTAGAGGTGTATACATGGTCAAGGACATATGAAGGTGATCCATATTTAGTTAGCATCATCATGGTCATAAGGTGATCAATAATTTATTAGTTTCATAGTTTAAACATTTTATTCATGTGATCATTTTGTCTACAAAATGGATCAAATCATGTCGGTAGCATAAAAATTGATGATCTACAAATAGTTGTTTGTGAGAGATTTTGCTAGGAGGGTCTTCTATATCATCTGTGGGACTATTGTTGCCATGTATGTAACTCCATAAAATAAAGAAACCTGTTCAATTCATGTGCTACCTTACATGATTTTGAGTGATCACCTCGAGGTCTAGACATTGCAACATTTTTCCTTTTGTATCTATTGAATGATTGCTAACTTGCATGTATTTATTATTTATCGAAGAATAGGTTTTCTCTTTGTATGTTGCCAAGAATTTTCCCTTTGGTATTCATTGAATGATTGCTGACTTGCATGGATTTATGAGTTATCCAATAATAAGTTTAATCTTTGTAAGTTGCCAAGAATCATACAAAAAATAATTTAAAACAATCTGTAATAGTGTCATGTAGATTTAACCATTTTTATTAAAAATTTATTGCTCCTACAGGTTTAGACAAAATTCCTCATAAGTGTCGCTCGAACTTTGGGCTCGCTCGATGTTTTAACTTACCCAAAGGAAGGAATCTACAGGCAGCAATTGAAGGAGGGTGACAAAATCTCTCTAAAAAGAGCCCTCGTCTCCCTTGTTCAACATATCTCTTCCACCATTGAGCCTCATGTTGTTGTAGCTCTAGTCTCCTCAAGCCTCTTCCATGATCTCTCTCTCTCTCTCTCTCTCTCTCTCTCTCTTGTAGATATCCTCTTATGTAGACTCTTGAGTCCATATCTCTCTAGTTTATTCTCTTTCTATGAGTAGTCTTGGAGCTCCTGCTCCCTGTTGTATGTATGAAACCTTTTTTTCTCCCTTGCGTGTATAGCATATGAAGTTGCATTTGAGTAGAGTCTCACTCTATTGGAAATGAAGGTCACTTCAGATTACCTCCCTTGATTCTTCTCTCCTTCCATTGTTCTTTCTTCCTTTCAAAGTGTCCAAAGTGCTTCTTACTCGGCCGCTCATTGTGTGCACATGGTCCACCCGTTTCCTGAGCCACAAAGGGAATTATTTTCTCTTTCCTAGACAACATCTATGGGATTTGTATAGTTGATAAAATCTAAGCATGGAGGGAGTATTCTCCCAAGTCGACACCAGTAGAAGGAGTGTGTGGTTTTCATGACTGTTTGACCCCTTGTCAGTGTTTTGCTCATAACTTTTTGCTCGGTGGTTCAATTTTGAAGAAAGTTATATCAGAACGAAGCTCTCTTTAAGGCACGTTGCATTGTATGATTATATCTTGCATCTGACACAAACACAAAAAGTGTGTCTCTGTGTCAGTCTGTGTTTATGATAGTTTTTACCCCGTCCAATAAACTGCCCATATCTTTCCAACCGCTTCTCTGTTTCTTACTAAACTTATATCAAAGTAAAGCCCATTTCAAGGCACATCTTCACATATGTTTGAATATTTGATATCATGTATCTACTAGAAGTTATGGGCATCTATGTTTGATGATAGTTGTTTTGAGCTACTTGTAAGGGTAGGTATCTATGAAGGAGGTGCAATGTTTCCCCGGAACGTACCCATCTGACCCAATCATCCCCTTCATACTCCTCGATATATATCATTTCATGTCATGTTGAGCCGCAAGATCTTCTTTCAACAACATATTGCTCTTCTCTTTGGTGTAGATCGGCTTGCTGAGATTATGGCCTCCGTTGATCCTTTCCTTCTCCCTATGCTAGAATACAATATCACTTGGTATGTTACCATCTTCATTCTCATCTAAGGGAGGAAAGTATGGTGTGGTCTCTTGGCATGAAAGCTTTTTTTAATTTCCCCTTTCCTAATGATAAAGATATCTGTCACTCAATTTGAAAGCAGTAGGAAGTGAAGGGGTGCGTGAATTTTATTACCCCCAACTTCATGTCCAACTACCATGAATAGAGAGTGTTTCTTGAGTGTTATCTTCCAGCCAATGTTGCGCTAGAGAGAGAGAGAGAGAGAGAGAGAGAGAGAGAGAGAGAGGGAGAGAGAGAGAGAGAGAGAGAGAGAAAGAGAGAGAGAGAGAGAGAGAGAGAGAGAGGGAGGGAGGAGGGAGGGAGGGAAAGAAAGAGAAAGAGAGAGAGAGAGAGAGAGAGAGAGAGAGAGAGAGAGAGAGAGAGAGAGAGAGAGAGAGAAAGAGAGAGAGAGATTAACATCCACAGGAGGCCTTGCGGGCCTATGGGACAAAGTGCAGAATACACAAAAGGGAAAAACACATACAAGCCACAAAGGACTAGAGTGAAGGGCATGCTAAGGCCCTTGAAATCTACTATGTTAAAATAAAGAGCTAAATAGCTCAATCAAAATCAAGTACAAAACAAATCATATCATATCAGGTACGATCTAAAGTAGGATGAGAGCTGGATCTAGAAGTGGAAATGGAACTCAGAAATCCAAAACTTGGCACTGTGGTGGCTCGTCTATGAGTAGCAAAAATGCCTTGGATCTGGTTGTCTCATACTGTGGTGGCAGAGCTACTCAATCTTTGAACCCGTTGAGATATGTTCGGAGTGACCCCTCATCTCGGATGGTCTCCTCTAATAAAAGCTATGATAGGCCGAACCTCAATCGAGTGTGCTCTGGTTGTTCTCTGTGTCACGAGTGGCCATTGCAATTCTCTCTCGACAATCCATATTGCCCACATATCAGCTAGCTCCTCCTCCTCCACCCCACTGTGTCCTAGAGTTGACTCTCTCTATGTCAAGAGTGGCCACTGCAATCTTCTCTCAATAATCCATACTTCCCACATATCAGCTAGCTCCTCCTCCTCCACCCCACTATGTCCTGGAGTTGACTCAAATGTATAGAGATATGTGACATGCCGTTGTGTTTGGTTAGTCTCTATGTCTTTGGTTTGGTCACCTCCTACTGCTCTCTAATCTATCATAGTAGGATATCCATGTGTCAGCACATCTCAAGAAGGTAGAGCCCTGGTCATGGAAGTGGATTAATTGTGATAGTGGGTTGAACCCACTCCCATCCTAATAGAGACAGTGGTATCGCCCGCGGATCTCATAGTATGCTAGGTAGGTGCAAAGAAAGTGCTCCTCTATCTCAATCACTCCTAGTGTGCATAGCATACAGATTCAGTGCTCTCTGGGTATCGTTAGCTCTAATGGGATGAGACCTGCATCTACCTAATGGTGATCCTCAGTGCATGTGAGACTCCTCTATCCTCAAGATCCTTGGGTCTGATAATGTAACCCTCTTGTGAGACTCTTAGGAAGTGGTTGCGGTAGAACTGAGTCTTGGTGGGAAGCTCTTGATCTCTTGCCCAAGCTCAAGCTGTGTAAAGTTGGAGGAGGTCTAACCGTATGATACGATTAATCTCATCTTGTGGGATTGACTCAAGGGGTGCATCCATATTGTGTTGAAAAGGAGGGAGCCTGTCCATTTCAATCATGTGTTTGGAAAACTGTGTGGATATACGGGCATATCATGTGTCCGCCCCACTCTTAGACAATCGTCTAGATTGCAGTCTTGGTAGTCTCCATTAGGGTAGGTCCTAGATTCTATGAATGAATGTAATTGTCTAGAAGATGGCATCAATCTTTAGTGGTGTCATGGTGAACTCTGCCTGTACTATCTCATGTGAGATTGAGGGCTTGCTCTGAATTTTCCTAGATCCCATAGTCACCTATAGCCACTCAAATCTCTTCCACTCTATTGGTAGGTCACATCCCAAGAAGGGTGTTGCATACATGGCGGTTGGCTGTACTAGCATATCAAAGAGCCAGCACTTTATTGGTGGATCCTAAAAGTGTGCTGTTGACTCTGTGCCAACATGAACTTATGTAGAAAGAGAATGTATGTTGACTCTGTGCCAACATGTGCCTGGAAGCATTGTCTCTCCAATTGGACTAGAGCACCCTGCCCCCATGTGAGTCGTGCATGGGCTACATGTGTCAGAGTGAAAAGGGGTCCTATGAAGATTGTTCCCAAATAGGTGTAGGATTGCACTATCTTCATTGGCTCATCTCGATAAAATTGAAGCTGTGTCAATGGAGCACTGCATGTGAGGTGTTGAAGACCTAACTGTCGGGTTTCTCTCTTTGCACAGGGCCTCCAAATGTCTATGCAGTCCCTCCGCTACTGCTGAGGATGAGATAAGGACTGGTGTATAGTAGTATCTGTATCATGAGGTCAGCTAATGGTGTTGATCCTTCACCTCCTAGGCAATCTATGAGAAGGAAGTAATCTCATTAATGTAAATCCCAAAGAGGGTCGGTGATAGGGGGCAGCCGTGCTTCACGCCAATTGTACTCTCAATACAATCTGATAGGCCACCTATGGTGCAAACTCTACCTTTGACTGACTCATACAAGCCCACCATCACCCCCACATATCAGTGTTCTGGAATCTATAGCTCTTGTAGTTACCTATTCATGTGAGATTGTGATATAGTGTCAAAAGCCTTCCGAAAGTCTACAAAGCATGTGTAGACCTAGCATGATCTAGTGTTGAATGCTGTCTTCGAAATTCGGCTTGCGCTAGTGCCCGCTGTCCCTGAGCCTCTATGTGATTGCTGAGCTCCCTCTCTAAAATTGATCCATAAATCTTGGCCAAAGTGTGGCCAATCATGAGGGTAGGGTAGTTCCTAGTCTCCATAGGGTCTCCAACTCTGTGTATTGGTACAATAGGGGTAGTGCTCCAAGCTAGTGGAAATCTGTGGCACACAGCCTGGTTGAACAACTGTTTTAGGACCAGAGCTAGGACCTCCCTATCCATGTGCAAAGTGCTCAGTCTGTAGGCCCTAATGGTCCTGCACTCTCCAACTGTGTAATCGTCCAAGTGCAGCCCATACATTCTGTGTAGTGAATAAGTGGCAAGTGGTGGGTCTGGGCAAAGAGGACATAATCAATGGTGTCTACTTCTATTCATCATAGAGGGAGTATGAATAGGTGTGCCGCACATCTGGGTCGGTGATGGGAAAATATGGCTTCCCCTTCGATAGAAATCTCTATCTAGTGGTCGGGTCTCCTCCTCAAAAAGATCTGACAATCTTGTCCATCTTATGTGTGAGGAAGGCCCGCCTCTTATGACGTGTCAACCATCGAAAGATCCTCTATGCCTCATATGGCATTAGATGACCCAAATCCCTCTCTCGTATCATATGGGCTCTCTCCTTGTTGCACTAAAGATTTGACAATCTCGTCCATTCTATGTGTGAGGAAGGCCCGCCTCTTACGATGTGTCAACCATCGAAAGATCCTCTATGCCTCATATGGCATCAGATGACCCAAATCTCTCTCTCGTATCATATGGGCTCTCTCCTCATTGCACTCATCACCAAACCAAGGGTTTTGGGCATCTTCCCCTCTTGGATCCGCATGGGTGGGTCGTGGGAAAGGATCTTGTAGCAGCGTCCTATACCATGGAGATCAAAGTGTCTGAGGCACTGGTGAGATCCATATCATCTCCAAGTAGATCCGAGAGCTCCCTAGCTAAGTGACTCACATACATTGGGTCAAAGTCATGGTCAAAATGGATCTAGATGTGTGCAAGCACAAAGGGACTCTCCCTGTGGCTGGCATAGTGGCAGACATATGGAAACACAAGTATGAGTGGTCAGCTCTGAATGGGGGGGGTATGGCAAATTTGTGTATTCGTGAGACAAAGTCTAGTGGGACTAGTAGATAGTCCATTGTACTAGGACCACCACCATGTGGGAAGTTCGTGAGTCTCCCAGAAGATGGCCATCTATGGAGACCATTATAGATGATCAGGTCGTGGATTGCCGCAGATGTTGTCCATACCCTGTCACCTATGGGGTGCATGTTGAGATATCGAGCTCCACTCGTGATATGCCAGGGTGACCGTTGTGCATTTATGTCACCGACTTGTTAGCTGCAGATGCGGTTGGTACACCACCCATGAATAATAGTTGGATGACAGCTATCTTTATGTACTCTAGTTAGTGGCTCAGTTAGTATGCCACCTAGGTTAGCTGAGTTTGGTTTGAGACCCACATATAGGGTTCATCTATTCCTTTTGTACTTAGAGAAAGTTCTTTTGGCTTTCACAACTAAGAAGAGGAAAATTGTTTTCAGCCTCCACCTTTGTGTGTATTTCCCCATTGTGTATGTGAGAAAGCTGCAAGTGAGACTCCTTACTTCTCTCCCACTCTCTTCACATGGTATCAGAGCTCAGTTCGTGGTAAGGAGCTCCAGAAAGCAAACCAAGTTCGCAGTGTCTTGGTAAGAGGATCAGTGTTGCTTTCCTTTTTCGAGTTTGGGAGCAAGTCTTTACAGGTAGCATAGCCGAAAAGAGCAAGAGGGCACTGTATTAGACTACAACGCCCTTCACAGTGTGGCGAGAGGGCATTTTGAGGGCATGTTTTGGTTTGAGGCCATTTCGGGGCCTGTTTTGGTGGTGGAAGTTTTTCACACGCACTCAGAAAGGTTCCCCCTTTTTGCTGTGCAACCACTGTTCTGCAGGTCGGTGAAAAGTTACCACAGAAATTGCATCATATGCCTGTGTGCAGAGATATTGGGAGAGACAGAATCATTCTTATTGCCCGTTGATGCAAGATCGTCACTAGGAAGTGACTGTGTGGTCAAATACCACTTTCGTTAGTTTTGCAGATTTGCCCTTGTGAGGCAGAAGTTGTGTGCTTTGCAGTGACATAATATTTTTGCGGTGTTTTGTAATGGCGTTTGATGCTCTTTCATAGATAGTCACTGAAAAGCTTGACAAGAACAACCTCCCAGCATGGAAGTTTAGAATGACAAATTTCCTTAAGGAAAAAGGCTATTGGGAGTTCATTACTGGAGCTAAACAAGAACCAGTTATTCCTAATGTTCCTAATCAACAGGAGTTGCAGGCATTTAAAGGCTAGCATGAGAGAGCCAGGAAAGTTATGTACTGGCTGTCTATCAGTATTTCAGATTCTATGATTGTGCATATTCAGGATGCAAGCACACCGAAGGAGGCATGGGATACTTTGACAAAAATGTATAGCACAAATATGCAAGCCAGGAAAATGCAACTCAAGTAGGAGTTCCATAATGTGCAGAGAGAAAATATGAGCATCAATGACTACCACATGAAGGTGAAGAAGATTGCAGATGCATTTGCTTCCATTGGGTCACCAGTGGAAGATCATGATTTAGTTTTTGTGACCTTGAATGGTCTAGGAAAGGATTATGCACAGTTCCAGACATCTATTGCTGTCCGTGAGAATTTTCTTGATTTTGGGGAGTTGATTGCTCTTCTAATTTATGAAGAGCAGAGAAATGGTGGTGCATCTTCTGCAGGAGGAACTTCAAAAGAAGATGTCTTCTACTCAAATGCTGGAAGAGGTAGAGGTAGAGGTAGAGCAAGCCGATCTGGAGGCCGTGGTAGAAATCAGAATATGCAGCAAATTCAAGAAAACTAGTCCTATGGAGGAGGACGTGGTAACCTTAGAGGCAGGGGGAGCCAAAGAGGTCATGGTGGATGACAGAAAGGCCAAAATGCAAACAACAATGTTGAATGCTACTACTGTGGTAAAATGGGTCATATGGCTAAAGACTGCTACAAAAAGCAGAATGACATCATGAATGGAAAATTGCAGCAAGGCAATTATGCATCCTCTAGTAGACAGGGTGATGACAGAAATGAGCATTTGTTTATGGTGCAGCACATGACCAATTCTGTGACAAGTTCAAAAGAAAGCAACGATGTGTGGTGTGTTGACTCAAGTGTGTCAAACCACATGACAGGTCATGCAGAACGGATGTAGGATGCAAGGAAAATGGAAAGAGCAGGATTTGTGGAGACTGGTGATGATACTGCACATCCTATTGTGCAGATTGGTAAAATTCCTTTGTCTATGCATGATGGGAAAAAGAAATACCTGTCTGATGTGTTTCATGTCCCGAATATCACCAAGAACCTGGTTTCTGTTGGTCAAATGGTTGAGCAGGGCTTATAGGTCAGATTTAATCCTCATGGATGCTTTGTTGAGGATATGAAAAAAAAAGGTCGCTTAATAGCAAAAGGGAAGAAGAAGGGCAGGATGTTTACGTTGGATGCGGACATGCGTGAATTGAGTGCCAAATTATTATTGGGTTGAAGCAGTTGCTACAGTAGTCTACATAATGAACAGGACTCCCACTGCAGCAATACATGGCATGATGCCAGAGGAGAGGTATACTGGTAGGAAACCAGATATTTCTCATTTGAAAGTTTTTGGTTGCATTGCCTATGTTCATGTGCCAAATCAGTTGAGATCCAAGTTGGATCTAGAAGCTGAGAAGTGCATCTTTATTGGTTATTCTTTGCAGCAGAAAGGGTATAGATGCTATAACCCTTCTACTCGTAAGTTTACAGTGAGTAGAGATGTTGTTTTTGATGAGATGAGTAGCTGGTATAAACCAGCAAATGTGATTGATGATGTAGATGCACAAAATGGTAATGCTACACAAAATTCACAGCAACAATCACAAAACATTAGTGGACTTGTAGTGTCCTCTAGCAGTGGTTCATATACTTCACCATGGATAGGCAGATTGAGATCAGGAGAATCTCCTCAAAGCAATGCAGATAGTGGTATGCAAGTATCACGAAAGGGAAAAGAGAAAGTAGATCAGCCCATGGTTGATGTGCATGCAGGTCACTCTTATGTGGATGGTGAATCCAGTGGCTCAAAACAGAACCTTGATGATGAGTTGGGTATTCCTTCTATTGTTACACTTGGACTAAGGAAGACAAGGGATGTTTTGAGAGAACCTAGTAGTGAGCCTATTTTGTGCAGGTCTACCAGAGTTAAGTATTCTGTGGATAGGCTGAAATATGATGGATTTATAGCCATTCACTATGCCTATATGGTCAAAGTGATACATGAACCAGAACCCACTTCTTTTGAGCAAGCCATGGGAAAAGAAAAATGGGACAAAGCCATGGATGAAGAAATGGATGCCTTGGAAGCAAATGCTACATGGGAATTGGAGCCTTTGCCTAAAGACAAGAATGCAATTGGCTGCAAGTGGGTCTATAAGGTGAAGCACAATGCAGATGGTTCTATGAGCAGATACAAGGCAAGATTAGTTAAGGGGTATGCATAGACATGTGGCATTGATTATGAAGAAACATTCAGTCTGGTTGCAAGGATGGAAACCGTAAGAGTGGTCATTGCTATGGCTGCATTAAAGGGATGGTCTTTACATCAGATGGATGTAAAGAATGACTTCTTGCATGGTGATTTGCAAGAAAATGTCTATATGGAGCAGCCACCAGGTTATGTGCATGCTGTTCATCCTGAGTTTGTTTGCAGGTTAAAGAAAGCCTTGTATGGCTTGAAGCAAGCACCTAGAGCATGGTCTGACAAGATAGGATAGTATCTTGTCACTATTGGCTTTCAGATTTCCACGAAAGATTTCTCACTTTATGTGAGAAAAACAAAGAAAGGTATTATGTTGCTTGTCATTTATGTTGATGATTTGATCATCACAGGTGATAGTGATGAATATATCCTTCAAGTAAAAATGCTATTGAAGCAGAAGTTTGAGGTGAAGAATTTTGGGAGAGCTGCATTACTTATTGGGCATTGAGGTGATTAGATCCACAAGTGGGATATGGCTCTTGTAGAGGTAGTATGGATTGGACATGCTATCCAAATATGGGATGACAGGATGTAAGCCTATTTCAATTCCTTTGGAGCAAAATGTGCAGCTGAGCGCAAATGCAGGTGAGCTTCTGGAAGACCCTACTATGTACTGAGGCATAGTAGTAAGTTTGATTTATATACTATTACCAAGCCAGATTGAGCTATGCTGTTGGGTTGGTAAGTCAGTTTATGCAGGCTCCAAGGAAACCGCATTTGGATGCGGCTAGACGCATACTGAGGTATGTGAAGTCCACATTGTAGTATGGACTATTTTATGAGACTGGGGTTCAGATATAGTTGTATGGATACACTGATGCTGATTGGGATGGTATTATTTCTGATAGACGATCTACCAATGGATATGTGTTCTCTTTTGGGAGTGCTACAGTCACTTGGAGCAGCAAGAAACAACCTACAATTGCCTTGTCGAGCATAGAGGCTCAGTACAAGGGTGCAACAATGGGTGCATGTGAGGTAGCTTGGTTGCGTAAGCTACTTTATGATATGCATTAGTGGCCAGTCGTCATTTATTGTATATACACTTGGCAAATAACCCAGTCTATCATGCTAGAACAAAGCACATTGAGGTGCATTATCACTATGTGCAGGAGAAGGTTCTAGTATGTTTTATTGATCTGGTTTATGTTAGCACAGAGGATCAAGTAGCTGACATATTCACGAAGGCATTGGGTGCAGAGAAGCTGCGCAAGTTTAGAGACCTGCTTGGTGTGCAAGAATTGGGATTGAGCTTGAGGGAGAGTGTTGAGATATCGAGCTCCACTCGTGATATGCTAGGGTGACCGTTGTGTATTTATGTCACTGACTTGTTAGCTATAGATGCGGTTGGTACACCGCCCATGAATAATAGCTGGATGACAGCTATCTTTATGTACTCTAGTTAGTGGCTCAATTAGTATGCCACCTAGGTTAGCTGAGTTTGGTTTGAGACCCACATATAGGGTTCATCTATTCCTTTTGTACTTAGAGAGAGTTCTTTTGGCTTTCACAACTAAGAAGAGGAAAACTATTTTCAGCCTCCACCTTTGTGTGTATTTCCCCATTGTGTATGTGAGAAAGCTGCAAGTGAGACTCCTTACTTCTCTCCCACTTTCTTCACAGTGCAGAGTGTCTCAATATCCTTGATAGAGAGAGGGTGAGAGAGAGAGAGAGAGAGAGAGAGAGAGAGAGAGAGAGAGAGAGAGGTGTCTATACTCACAAGAGGTAGCATTACCACCATGAAGCCCAAAGTCCATTACTCCTAAAACAACTTGGTACTTCTTATATCTATTTGTGTGACATTGTATTCTTATGTGATCATCCTCAAATAAGTGTCTTTATACGTGTTGAATCATATTCTAGTAGCCCATCCCTCCTCGTTGGACCTTGCACCCTCTCCCTCTATCATGTCCTACCCTTCCCTAGTTTCCTTGTCTCCCCACCTTCTCCCCCTCTATCTACTTGTGTGATCTTGTATCCTTAAGTGATAATCCGCAAGCAAATGTCTTCATATGTGTTTAGCCTTCCTCATTACAACTTGCACCCTCTCCCTCTGTCATGTCCTCCCTTTCCCCATTGCCTTCTCTTCCCACCTTCTCCCCCTCATTTTGTGACCTACCTCTCTACCTTCTACTTGTGTGAAAATACTAATGTATCCCACTCCTACTCCCTCTAACTTGTTGCTACTATAGACCTGCTCCACTCTCTCTCCTCAACTGCTAACCTTTGTCCTCTCCCCCCCTACTAGCTACAAACCCCAATTTGCTGCTTACTAACTTGTGTTGCTACTTTCCTCCCCTCTATTGTTCACTAATTTGTTGCTTATTTCCTCCCCTCTATTGCTTATTAAACCCCGGACTCCTCTTTGTCACTGTTGCTAACTCATTAGCTTCCTTTCCCCTCTCTCTTTCTACTTACTAACCCATTGAATTGCTTCTCTTGCTACTTACTAACCCAATGAATTGCTTCTTTCCTTGTTGTAACTAATTTTCTATCCAACTCTCCTTCTCCCCTTTGCTAACCTTCCTTCTTAGCCTCCCCCTCTCCCTAGTAGTCTCGCCCTTCCCTCTCTCTCATCTCCCCTTCGTTTTAGTCTTTTCAAAGCGAGAGAAGGAACTTCATTGTGTTTGAGTTGGCCTTCCATAATTGATTATTCAACGGATTCCAATTTGACCAATGCTTGACCACTTCCACAGGCCACAAGAACTATCACATTTTCAAAGTATGAGTTGTTGCGGTTCCAAAAGGATGTGGAGTTTGAGAGCTCCACCACCCTTTTCACCACACATCCATGGGTCCCACCTTTTTAGGTCATAGGCTAGGGACTGGATGCCTATTTCCTGACCTTCAAACCTCGCCCTCAACTTTTTGATATTAATTTGTTTAGGATAATGTTTATTTTAAGTACGATATTTCTTGCACTCTTCACTTTGGGTTTTGTGACCCTATAGAGGAGGATATTAAGGTCATGTCACTCTTCATTAGATTTTTTAGTCTTCCATAGGTATTCATAATTTAGTCCTCACTCTCCATTAGATTCCCTGATCTTTCATAGGTTTATTATCAAGTTCTGCCCTGATTTGTGATCTTTTCTTGGAGGTTTTCTCACCAGCATGCATAGTATTTCCTGTATCCTCATGCAATCTACTCTCTCGCTAGTCACAATTTCTCTCTCTTTCCATTCGCAGATTTGCTCTCTATCTTAGTTCATCTAATCTACTACTCTTTGACAAAATGTGCAATCCTTTTATATTGTTTTTCTTACCTATGACATGCAAGAAACTAATGTCACATGGATGTCAGACTAGAACCCTTGTAGAGGAGGAAAATTAAATGGAACCATGAAGCCTACGAGTGGACACTATGCATAAGATTTTGGACATACAATTGAAGCATACAAAATGGAAGAACATGGAAGGGAACACCTTCTTCATGATGAAAAAGACTCTTCCTTAATGTCAATTGCAAGGTTGACCACATTTTTGTCTCTTCCTTGATGTCGACCTCAAGGTTAACCATAAGTTTGTCTTTCTTCAGATCTTTCTCATCTATCATTTTTTCCCAGTGGAGTTTTGTGGAGTTACCCAATTCACTGCTAACAGCATTTAATTTTCTTTTTCTAAAATAAATTGTCACCATCTAAACATTTACAAATCAAGAAAATAACATCATCACCATTGCCATGTTTTCTTTGCAACTTGTTTATGCTTCACCAAGATGTTCGACTGGCCCCATGAGGGTTGAGGTTCCAAAGGAGCCATCTATGTGTTCTTGATGCCTTGCAACATCAATCCCTCTTACCTTTATGAGGGATGTCTGAGAGGCATAGCAGTCCATAGAAGATTCTCTGTAAGCTTTTTGTTTGGTAATCATATATGAGATGAATAAATGGTTGTGTGAGAGTTAGACCTTTGCACACTTGCACCATCATCACTTGATCATGCAATTCATTCACTCTAGAGTCCATCACCCCCTCTATGTGCTTGAGTCATCCTATGCCTTAGTTTGAGTCATGTGGGCATGGGAAAGCTCATCATCATAATTGGCATATGTTTTGGAGAAAGAGGTAGTGAATGGTATTATAGGTCACTTGAGTGGATCTTTGCTTAGCTAGTTGTACTAAAGATCACCTCATAGAGTAGCCAACCATGGGAAATTTCCTCTTCTCTTGTCTCTGTACCCTTTCTAGGGGAGTTGTATTTCTTATCCATTATGTGAATAAAAATATAGGATGGACAAATGATCATGATTGGGAAATCATGAAGTTGATGAATTGCATCCTTAATGATCGATGAGTGAAGGAAGGAGACTTACAAGAACTTTTCAATGCACTCGGGTTTTATGGTTGAAGTAGCCATGGACTAAAACTTGATGCTCATTTTACCATGGATGAAAACTTGATTTAGCTAGGCACTTCATAGGAATGAGTACTACAACCACCCAAGGCAACAGAAGGCTTACAAAGGACGATATGGGTGAATATTAATTATGCCTATAAGCCCTTGCCAAGTTGTTTGGGGAGATGTTGACTTGAGGTTTGAGCTCACTAAGGCACCATTAAGAATAACCCATAAATGAATCTCAAAGAGCCCCCCATGAGACAAACAAAAACTTGGATGAGGAAGGAGATTCTATGCACATGGTACTTCTTTCTCTATTTCATGGAATAAGGTATTGTGCATGGAAAGTGCACGAATACAATCCATTTTAATGTCATTTTTTAAATTTGGTATTGTAAATTCAATTTGTTTTAAATGTTAAGGTACTCCATTGATTCTACTATGTATAACTATAAATGTGATTTTAGAGCCCATAAAATTGTAATTGCAAAACACTATTGCCTTTACCCAATTGGGGTGAGTTTATATTTCTAGACTTTCATTCATTTCAATATTATTTTTAAAATTCAATGTTATAAACTCATTTTGCTTTAATAGATTGAATAATTTGAAATGAGGCTTAAATAAAGGCTGTAGGTATTTTTTAACTTTAATTTAGTCATAATATCTCTATATTTTTTTTAAAAGATAGATAACAATGTTTGTGCTTTTTTCTTCATGTTCCCTTTTTTTTTTGAGTTGTAGGGTCAAATAGCTTTCACCATAGAATCTTAGATAAGTTAAATCAATTGTATTTTATTTTATTTTTTAATTTAGTTATAAAATTTTCAATGCTTGGAAGGTTTCCTCGGTTTACTTTCCTCCTCGCTTATATTACCATCTCTCTAGGGCTTGAAAGGAGAATATATAAGCAATAATTTTTTTTTAAAGACATGCATCAATGTTGAAGCACATCCAAACAAGGTTTGCGATAGATCTAAAAGCTACATGAATCCACATAGAAATAACTATCTTATTTGAAGGAGATGAGGGTTATCTGAGACTCCCCAAGTCCTTCAAAATCCTAAAAGCTGGTAAATGTCCTAAGTTATCTATGACCATTTAATATAGTTTGAAGCATTGGTGAGCTTGCTTACAAGTTAGCCTAATTAAAATGATGAAGAATGCATTCAATATTGCATGTTAATTATGTAAAGAAATGACTACTTGAAGATGATAGTCTAGTAGAAGTATAGATTGTAACCTTCAGAGGGCTTACAAGAGGGAATAGCTCATATTTGGTATCATTTTAAAAGAGTAGAAAAAAAGAGGAAAAAGTGCATGGATGGTTACTATATAATATGTACATTAATACAATGTGAATAAGAAAATGGTATTTGCACAAGAGACTAGACTTACAAGTATATCCCATAAGCCACTTAGTCTAACCGTATAGGACGCGTACACTATGAGTTTCAATTTATATGATTTGATAGAGAACAAGGGGAGTAGTGAAGGAAGTTTCTTCTACAAGTATAGTCACTATCTCAGAGACACACGATATAGATGCATGTTGCCCATGAGGATTAAAGTGAGATTTCAAGATGTTAAGTGCATGGATAATGACGATCCCCTCAACAACCTCTAATACATCTAAAGGTGTTTTGGGTGAATGGGTACAACGCCAAGGAATAATACATGAAGTGGTACTTGTGTAGCTTATATAAGACACACCAACAATGGCTTAACTCTAGTAACCAATGGCATTTGAAGATGTAACCCATGTAAGAAACTCTCCTACTTTTGTCCTGCTCCTACTTATCCCCTACTCCTCTAGGGGGTTAGATCTTAGTTTGGAGCCTCAAAGAAGATTAGATTTATTTAAAACAAACTATACGAGGTACCCTTTTAGCCACCATTCACCATGAGATTGCTCTTGATTGGTTTTTTCATAGGCACAAATATAATCATAACTTTTCAAGACTTGCGCAAATCACTTCAAAGAAAAGGCAAGTCCATTTCATATTTGATGAGCTACAAGTTTGTCTTCTAGTTCAAAGACATAATCTGCATTAGTTGAGTGTCACCAGTGTCGCAAGAAGGGACGCATACTCTAATTTTTCCATTTTTCTTTAGGACTATCACAATGGGTGATATATGCTCTATCTCATAGATGAATCCTACATCTATGAGTTTTTGGATTTCTTCCCTCACCATGAGTGCATATTTAGAATTCATAGGGTAGGGGCATTGTCATACTGGCCTGGCATCATCCATCATGGGGATTGTATGCTGCATTGCGGCAGGTACCCCTTTCCTGTCCATGTACTTCTAGGCCATGTAGTCCTTGTATTCCCATAAGAGAGCTATTAAGGCATTCTCCTCATTGGGGGTGAGGTCATCAGTGACAAATACAGGTTGTGGGTCCTACCCTTCCGAGGTTGGGTTTACCTCTTTGGGGTCGGCCCATCATACCCTTGAGAACAACCGCACTCTCGAGATCTTTTGGCTAGTAGCTAAAGTGGGTCTTCTTTATGGTGGGCCTTGTAGTGGGCTGGTAACTGTCGTAGGTCTTATTTATCCTCAATCTCCTCCTCTTTTTCTATCGGAGCAGTGGTCTTTTTGGCCTTAGCCTTGCCTTTGGATATAGGGGATTTGGGACCTGAAGGGGGCTCTTCCATTGTACTTATAGAGCCGATGGGGTGGTTACCCTACCTACCCTATTTCCCCAGTTAGAGGAGAACTTGTGATGAGCAGCAATCATGGCACCTACGTAGGATAGCTAGTGAAGAACTGATTTTACCCTCATGGTTCCCTTGCTTACCTCTCAGGGTTTGAGCATGTTAAACATTCATAGGGGAACCATTGGGTTCAGACCCTCGAGCTCTGGGGTGGTGATATGAAACCCTACTCTTTTTGGGACATCTATGTTGGCTAAGATGTGCATCCAGTTCTGTGAGAATTTTGGCTCGGGGAGAGGTGCATACCACAAGTCATCAAACTCTTTCTCATCCTCTTCCTTGTCACATGGTTGGAATAGTTTTACGGAGGTGCTTTGAGCGGTGGTGTTCTCGTGGTGTTAGACTCTACAGCAGCAACAAAGAGGTGTCCTGACAATGGGTGGGCCTTGTAGGTGTGCAGGTCCACTCTCATGGTTTGCTCCTCGTGCCTTAAGTAGATATTATCATTGCGCCAGTCATGCATGAGTTCAGAAATTCGCAAGAAGGACCTCCCTAGGATAGCTTCATATCCTGGCTATTGAGTGAAGTCCATGACCACAAACCTGATGGGGTACATGAATCCAAATACCTTAATGCAGCACTCCCAGGGGTTTGGCAGTTCCCCCATCGGCTAACTTTACTACCAGATGGGTCTACTCGAGTGCGAATTTTTCCCATTTCTCCTAGCATTCCTTGGTGGAGAAACTCACTCTTGCTTCCCCCATCCAGGATGGCTTCCACCTTCTGGTTTTGGTAGACTATGGGGATAGAGGCGTTTGTGTCATCGCCCTCAAAGTACTAGCCTAGCTTGTTGATGGGAACCTTTGGTAGGTTCTACTCCTTTTCTAACGTCGATTGGTTGTGCTTAGAGCTGGCAAGGATTGGAGGTAGGAATGGTCTATTAATCCAATTGGACGGATCACACCATAGGATGGGATTTCCTCTTAGCAAGGAAGAGATCGGCATTTTCACCTCTATCGATAGGAAGGCAGCTAACTCGGCACTATCGCAAGGCTCTGGTGAAGCTTCTTCCTCCATGGACAACATGTCCTTGAAGCAATATAGGTCTCCTTCATCCTGGAGGTTATGCAACACTGGGTCTTCCTGGAACATCTTCTGCATCAGATGTGGAGCTTCTGACTACTCCAAGCTAAGGTGTTCCTCTTCCTCCACCCTTTCTAGCACCTTGAGCGATTTTTCCCCTTGATGGCCCATTAGGTGAGATGGATGAATAGTATCTAACCCCCTACTAGCCTTTAGTCGATGCTTGAACTTATCTTGGCAATCTCATACCAAGTTTTGGGCATCCTTTATGTATTTCTTTTCTAAGACTAGGTCAGGATAGGTCTCCGTATAGGTGGGTGAGGGTGCCAGGCCTTGAGCCTGCACTAGTTTGTTCACCTCTGGGATCATGAGTACCTTAGATGGAAGATTGTTTGGAAGCAAAGGAGGTGGCAAGAATAGTTGTCTCCTCATTAGAACCATCTTGGATGAGCACCTGGTCGGAGCTGTCACCTACTCAAATGGCCTTCTTGGATCGGGTTAGAGGATGTGGGGTAATCTTGGGGCTGGGCAACGGGGATCCCTTACCCTTTTTTTTGAGCTTCTTCATTGCCTTGCCTAATGCCTTGGCTTACATCCTCATAATGACTTGTAGTGGCACTGCGGGCACATGGCCCTGTTTGTTGCTAAGCAGATTGAGGCTGGTGCTCTTTGGTGGGATGATTGGGGTGGTCGGTCTCCTCATGGGATAGTCCTAGAATAGATGCTTTGTTTCACACTCACACACAAAGGGGTGGGATTGGTCGTGGTTGGGGCGGTGGGGGTACACTTTTTGTATGGACAGTGCTTCAAGAAGTGTGGACCCTGGCATTTGAAATATGACACCGGAGGGTTTGAAGTACCTCGGTAGAGGCATTCCCTTGCTCTATGGGAACCCTCGCAGGTGTAACATTGGAGCGGGGGTCTCCGAGCAATTGAGGTTAGTTCTCTCACCCTTGTGTTTATGGGGGCAGTCTAGAATACGGGGACTTGTTGATACTCTAGTGGGAGGTAGTGGATTAGGGTACCACTTCCCTCCTCATAGGGGTAGTGTGACACCAAAATTTGATATTTTTTATCTGGCATTGGTATTGTTTTCTTCTATGTTTGATAAGAGTTTGAGTATCAAGTGATAGCCTAGCGGCTCTCACTTATTTCTATTTTTTAAGATATTTATGGGATTGAGAGGATGAGTGGAATGGATCATTGTAAATACCATGTGTATGAATGACAAATACCTTGGTATGGGGTGAGAGTTATTTGTGTATGGGATATTATGGGGTTTTTAGAAAATAGGAAGAGTGAGTCATATAAAGAGGTGGGCTCATGTCCATGCGTTCCAATAATATAAGAGAGATCACATGCTAAGCGTGTGGAAGGCATGTGGAGGAGTGTGGAGTCAAGAGGAATCTTTCTAGAATTCCTATGTGGAATAAGGAGGATGTGGACATATGGAAAAGAGAGGGTCCCTATGGGCTCCATGTGGGGAGACTCTTGACTTTCTCAATATTTTAAGAGTCTTGAGCATATTTTGATGGGACACATGGCAAGAGTAGCCAAAAAGGACATGGATGGTGACATATGGGCTTATGTGATTGATGGGGAAAGGAATCTACAGGCATCAATTGTAAATGGGTGAAGGAGGGTGACAAAATCTCTATAAAAGGAGCCCTCCTCTCCCTTGTTCAACATCTCTTCCACCATTAGGCCTCATGTTGCTGTAGCTCTAATCTCCTCAAGCCTCTTCCATGAGCCTTTTCTCCCTCTTGTAGATATTCTCTTATGTAGACTCTTGAGTCCATCTCTCTCTAGTTTATTCTCTCTCTATGAGTAGTCTTGGAGCTTCTGCTCCCTCTTGTATGTATGAAACCTCTTCTTCTCCCTTGTATTTGTAGTATTTTGAGTTGCATTGGAGTGAAGTCTCACTATATTGGTCATGAAGGTCACTTCAAGTTCTCTCTCTTGAGTGTCTCTTTCCTTTTTTCCATTACTTTCTCTTCCAAAGTGCTCAAAAGTGTTGTCTATTCGGCCGCTCATTGCGCATACATGGTTGATCTATTTCCCAAGCCACAAAGGGAGCTCTTCCTTCCCTCCTAGGCAACCTCTATGGGACTTGGATCGTTGATGAGGTCTAAGCATGGAGGTAGTATTCTCCCAAGTCGGCACCAGTAGAAAGAGTAGGTGTTTTTCATGATAGCTTGACCCCCTGTCAGTATTTTGCTGGGTGGTCCGATTTGGACAAAACTTATATCAGCGCGAAGCTCTCTTCAAGGAACATCATCATATGTCTTCAATTATTGTATTATATTTTAAACCAAAAATCTATGACTTTCTGTGTGTGACTATTTCTTTTTCAGATAGTTTTTACCCCCGCCCAGTAAACTGCCCATATCTTTCCGACCGCTTCTCTTTTTTTCGAAAGGTGCATCTTGATATGTATTTGAATATTTGATATCATGTCTCTATTGAAATTTATAGGCCTCTGTGTCTAATGACAGTTTACAGAGTGTTTTGAGCTATTTGTAAAGGTATCTATGAAGGAGGTGCAATGTTTCCCCAGAATCTACCCATCCGACCCAATCAGCCCCTTCAAACTCCTCGATATATATCAGTTCATGTCATGTTGAGCCGCAAGATCTTCTTTCAACAATGTATCACTCTTCTCTTTGGCGCAGGCCGGCTTGCTGAGATTATGGCCTCCGCTGATCCTTTCCTTCTCCCTATGCTTGAGTACAACATCACTTGGGATGTTACCATCTTCATTCTCATATAAGGGAGGATAGTATGGTGTGGTCTCTTGGTATAACAAATTCTTTTTAATGTCCCTTTCCCAGTGACGAATATCTCTATCACTCGGTTCAAAAGTAGTAAGAAGTGAAGAGGTGCGTGAAGTTTATTAACCCCAAATTTATGTCACATCTTTTGGTGGAGACGTCGGGTACGTTTGGTATTGGATTCATCCCAGCTTACTAAATGGTCTCGGGTGTACTTGATTGCATGTTATGCCTTGTATAGGCATGTGTTTTCTGATGTGATAAAGAAGATGCCTGGAAGAACTCCGTTAGAAGAGATTGCAGCCCATTTAAGAGAACTAGAAGATTGTGAAGGTGATGCTCAAGCTATTTGCACGGTCATCATGATCATATCCTTTATGTTTGCACTCTTGAATATGTTGGTGAATCAACAATGCCGTGAGCAGGCATAATGATATATTGGGGATTGTTTCATGCACTGGAAGCTTGGTGTGAAGAAGAGTTGAGTCTTTGGGTAGTTTTTGACTATAACAATGGAGTGGTGATTCTCAATGATTTCAACTTCTTTTGTTATGCAAATGATGAAGAGTAAAATATCTTCAAGCTGTTATGTGCACTTCCAATTGTGACAAGGGTGATCCTTAAATGCATGTATACACAATGTTTTCATGGTGCTGGTTGGCTACTTATTTTTGAAGATTTTGTTGACGATCACGTGGTGGAGGGTTTTCAACAAGTGGTTATGCATAATAAGTTGGTCTTGGTATACTAAGGCTCTGTGGGATCTTGTTTGGATCTTGTTTGGGATATTATTTGGATCTTGGTGTTTCCTTTTTGTGTTTCATCATGGTGAAGATTCCAGTGTTTTGAGGGACCCAAGGGGAAGACTTGGAGTCTTATCTTTGGGATTTTGTTCGAGGATGCCGGCTTTCTAGATGGTTTATGAAGGATCGAGCGGAGATTTTGCTTGATTTTCTTGAAGGTGTAGCCTTGAGTTGGCATGAGGCCTTGCCGGACTCTACCAAGGAGGACTCAGACCAAGTGGTGGCTACAATGAAGTAGAGATTTGGGGCAGTGGATTCGCCAAATGCTTTGATGTTGCAGCAATTGGACCGGTTCTATCAAGGAGAGGGTGACATGGTCTCTGCGTTGGCAATCCGATATGAAACTTTATGGACAAAGTATGAAAGGGCAGCTTTGCGAACTATGGCATCTGCATCATCGGCCCCTCAAAGTCTCATAGGGATGGAGCACTTAAAGATGAGCAAATTTGTTATGGCTTTGGAGCCTCATCTTCACTCGAAAGTAATGAGTAAAGATCCAACAACATACACGGAGGCACTTCGCATTGCGACCATGAAAGAAGCTTCTCTAAAGATCGAATTCTTTTTTGTGTCTTCAACAGCTTCAACTCCTAAGGTGGAGGTAATGGGCACTCCTCAGGTACCAAAGTCCTCTGAGTTAGATCATAATATCTCCCAATTGATGGCAGAGTTTGGTGATTTGAAATTGCATTTGGTTAATGCATGATAAACTAGAGCACCAAAGAGTGAAGATAGGCCTCGAGATAAGAGTGGGGTCACTTGCTATGAATGTAATGAAAAAGGTCACTATCGTCCTAAGTGTCCTAGATTGAGAAAGAAAGAAGAAAAAAAAGTATCCTTATTAGAAGCTTCTTCAGGGGATGAGGAAAGAGAGGTAATAATGGCTAAACGAGGGTGTGGTAAAGCAAAAAAAGAAGAAGAAAGCAAGGAAGAAGTAGATGAGGAACATCAGGAAGAGGAACGTTGTAGTAAGAAAAGAAGGCATCTAGAAGGAGAATTAGCCAGTCAGACTTTCCTTTAGGATAAGGCATTGGAAGCTATGACTTGTTGTCCGACCTTAAAGAAAAATAAGCTCATATCACCTTTGGTCAATTACTTGCTTTGTCTCCAAAACTATGGAAGGAATGGGGAAAGCTAGCAAGCACATGAGTGTCAAAGAAGAAAAAGAAGAAAATCGCCGTTCCTATTGTTCAAAATGTAGATATAGAGGTTCATGATGATGTACCTGTGGTTAATGTGATCATTGATGGTCAAGTGATTTCTAATGTTTACATTGATGGAGGTGCATCGATTAATGTCATGAGTGAGAAGACCATGATAGATGCTGATTTAAAATACTCTAGTACTACCTCTCCTTATCGCATCAAATTGGCTGACAACACTAGGGTAAAGATCTTGGGAGTTGTGAAGAATCTAGAAGTGGATGTATGTAGAATTTCTGTGCTGACTACTTTTCAGTTGATCCCTACCAAGCCAGATGCATGTGCCTATCCATTGATTTTGGGAAGGCCTTGGCTATGCAAGGTGAAGGCTATTCAATAGGGGGATACTGGAGAATTGATTTTGCAGGGAAATGATAAGAAGGTGCGCTACAACATCAGAAGTTGCAAAAAGGAAGTTGTCAAGGAGGAGTCTTCAACATCAGAGAGTTCGAGCTCTGACTTAACCGATGAAGAAGAAGAGATAGGGTGTAGCTCCGAGGAGTCCACTTCAGAAGGTGAGGTGGAAGGAGTGGCCTTTGGTCTTTGTCTTGGTGTTGATCCAGATGAGTCAGGAGGGAACAAAATGGTGGTATAAGAAGATCCTGTAGGCATTTCATGTGGAGGATGTGGAGCACACTAAATGACGCCAACGCAATGAAGAGCTTCTTGGTGATTCTCTATCAGCAGTAGAGGTAGTGAGAAGCTCCAATACTTGGATATGCTAGATGATTTCCTATATCTCTTTGCAACAAGCTATTCACACGTTCAACCAGTCCCTCTTGTGGAGCACAAGATTGAGTTGAAGCTAGAAAGCAAGCCAGTTGTGCAACGCTTAAGGCGATTGGGGGTGATCCAAGTTGAGGCACTAAAGAAAGAGGTAACACAACTACTTGAGGCAGGATTCATCTTTCCTATTGATGATTCAAAATGGATATATCCTGTAGTTGTCACACCAAAGAAAGGAAATAAGTGGTGGGTTTGTGTGGACTTTCGTCCTTTGAATGCATGCACTAAGAGGGATCATTTTCCTTTGCCATTCCAAGATAAAATACTAGACAAAGTAGCAGGGCATGAGATGTATTTTGTATGTGATGGGTATTCTGGGTACTTTCAAATTTGTATTTGAGAGGAAGATCAAAAGAAAGCATCATTTGTCACACCTTGGCGAGTTTCTGCTATTGGTAAACAGAAAGGAAAGGAAAGAGTGGACACAAACTCAGAATACTTGCATTACTTGCTTGTAGAATGAAGAAGAGTGAGGTCCTTAAGTAGGCACCTCATACATGCTCACTGACATCACTGATGACTTCAGAGTTCCACAATCATCTCCTCAATCTACTCCTAGATTCTCTCAATCATCCTATGTGGCTCTTCCACCACCTAACTGTGCTTGTGGGCACCTAACTGTGCCTCTAGCACTCACACATAGAAACCAAGGTGTGCCTGAGGCATACACCTTGAGATATCCCATCAAACCCCCCCTCAAGGGAATGCCTCAGGCTATGTCAAGGATACATCTAGTCTCATAGTTTCTCATGCCATCTCATGGTGGTCAAGCATAAATCTATGGCTAGGTTCTCATGCTAGCAAGGGTTCCCATGGGTGTAAGGTAAACAAAAGGGATACAAAAAGACCTTCCAATGGTTATCTCCCCTGCATGTACATGCACACAATGTCTACATGGAGCAAAACATACACATGGCCTACATCATAAGGTGACCAGAGGTGTTTACAAAACACACAAAACACAATAGTTTATTTCATTCATTTTGGAGGACTATCCAGGCTGAGTACCTTGACATAAAAAGAGAGATCTGGAACATACATAGAGATGATTTAAAATGCATAATCTTCAAAGGATGCCTCATCTTGTGGAGGCTCATCAACTGAAAGTAGATTTGCATTTTCTGTCTTTGCTTTGGCTCTGCAAAACTTCTCATTATGGTTGTTCTTGCCACAGTGCTTGCATGGATTAATTTTGAAGCAGTCCTTTGAAAGGTGATTTGTCTTTCCACAGTGATTGCAAGGGGTATACTTGCCCTTCTGGACTTTTACAGCATAAACAGTGTCATTGCCTTTCCTGAGCTCCATATGCCTTTCTTCTTCTTGGAGAGCAGAGATAATACCTTCAAGATTAGGATTAGGAAGATTTTTCAAAGTGGTAACTATGTGATCATAATCTTCAGGCATACTCTTAAGTAACACTGCCATAGCATCATCTGGAGCAATAGGAGAGTTGATAGAAGCTAATTGAGTCATAAGACTCCGCATATAGTTGACATGAGCTGCTAAAGTAGTACCACTAGCCATCTTCAATTCAAAGAAAGAGATTTTAAGTGATAATTTAGAGATGTGAGAGCTAGCACCAAAAATCATGTCAAGCTTCTGCCAAGCTTCTGAAGGAGACTCCAAGTCAGAGATATGGTGAATATAATCATCTCCTAAAGCAAGAGCAATGATACCATATGCTTTTTCTTCTCTAGCTGGATCCCTTGCCGGTCGTGTCGGAGTTGAGGATTCTCCAGCATTGGAGGCCGTAGAAGAAGTGGTAGGAGTCGGTTTGACAAGTCCCCATAGGTTCTCCCTCATCAATGCAAATTTCACCTTCATCTGCCATGTGTGGAAGCCCTTTCCATTGAACTTCTCTAGATTCAATAGGGTAGCCATGAGAGGGTCTAACCCAGATATTGGGCAGTGTCTATCTCTCTTACAAGGCAAAAAATAACTGAAAGACTTCCAAAATATGAGCACTTGATGTAGCAAAGACTAGTGACCAATATTCAATCAATGATGCTTCTTCTTACATACTTCATAGAAGTGGCTAAAATGAATACTTTCCAATCAAAACCAGGTCTAGTAATTCAAAACAAAACTGAAGCCACACTTGTACTGAAGTTATTGAAAGATTCAAAAAACCAGAAATGCTAGAGTAGCATTTTATGTAGCATCATCTTCAAAAGCTTGTCCAAAACGGTCAAAACTAAAAGGCTGAACTTGGAGGGCTTGTAGCCCACTCTTCAAAGCAAAGGAAAAGGGGGTTTTTAAGGCAAAAGAGAGCTGTTATACCACAGAAGATCCTCTGGGAAGAAGAGGCGCAAAAAGGCGTAAGAACTCCATAGCTTGCCTTTCCAACGTCGACTGGTTTTTCTCTGTTTTCAGCTTGAATAAGCAACCATTGCTACTCAGATTTCAGCACAAGATAGCCCAAGGCATGGAGAATCTACCCCTGAAAGGAATTAGAGGAAGATAAGGTGTGCTGAGAGAAAACACAGAAGGAAGAATCGATGGAAATCGTGTAATGGCGATGAAACGGGCATGGTTTTCTTTGATTCCTCTCAGCCAGAGGTTTGCCCCTTCAAGGTGGATCTCCAACAGGAAGGACGTGGGAAATGGCTGAGAACAGGAGGAGAAAAAGCTTAAGCAAACTTTGGGAAGAAGAGGGAGAGATGGTGAAGAAGAAGATGAAGAAGAAGATGATGATGTGGCAAAAAATGGGCTCAAGGGGGATCAAAGGGCTCTGATACCATTTTGGTAAACAGAAAGGAAAGGAAAGAGTGGACACAAACTCAGAATACTTGCATTACTTGCTTGTAGAATGAAGAAGAGTGAGGTCCTTAAGTAGGCACCTCATACATGCTCACTGACATCACTGATGACTTCAAAGTTCCACAATCATCTCCTCAATCTGCTCCTAGATTCTCTCAATCATCCTATGTGGCTCTTCCACCACCTAACTGTGCTTGTGGGCACCTAACTGTGCCTCTAGCACTCACACATAGAAACCAAGTGTGCCTGAGGCATACACCTTGAGATATCCCATCATCTGCTTATAGAGTGATGCCTTTTGGGTTGACCAATGCACTAGCTACATTTCAAAGTTCATGAGTCAAGTGTTCGAGCCTTACTTGGGAAAGTTCATAAGGGTATTTTTGGATGATTTTTGCATTTATTCTCGGCGCATAGATCACATGGAGAAGTTAAAGATGGCCTTAGCTAGGATTGATGAAGCAAAAGGGTGTCTAAATCCTAGCAAGTGTCATTTGGCTAAAAAAGAAGTAGACTTGTTGGGGCATATTGTGTCTGAAGAAGGCCTGCAAATGGATCTTGACAAGGTTCAAGAAATCATGGCATTGCCAAATCTTGAGAGTGTCACTGGTATTCGTAGAATTCTAGGAAAGAGCAAGTATTATCAACGCTTTTGTGATGATTTCACAGAGATAGTGCATCCCATGAACTTGTTGACAAGAAAAGGAGTTTCTTTCCAATGGGGTGTGGAGCAACAAGAGTCTTTTCAGCAACTTAAGGAGGCCATGAGTAAGGGCCCAATATTGAAGCCCCCTGATTGGTCTCAAGACTTTTATGTAAATCCAAGTGTATCTTTGCATTTAGTTGGTGCTGTATTGCTACAAAAAGGAGAGGTAGGTAGAATGCAACCCATCTATTATGCCAACCGATAGTTTATAGAGGTGGAAACAAGGTATGAAGAAATGGAGCAGCAAGCCCTCTCTTTGGTGTTCTCAGTCAGAAAGTTTCGCTCCTATTTATTACCTTGGCCATTTTTCTTCCTTACCTCCCACTCTATATTAGCATATCTAGTTCGCAAGCCTAATCCTAGGGGGAGATTTGCAAAATGGTTGTTAGAGCTTCAAGAGTTCTCTTTCTCTTTTGTCATTGAAAATGCCACTAGGTCTACTATGGCAGATTTGCTCACAGGACAGCAGGATCTAAGAGAAGAAAAGAAATATAAGGAGGACATTAATGATGAAAGGGAGACATCACCAACAGCTTTTGTCTTGTATTTTGATGAGGCTTTTAGTCCACACCAACAAGGAGCCAGGGGGATAGTCTTGATGAATTTTGAAGGTCAAGAGGTATGGGCAAGAGGAAAAGAGCTTCTAGTTATCACAACTAACAATGCAGCTGAGTATAATGCTTTGATTCTTGGTTTGCAGGGTTGTGTTCAAAGTCAAGTTAAAGAATTAGAAGTAAGAGGAGATTCTCAGCTTATTATAAAGCAAATGCAAGGGCATTACAAGACAAGAAGTACTCATTTGAAGGAGCTTAATCAAAAGGCTACGGCGCTATGTAGTCTGATTTTTGCAAGTTTGTTCATATAAACAGAAAAGAAAATCAAAGGGCAAATGAGCTAGCTACTCAAGCCATTGTAGTACAAGACTGGGGGGTGGTTTCTTTAGTAGACATTGGATGGCCATAATTGCAAGATGTTCAACAATATGTGGAAGAAGGCATGTTTCCTCGAGGGTTAACTCCACAACAGAAGTAAAGATTGGTTACTTTTGGCCATGCCTCCATAAGGATGTATATGAATGTCACCAATGGAACCTATCAGCTTGAGGATGTTAATGGCATGGTGATGCCCGAATGCACCAATGAGTATCACCTTAAATTCTTCTATGCTCAACCACCTTGAGGGCCAGCAGACCCTTTCTATCACTAGAGAGGATTTGCGGGGGGGGGGAAGATGTGACACCAAAAATTGATATTTTTTATTTGGCATTGGTATTGTTTTCTTCTATGTTTGATAAGAGTTTGAGTATCAAGTGATAGCCTAGTGGCTCTCACTTATTTCTATTTTTAAATATATTGTATGGGATTGAGAGGATGAGTGGAATGGATCATTGTAAATACCATGTGTATGAATGATAAATACCTTGATATGGGGTGAGAGTTATTTGTGTATGGGATATTATGGGGTTTTTAGAAAATAGGAAGAGTGAGTCATATAAAGAGGTAGGCTCATGTCCATGTGTTCCAATAATATAAGAGAGATCACATGCTAAGCGTGTGGAAGGCATGTGGAGGAGTGTGGAGTCAAGAGGAATCCTTCTAGAATTCCTATGTGGAATAAGGAGGATGTGCACATATGGAAAAGAGGGTCCCTATGGGCTCCATGTGGGAAGACTCTTGACTTTCTCAATATTTTAAGAGTCTTGAGCATATTTTGATGGGACACATGGCAAGAGTAGCCAAAAAGGACATGGATGGTGACATACAGGCTTATGTGATTGATGGGGAAAGGAATCTATAGGCAGCAATTGTAAATGGGTGAAGGAGGGTGACAAAATCTCTATAAAAGGAGCCCTCCTCTCCCTTGTTCAACATGTCTTCTACCATCAGGCCTCATGTTGCTGTAGCTCTAGTCTCCTCAAGCCTCTTCCATGAGCCTTCTCTCCCTCTTGTAGATATTCTCTTATGTAGAGTCTTGAGTCCATCTCTCTCTAGTTTATTCACTCTCTATGAGTAGTCTTGGAGCTTCCGCTCCCTCTTGTATGTATGAAACCTCTTCTTCTCCTTTGTGTTTATAGTATTTTGAGTGGCATTGGAGTGGATTCTCACTCTATTGGTAATGAAGGTCACTTTAGGTTCTCTCTCGAGTGTCTCTTCCCTTTTTTCCATTACTTTCTCTTCCAAAGTGCTCAAAAGTATTGTCTATTCAGCCGCTATTTGCACATACATGGTTGATCTATTTCCCAAGCTACAAAGGGAGCTCTTCCTTCCCTCTTAGGCAACCTCTATGGGACTTGGATCGTTGATGAGGTCTAAGCATGGAGGTAGTATTCTCCCAAGTCGGCACCAGTAGAAGGAGTAGGTGTTTTTCATGACAATTTGACCCCCTGTCAGTATTTTGCTCATATCATTTTGCTCAATGGTCCGATTTGGACGAAACTTATATTAGCGTGAAGCTCTCTTCAAGAAGCATCATCATCTTCAGTTGTTGTATTAGATTTCAAACCAAAAATCTATAACTCTCTGTGTGTGACTGTTTCTTTTTCAGACAGTTTTTACCCCCGCCCAGTAAACTGTCCATGTCTTTCTGACCGCTTCTCTGTTTCTTAAAAACTTATATCAAAGAGAAGCTCATTTCAAGGTGCATCTTGATATGTATTTGAATATTTGATATCATGTCTCTACTGAAAGTTATAGGCCTCTATGTCTAATGATAGTTTGCAGAGTGTTTTGAGCTAATTGTAAAGGTAGATATCTATGAAGGAGGTGCAATGTTTCCCTGGAATCTACCCATCTGATCCAATCAGCCCCTTCAATCTCCTTGATATATATCAGTTCATGTCATGTGGAGCGGCAAGATCTTCTTTCAATAACGTATCACTCTTCTCTTTGGCACAGACCGGCTTGCTGAGATTCTGGCCTCCATTGATCCTTTCCTTCTCCCTATGCTTGAGTACAACATCACTTGGGATGTTACCATCTTCATTCTCATATAAGGGAGGATTGTATGGTGTGGTCTCTTGTATAAAAGCTTCTTTTTTATTTCCCTTTCCTAGTGATAAATATCTCTATCACTCAGTTCGAAAGCAGCCAGAAGTGAAGAGGTGTGTGAAGTTTATTACCCCCAACTTCATGTCACAGTAGTAATCATGAGGTCCTTGATTAGGATCTATTTCCTCCCAGTCGTTGGGCAATTCTTCAACCAACACTTGATTGACTAGGGCTAAACGAGGTACCGAGGGCTATGGACCTAATATGGGTGGTGGCAGCGGAGCTGGCTGAGTCTTGTACTATAGCCATGGGACCACCTTGAGAGATCTGGGGCTTAGGTGGGGCCATTAGGGCTAATGGGGGTCTCATTTGATACATGAGTTGGGGAAGGGTCCTCGAAAATCGACATTGGGAGGTATCATGATTTCCCCACCTATGGCAGTGTGCGCAGCAGTAGAGTGTTGGCCTTACCCTTAGGCACAGGCACTCATTGGAGGGGTGGATTCCATGGCATACCCCACACTAGACATTGTCTCTCCGTGGAAACAAGTGGGGGTTGCTCGGTGCCTCCTTGGAGGTTGCTGTCCTCCATTGCTGGCCTAGCTGATCCAATAGATTGGAGGCCAGCTCACTCATATTCAAGCCTTTAGGCTCATTAGCCTCCTTCCTGATTGACTCTACACTCGAGGACCTAACCAATGGAGCTGATTCGAAGGCGGCCGAGGCCTTGTCCGAATTCCTTTTTTCCATCATGTTGTCACATATACGGATGGCCACCTTGCTGCATAGATTGAAGGAGGTAGGGTTCATCACCATGAGGTGGTCGTGCAGCTTCGGGTCTGCCAATCCGATAAGGAAGCGAGGCAACAATTGTTCGTTGCTCATTTGCTCATATGGCTTACAGTGGGCATTGAGGTGCTTGATCCTAGCAATGTAATCCCTCAGGGATTCCTTGTCATTCTATTTTACCCCATACAATTGGTTGATCGGGCTCCATTTATGGCCGTTGGGGGCAAACCCCATAATAAAAGCCTTTCTCAATGTTTCCCAGTTGATCTTTGCTTCTGGGGTGAGAGCCCTATACCATTGGCCTGCCTTGCCATCCAGGCTGAGGCCAAATAGATTGGCCATCTCTAGGTCATCGGGCGCACCAAGGGCTTCACAAATCTGTTCAAACCGTTCCACGTGGGAGACCGGGTCTCCTTCTCCTAGGAACTTAGTCATTAGCTTAGAGATAGCTATGGGATGGCTTCTCGAGGGATTCGCCATCCCTCTAGGAAACACCGGGGTGGGTGGAGGTGGTCTTGCCCCCCTTCCTAGGGCGTTCACCAAAATGCACATTGCCTCATCAATCAACACTGTTTGAGCGACTAGTAGGGGTGGTGTTGCTGTGGGCTTGACAGGATGTAGGGCTGGCTGTAGGCCTAGTCCAGGTGGTGGTCCCCACATAGTTGCTGGTGCTAGCATTGGTACGGAGGTACCAAGGCCTGCATCCATTGGTGCAACCGGTATAGATGGGAAGGGGCAGACCCTCAAAGGTGGTGGGTCCTAGGGCATGGTAACGTTGGTTCCATGTAGCAGGTGGTAGGGTGGAAACTATGAAGCCCCATAGTTGACAAAGGTTGGTGGCACCGGGGCAGTTAGAGGGTCATAAGGCATTCCACCTTGGAAGTTCCTAGTATCTCCTCGGCTTGGGTCTTGTCTACGGAATTCCCTCATCCATGGATCTTCATCATCCATGTTCTCCCACTAGGGAGGTCTGGCATAGGTGGAGGGACTTGGATCGGCAAAGGTGGATTTTACCCAGTCAGGGGTTCGGGAGTTGGCTACTGCTGCTGGCCTTCCCTTCCTGCGGACATGTTGGCAAAAGGGTTCTCCATGTCTGTCAACTCTGCTCGTCCTAAATAGCCAAACATGTTGGAGAACGTACCTCTAAGCCTAGATGCAACCAAAGGTGCAGGAGAGTTGGGAGAGGCTACACTTGTGAATGGAGCTTCCGAGGCCATTAGACCCGAGGGGTCTTGCATTACTTCTTCCAGACTCTCTGTTTCCTCAAAACAAGATAGAGTTTCTGGTCGGGGACCTACTAACGAGTGGAGGCTCGAGATCGAGCTTCCACATTCCTAGCTAGGATGGAGGGTGGGCTAAGCGTAGCTTGAAGTGCTTTTTTCTGGCATGGCATCCCTTGGCAAAATCCTTCCGGACCTCAAGTGCATGTGGGATGCCTTTGGCTGGGCACACTCAGTCTGAACTGAGGTTCTAGAATTTTCTTTTAATTCTTTGACTACCCCAAAGGTATTGCACCAGTTGGCGGGATAGCTCTATAGCGATGGTTGGAGGGATCTGGTATAGCATTGGGCAGTGGAATATGAGTTTAGCAGTAGTCGATGGCGTAAGCGTATAGCGATGGCAACGGAGTAAGTGTATAACCCCGAGCGATGGGATAGATGTATCACGATGATCAGTGGGTTAGATATTGCCATGTGGTCAATGCAAACTGCCGCAGGTGCTATCCCCATGAGCGTAGGGATACGGTTAAGACAATATGCGATGGGATAGGAAATTGGTGGGATCTTACCAACGTGACGGTTGGCAGTATAGTTATCACGACGGGCGTGGGGATCGAAACGATGATGATCGGTGGAATAAGCATATCGCGATGGCAGTGGAGTAAGTGTATAACCCTAGGTGGCGGGATCAAAATAGCGACGATTGACCGAATGAAAATAGCGATGGGTGGCGTGATGGGAGTAACGCGATGAGCGGAGGGATACGAATATGACCACAGGCATGGGGGTGGGTTCAGTGTGCCAGCGGCAAGGTAGTAGGATAGCAAAGGTCAGCAGGGTAGTAACTCTGACACGCATTAAATCAGTGCGGTGGGGTAGATCATGGTTGAGTCATGGTTAGAGGTTAGGTCAGCAGGATAGGACTACGGCATTAGGTCAACGTAGGTTAACTGATGGGATACGGCTAACGCATCGGTTGGCGGGGTATTTGGTCGACGGGATAGGGCTATGGCACTGACTCGACAATGGGGGGATGGGTAAACACACTGTTGCCGACTGATTTTTGATGATATTTGAAGATTTTGCAGTTTTTGTTCATGATTTTTTGTGATGGGGGGATGCTACACTACCTAATCTACCTACACAATGAAAAAAACTTGGAAACAAAACACTTTTTGAAAGCCAAAATGCAAAATTTTAGAAAGGGTGAGTTCTAAGATACAAAACTACTTCAAAATTTGGCAAGAATCCTTATTTTTGTTGTTTTTTGAGGCGTGGACCTCACACACACCTTAGCAATCAAACCCACTAAGTTTCTATCAACTTGAAATACCAAAAAGCATCAAGGAAAAGCTTCCAATGCTCTCAAATGGCCTTCCTACAAGAAAAAACAGTTTTTCGTCCACACTCTCACTTTCCACCTCTCTTCTCTCCTACAACTCCACTAACAAGCTCCAAGCTAAGCTTGAAGACTTGTGCAATGGGAATATATCGAAGGAAGACAAGTGCAAATGTAAAAGCATACCTTTTCTCCCAGGTAGTGGTGCCAAAAATGTAGTGGGTCTCGATGGTGACTCACCTGTTGTGGGGATGTTGAATAAATGCTGACAGAGTCCATTAGGGGAGAATTGGGGTCTCCAAAGGGCCCCCAATTAGTGTTTCCTAATTTCAAGGGATTAGTGAGGTATTTGAGGTGTACCAATGGGAGTGCTCCTTTTTGTGGGGCAATGCCATGTTGAGGTGGAGGGTGGGCAGACCTGCAAACAACCCCTATTGGCTACTCCTCTTACACCGAGGACCACTCAAACCATCCCCCCCCCCTCAACCCATGCTTGACCCTTCTCCCATATGCACCTCCCCCAAAAAAACCTACAAGTCATTCAAGAGGCGGTGGGCCCTTCTGGGTGAATTACCCCCCTCTCAGCTTGTTACAGGCCTGCCCCCTCCTCTTCTCTGGTCCAGCTCCATTCTCCCTCCATTTTTCAAATGTGGGAACGCATTTGGCATCTTCTATGCCCCCTCCTACTCTGGTCCCAATGTGTTTCTCCCTCTCCAGCACCTCCTGTAGCAGCTGCTCATTCTCTCTCCACTCCTAGCTATAGCACCTCCTTCAGCACCAGCTGATCATCCTCCTCTGCTCTTTCTTCCTCCATTCCTAGCTACAGTACCTCCTGTAGTGGCTACGCATCCCCCTTTGCTCTTTCTCCCTGCATTCCTAGCTACAACACCTCTTGGAGTAGCTGCTCATCCCCCTCTACTCTTTCTCCCTCCATTCCTAACTACAACTATTAAAGATAGTGTAAATTGCACTATCCACATAGGGCATAGGGGCAAACCCTAGCCCTAACCCTAAGGGGTTCACATGTATATCTTCATGTTCATTGTCAATACACTTAGTGTACAGGTAGCTATATCATGTGCACTCCTCTCTCTCTCCCTCTCTCTCATTTCTGTCCACATGGTATCAGAGCCAATGGTGCTCCACTCCCTTCATGAGTGTCAAGCCCTCCTTGCATGACGCATCTTCCATTGAGAGAGATTTTCATCAAGAGAGAGTCAAGCGGCATGTAAGCCCTTGCTCCGTCAAGGCACAAGCCCTCTTCATGAGGCAGCTTCATTATCTTTTCTAGCCCTTCTTATAGAGTAGCTTCTCACCTTTGTTCTGGTTCAAGAAGCTCTCCGTTCCTCTTTATGGAACTCAAGGTATAACCATTTCAATCTCTGCTGTTCTTTGAGGGATTCGATGGGTTTTGTAATCAGATTTCTGAGTTTTTCAGGTTGTGTAAGGCTCTTTGTGAAGAGAAGCATGGTGGTTGTGGGTGAAGAATTGCTTGTGTGTCTCGTCCGAGTACATTAGCTCACAGACTATAGCCTCTTCACCTCAGCTCACAGTGAGCTTTTCAAGCTCTACTTCTACCCGTCTACAGTCACCAGACGAAAGCGACAGTGACCCTCAACGGCATCTACCCTCCACAGCAAGAGCCAGCCATCGGCTCTCCTATGATGCCTCACCATCTACAGCGATTGAGCCACTGACGGGCTCCTCGTCTCCATGCTTCAACAACTTCTACAACTCATAGCAAGCCGGCTCCACCTACGGGCCGCTCCAACAACGACGGTCTCCTCCACCGCTCACTACGTCTATGAGCCTCCTCAAACCGGTGAGTGCCTTCAACAAGCCTCAGCCAACTTCAACAACAGACGACCATATGGGCATCAAAGGTAGCTCTAAGCCACAATGACAGACCCGTGACCCACTAGCCGTAGCCACCTACCTCAAGCCTTCCATTTTCTGGGACTGGTTCTACAACGGACCCGGTGGCTGCCAACAATTCGACTTCCATGACGGAGGGACAACCTCCTACCACTCGCAAATGACTCATCTCGCCGATCTCTTCAATGACCAGCGAGTAGGCGACGTTGCAGTCAAGCTCACAACCTCCATCAACAAAAAGTGCAACATGGCTTAGGAAAACCCAACCTCGAAACGACTATGCACTCAACCTCCAAGCATCAAGTGCCTCCTACAACGACCGAGCATGCACTCCTTCAATGGGTGACCTGCAGACTCTAGTAGCCATTGCAACAAATGACCAAGGCGACCCAGCGTGCTGACCTCCATCTCCAGTTCAGCGCTGCAGCTTACACCTTAGCCTCCAAACAACGGGTAGCTCCAGCTTCCACGCCATAGCACCTCATAAGCGCCTTTGTCAAGAGCTCCAACAGCTTCCGCCATCTACAAATGACCATATCTCCATCCACGGAGAGCTGTAGCTACACCAGAACATGAGGAGGAAGAGATGTCCGTCAATGGAATCTATAAGATTCCAATGGCATCTACAACAATTTCGTCGACTTAGTGAGACCGTATCACCATTGACGTGTGGTGCTTTGCCTGCCACGTGGTAGGCATATCTGCCATGTAGGCCTATCCTCTGCCACATCATCAGAGACCTCGAGATTCCACGTCATCAGTTGGCAGCTCAGACTATTACGTTAGCAAGAGCTATCACCCAGGTTTGCTTAACCATAGTTAGGATTCATAGGCCATGCAGTGCCATGTCACTAGCCACCTCAATAGTGACACCTCATCATGCAGTGTCCAGTCAGTAGTGACATGTCAGCCTGCCACATCAGCATGGGACACCTCAGTAGCACACTCACCCATGTGCCACCTCAGCACACAGAGTACCAGACAGTAGGCACAGTTGCCTCTTCATAGGCACAGTTGTATTTTGCATGTGATCACCAGCCTGCCACATCACCCTCCAAGCCACATCATCATTTTTGGCCTTCTTGGAATCAAAGTTTGGCCTATCCTTCCGAGGGCTGTATCTTTTGATCCGGGAGGAATTTCGCAGAGCTGTAAAAAGCAAAAATGCTTGCCAGATCATGCTCTATGTGCTGAGCACCTCAGATCTACCATCTAATATTTCCAAATGCTAGCATCATTGATTCCTCATCATTGGAACCACCTCTTGATCCTTTGCAGCATACCCAGCACTTAAAATGAATCAAGATAAAATTCATTTGGTGCATTTATCGCATCAACGTGTAGTCTAGCTGTAGACTAGCACCACCATAGAGGACATCCAACTCCACAAAACCAAGTCAGCCATTACCACATTACCCAATTAGTTCCCACCAGCATTAGTCCCATCGGGTATATCATTGGTATTCACTTTTACACATCTGACACGAGTTCAGTTCTCTTGGCATTTGGCAGTTCACCACGCTAGCGTGACACTTGGCAGAGCTCTCCTCCTCGGAGTCAAGATTGTTGCATTCTTCTTGCACACACACATGCCACCCATGTAAAGTCACGCATTGTTGACTATTTTTAGCATTGGTTTCCACACAAATACATCAGCCTTGTACAGCCTCTTGGCTACTCCCGACACTCAGCTATCATCATTTGATTACAGGCTTGATTCTTGGTACATTGCAGCTCTTCCACCATGACTTGGTTCTGAAAGTTTAGTGTAAGCCCCCTAGTGGTAGCTCCTTTACAGTGTTCTCATGGGTAGACACTCTCGCCGGTACACGGGTAAGCCTCTTGCATAGAGCACCAAACCGCCTCCATCATGGAGTTATCCACATCACACAGTTGATGATACACCAGTCATGACTCTGGACGAGATCTGTGAGTGGAAAGAGAACCTACTTCGACCATTCATTGCCATAGGGTATGTACCAGTCTATGATGTAGACTCTAGCCTCATTGCCTTAACAGATCAGATGCAGTTGCAGATGCAGATGCAGATGCCTCAGATGTTAGCATGGATCAGCCCACAGTTTTTGATCATGCACATTCCTCGGTAAGCCCTTAGCATGAGGCACACTTCTTGGTAAGCCCTTAGCATGAGGCACATTCGATAATAAGCCCTCAGCATGAGGCATATTTGACGGTAAGTCCTCAGTATGAGGCAATCCCATCTACATCAGCTCAGTCTGATTTCAGTGATGTACAGCCATCACCCTCATGCATGGATCCGGACTCCATCCTTTGCCACAGATACAAATACTCAGCAGGAGTTCACCTATGATCATGTAGTTATTCAGCAGGTAAGTCCTCAGCACGAGGCACTCACATCTTCTGCCGCATGCAGAGATATATGCCCCAATGCATTCAGCTCTTCAAATGATTCTATTCTAGCATCCATCACTGATGCTTTCACCTTTGACATAGAGCATACCTTGGGTTCAATTCCCTTCAGCAGTTCAGATCAGCAGATCAGTCTTCAAGACATTTCAGCATCGGCTCACTCATGCCGCATTGCATCCTTGGATCCAGTTATGACCACCACTTTCGATCAGTAGATCATTCCTCAGTATGAGGATACTTATGCATCAGTGCGGTCATGCTCTAGTGTAGTAGACATCATCAGGTTCAGCCATAGTGCAACCTGGGGAGGAGACTCAGTGTTTCATCATGCACTTATGGCATCGTATACAGTCCATACTTGATGCAGATCAGTGGTTTAGATCCAAGATTATAGATCAGTCCCTTCATCAGCATTCGGCACCTCATTCGCCTCAGGGACATTTTATGCATTCTCAGTTGTATTCCAGGCTTCTAGGCCTTTACACTATCAGCTCCTTCTCGATAAGCCTATGACACATGCTAGATCCCATGCCGATGGATTTTAGCCATCCACACAGCAGACGCGACCTCCAGCTCATGACAGTTGAGCATACAGGTTGGACATGTTCCTATACCTTGTCATTTGTGTGAGCCTCTTATTCAGCAAAGCGGTGTATCATACCTACACCTTCGGCCCCAAAATTTTAGCCCCTGGATCACTCTGTCCACATCGACTATGCAGTCTTCTTCGACCCCGCATCATTCGACAGAGATTATACTTCTACTATAGCATACCTCACACATTGCTGTCAGTTCTTTTGGGTTGGTGACAACCTCATATGTCACAACCTACCAGATTGTTTCTCCATAGCTACATCAACTAGCCTCACATCCGAATGCCTCTTCTTCAAAGTAGCTTCACAGTCCACGATGACTCATGACATGTTCAGTACGCAGCCATACATGCAGACATTCATGCAATCATCTTTTGATCGACCAGTCTTTGATCCAGGTGGACTTGACTTTCTCCATATTTCCTTCCTCTTCCTTTCGGCCTATCTTCTGGGTTTTATTCCCAAAGGCGAAGGATGACCCACAACTTAAGAGGGGGAAATCCACGATATGTACAGGATCGTAAGTTGTACTCATTGTACATGATTTCGCTATGTAGTCATTGTGCTCACATACGCACATACTACTCTGATTTATTTTTAGTTTTGGATGCTAGCATACGCACGAAATGAAATCCACAAAAAGGTCTTGTACATGCACCCTCTACTTACCCAGTGCAATTTAAGAGGGGGTGTTAAAGATAGTGTAAATTGCACTATCCACATAGGGCATAGGGGCAAACCCTAACCCTAACCCTAAGGGGTTCACATGTATATCTTCATGTTCATTGTCAATACACTTAGTGTACAGGTAGCTATATCATGTGCACTCCTCCCTCTCTCTCATTTCCGTCAACAACAGCACCTCTTGGAGCTTCTCTCAAGCTTCAGTTGCACCCTCTATACCTTCTCCCTCTATCGGAGCTGCTCTCTCCCTCCAAGCTGCAATTTCTAGTCCACTATTGCTGTTGTGACCTCTGTACAAGCATGGTGAGGAGACCATACATGTACTCTGTGTCCCACAGGAGCAAAAATGCATTGGGTGAATGGGTGCCTTGCACCTACAGCTTGAATGATTGGATAGTCATGAGAGGATCTGCCAAGGGTCCACATAAGCTTCCCAAGAGCAAAAGAGGTGATCTTTTGCATGAATGGAAGGGCCGCATCATGAAGTTCAAACTTGGGAAGAAAGGATTGCTTGCAAAGGTGCAACACATCTACATGGGGAAGGACATGCGCCTTCCTCCGTCAAGCAATCAATCGACAATACCATTGCATTGTAAGTCTGCATTTTGTGTAAGATTTTGAAGTGTAAGGAGTCAGCTTGAAATTGTATTTTGAAATAGAACTAGTGTAATGAGTCAGTTTGAAATTGTATTTTGAAATAGCACTTGTGCATAGCATATGTATTTCCTTCAGACTTTGAGGATTGGGAACCAGTCGAGTGCTTCTTAGGTAAAGTTTACTGCCATTCATGAGGATTTAGGAAGGCAAATGCATGCTGGAGAGAAGTCCTCTGCTTTGAAACAGAGAAATATCTATTGGTATAATGCCAAGTACATTACTCCAAGGACAACATCAGGCTATGGCCATCTTCAATGCATTGCAACACCACAACTTGAAGACATGGATTGCAGCATGGTGGACACAAGAACAATGCAATCATACAAGGAAAAGATTGCAAAGGATGTGGGCATGGCCATGAAGTTTACATTTGGCTCTAAATGGGTAAGGTTGTCTTGGTTTATGCCTCTGCACATTTTTGCTTCTTGTTTTCATAATATCCAGATGCACAGAACAAAAACCATGTGGTCATGCAAGTGCCTACATGAGAATGCCCTTGAGGAATTGCTTGGGGTGAATTGGGGAAGCAGGTCAGGTGAACAAAAGGGTGATCTGTTTCAATGCCATGTATGTAAGGACAATGTGGTTGTCAAGTACCACATCTCCCGCCAAATGTTATATTTTGCTTTCCAATATAGGTGCTGGAAGAAAACAGGTGACAATTGGCTTCCCTTGACTCTAACGATGATGATAATACAGGGGTAAGTTTTGAGAGTGCTCTCAACGGAAGCAAGAACGGAAGAGGGAGAGAGAGCGAGAGAGAGAGACAGAGAGCCACACAAGTTTTGGTGGGTGCAGAACCACCCTAATCTTCTTTTTCATTCATTTATATATGTGTTTGAGTATTGTACATAATTGGGGTTAAGGCACAGTGACCTTTAACCCCCACAACCTCCCACTTAAAGGACAATGTGCCTTTAAGGGAGAACAACCAGTGAGCATACTATCCAATGCCCATCAATACACGACAATACTCAAACCGCTGACTAGGTAGACTCTTCGTCAGCATATCTGCAGGGTTATCATCTGTATGAACCTTGACAAGCTCTATGCGCTTGTCCTCAAGTACCTCCCTGATGAAATGGTACCTAACCTCAATGTGTTTGGTCTTTTCATGAAAGACCGGATTCCGTGCTAGCTGAATAGCACTCATGGAATCACTATGCAATGTCGGTACACCTGTATGAATCCCCAAATCTCCCACTAGCCGATCAAGCCATATAGCCTCCTTGCAACCCTCTGTGGCTGCAACATACTCAGCCTCTGTGGTAGACAAAGCCACGCACTTCTGTGCACGAGACATCCACGACACTGCACCACCTGCAAAAGTGAACACATAACCAGAAGTGGATCTCCTACTATCCACATGCCCTGCATAGTCTGAATCTGTGTACCCAAGTACACGTATGTCTCCTTTACCAAAGCAAATGCACATCTCCTTGGTACCCTTCATGTACCTCATGATGCACTTAACTGCCTCCCAATGCCTCTTTCCTGGGGATTAGCCATATACCGGCTAACAACTCCCACTGCAAATGCAATGTCTGGTCTAGTAGCTATCATAGCATACATAAGACTCCCAACTGCTGATGCATAAGGAACCTTGGCCATCATGGCCCTCTCCTCATCTGATTTGGGACTATCTGTATGACTCAGTTTCACATATGGAGGCAATGGAGTACTCACTGCCTTCCCCCCCTCCATATTGAAACGCTGTAATACTTTTGTAACATACTCTTTTTGTGAAAGCCAAAGGAGTTTCCTACTCCGATCACGCGTGATGCGCATACCAAGAATATGACCTGCAAATCCCAAATCCTTCATATCAAAGGCCTCATGCAACTTGGCCTTTAATGCATCTAGCTCATAAGTATTCTTGCTAGCCAATAGCATATCATCCACATATAGTGCCAGGATTATCAGGCTACTATCCTTAGCCCTTTTAGTGTAGAGGCAGTGATCAATTTCACTCCTTCTAAAACCCTGGGACCGAATGAAAGCATCAAACTTCTGATACCATTCTCTAGGTGCTTGCTTAAGACCATAGAGACTCTTTTTCAGCTTGCAAACTAAATGCTCTTTGCCCTTTTCTTCAAAGCCTTCCGGCTGCACCATGTAGATGTCCTCATGCAAATCCCCATGCAAGAAAGCTGTCTTGACGTCCATTTGCATAAGCTCCATATCCTCTACTGCCACTAGTCCAAGCATGCATCTAAGTGTGGTCATCTTCACAACCGGAGAGAATATCTCATCAAAGTCCACACCCTTCTCTTGCTTGAACCCTTTAGCAACCAAACGGGCCTTGTATCTAGGCACATCATCACCTGTGACCTTCATTTTGTAGACCCATTTACATGGCAATGCTTTCTTTCCATGTGGCAAAGAAACCAAGTCCCAAGTCTTATTCTTCATAAGTGAACTCATCTCTGATTGCATAGCATACTCCCACTTGCGTTGATCCTCACGCATCATAGCCTCTCTGTAGCAAGAAGGCTCCCCGCAATCAGTAAGCATCACATAGTCTACCCCTAGAACAAACCTATCAGGCGGTCTAGACACTCTAGATGATCTTCTCAAGGGCATTTCAGCTTGCTGTCCCACTTGCATATCAGCCACATTTGGCTCATCATTTCCACCAATAGATGATCCATCATCTACCCTTGATTGTATACCTATGGGAGTACTTGGTTGTACCATGTCTTGCACATTTGGTGCATGGACAGCTTGCTGCCTATCAACATATGCAGGTGGATTCACATCCTGGAAAGTGATTCTCCTCATTTCCACATCCCTCATGGGTGCCTTATGCATCTTCTTCTCATTGAAGACCACATCATGGCTGCGTATGATCTTCTTTGCTTCTGGATCCCAGAGACGATAGCCCATCTCTCCACTTTCACCATAACCCAGAAAGATGCATTTCCTAGACTTAGGATCTAGCTTCTTTCGAAGCTCTTTTGGCACATGTGCATATGCCTCACACCCAAATATACGCAAATGAGAGTAAGAGGGCTTCTTGCCACTCCATGCCTCTTCAGGAATGCCACCATCCAAACTCTTACTAGGTGATCTATTGATCACATGCACTGCAGTCTTCATTGCCTCAGCCCAAAAACCACCAGAAAGACTTGCATTGGAAAGCATGCATTGCAACCTTTCTTGAATGGTACGGTTCATCTTTTCTGCAACTGGATTTTGCTCTGGAGTACGAGGGGATGTAAGCTCCCTCTTAATCCCACGAGTATCACAAAAATGCTGAAAGTCATGAGAGAGATACTCTCCACCATTGTCAGTCCGTAGGCATTTAAGCGTTCTACCTGACTGATTCTCAACCAAGGCCAGCCATTTCTGAAATACCTGGAACACATCACTCTTCCGAGCTATAGCATAAGCCCACACTTTCCTAGTTGCATCATCAATGAATGTCACATAGTATTCAGCCCCGCCTAATGACCGTGTAGGCATGGGACCACATACGTCTGAATGCACCAAATCAAGCTTTTCAAACTCTTTCTTTCCCCTTCTTTTATGGGCTGATTTAGTCTGCTTCCCATAGAGACAGTGCTCACAAAATTCAAAATCAGAGAAACTCAAATGCGGTACATAACCCAAACGGCATAAGAGTTTCATTCCATTCTGGCTCATGTGCCCCAACCTGCAATGCCACAAAGAAGTGCTTGGCTGCTCGGTTATTGCAACAACATGATCAAATACCCCTGATACATGTAAGGGATACAAAGTCCCACACTTGGCACCCCTGGCCAAAATCATAGAGCCCTTCTGAATTTTCCAACTCTGAAAGCCAAAAGTGGTGTGAAAACCAGCATCATCTAGCTGACCCACTGAAATAAGACTCTTGGTCAGCTTAGGCACATGTCTCACATGTTTCAAAACAAATGCAGACCCATTTGCAAAAGAAAACTTTATGTCACCTGCTCCCACTATGTCACATGCATAGTCATTTCCAAGATGCACACAACCTGTCTTTCCACTATCATAAGTGGAGAACCATTCCCTATGGGGAGTAACATGGAATGAAGCACCAGAATCCAAAATCCAATCCTGGGAATATGCATCATCTGAAGTGGTAAGCAACTCTGCAGATAAACTAGACATGAAGAGAACATCATTGTCACTATCACGTGTGACTGCATTGATTTCCTCGATCTTCACTTTTCCTTTGTCCTCCCTTGGACTCTCTTCCTTTTGATTTGCACCCCAATTTGCATTCTTTTTCTTATGCTTTTTCTCTCTTTTCAGCTTGTAGCAATCCTTTTTCATATGGCCCTTCTTGCCACAGTGGTAACACTCAATGTTCCGTGCCCTGGATTTGCTACGAGACTTCCCTCTTTCTTGGGACTTCGATCTGCCCCTTTGCACATTTAAGGCTGCATCCTGCTTGTTGCCATCCATAGACTTCCGTCTAATCTCCTCGGCCAACAAGCTACCCACAACATCATCAAATTTCAGTACTCCACCAGGTGCAGAGTTACTGACAGCTGCACGGAAGGTATCCCATGAGGATGGCAATGAACATAAGAGAAATATTGCCTTAGTCTCCGCATCAAAATTCATTTTCTGAGCCTGAAGCTGGCTGAAAATAATATTGAATTCATTCAAGTGAGAAGCAATGGAGACCCCTTCCTTCATCTGCAGCTCAAACAACCTCTTCATGAGGTAAACTTTATTAGAGGCAGTTTCCTTTTCATAAGTGGCACACAGTTTCTTCCACAAATCTTCCGTAGTCTGCTCATTTACTACTGTGAAATAAACTGACTCTGCAAGATGAAGTCTAATAGTAGACTTTGCTAATGCATCCAACTCATTCCAATCATCCTCAGACATATTTGCAGGCTTAGCTTCAATCCCTGCCAAGGGTTTAATCTGCTTCTTTTGAATAAGCACATCCCTTATCTGTTCTTTCCACAAAGAAAAGTTTGTCCCATCAAACTTTTTAATGCTGAAAAACTCCTTTTCAGGCATGGAAGAGGATGCCATGATGCAAATAAAGCAAAATCCCAAATGCTAGTGCCTGCAAGAGAGAATCACACCAAATACCAGGTGCACCCAAATGTGTATGCCACAATAGAGTGAAATATCACCAAAATTCAAAGCTCAAAGCATCAAAAGATGCATCTGACTCATGTGCATATACTATGCATCCATATGAGCAAATCTGGCCCAAAAGAAAATGCCAATAAGTGCCAAATGACTCAAGCATAAACACTGTCCACTAGCATATGCATCAATAATGTCTCATCCAAGAGAGCATAGCACTATCAGTGCATCACCTGCAATGTGTCAAAGCTATCCCTCAGCTTAAAATAGCATCCATGTGCAAAGCGTCCATAAAAAATAGCATCCCACAAGGCAATTTGGGCCTATCAGCGCATCCAACAAGGACCGCAATGCATCCAAATGGCCTATAAATCATCCACTGCAACCCAATGCATACCACGAATGAGCGCACACTGCTCAAACTGCAACCAGAGTGATCTGCATAAGGTATGCTCAAGAAATCATAGTCCCACGGTAATGAGCGCTACTGAAAATAGAACCTGAGATGCTTCAAAACATGGGCGCCATTGCATAATCGGACTCAGCAAGAAAATCTGCAAATATCTCTCTTCTGCTAGAACTCCAAAATCCCAACCGATGAGTGAGAAATGGGAGTCAACACTTATCCACTGCCATGTGGCATAAATCTAAGGTTTCAAAACCTTAGCATGAAAAATGCATAACAGAGAGACGAAATCAAATACACAGAGATTTATAACTCTGAAAATCCTCCACCGAATCACGCAAGAACTGATAGGTAGGGGTTTTTGGGCGTCCGGAACGCAATGGGACAGACGGTTTTGGAAACCGTGGTCTCAATCACTGGGTCCAACACACGGACTGAAAAACGTTTTTGGAAACAGAGCTATCTGTAAACTCCACCGGAGTGCGAATGATGAGCAACATAGAAGTTTTAGGACCTCCTGAGTCCACCGGAACTGACAGATCTGCAAATGGTTGCTCCAAACTTGAGTTCCAACACCCGGGCAAAAAACGCAGGAATTGACACAGTGAGTCAGAAATCCACTGAAATGATCCCAGATTCAAGAATGAAGGTGTTTCCAAGCTCCTGAAGTAATGTGGACACCAAAAGCAAGCAATAGTTGCCTCTACAAGTCAATACGGAGTCTCTGTCATCGAACGGAACAGGGAAAAGCTCAAAAAACGACTTTTTCTTTGAAAGCTCTTAACAGGCTCTCAAAACCACTTCGTAAAGCCAAAGTGACTTTTCCAAAGGTTCCTCCAAGGTCTCTGCACACTCGGATGCAAGTAAAGTCACCCACAAAGCTTCCCACAGAGCTTCTCCTTCCTCCCACAGAGCTGCTGAGCTTCAAAGCATTCACGCACGCTCAGCTAGATCACCCGGGCTCTGATACCAGTTGAGAGTGCTCTCAACGGAAGCAAGAACGGAAGAGGGAGAGAGAGCGAGAGAGAGAGACAGAGAGCCACACAAGTTTTGGTGGGTGCAGAACCACCCTAATCTTCTTTTTCATTCATTTATATATGTGTTTGAGTATTGTACATAACTGGGGTTAAGGCACAGTGACCTTTAACCCCCACAAGTTTATGTATTGGTTCTCATTTAGGAGATGTTAAGAATGTGACTGTCACGTCATAGTGGACTCTCAGGGACGTGCGGGAACACCTATTGGTCATGGAGGATGGCATGTCTGAGTCCTTTCACTTTACCTTAAATGGTGAAAAGGTAGGAAAGCGTGCAGAGAAGCTCGTGCATAGTGCCACTTTTATCCCTCCTGCAATATTGAAGATTGTCTAGAAAATGTGGGGTGGAACAATTGTGGATTTTGATATTTTCCAATTAATAGTGGTGCAATTAATTTTGATGTTTTGAATGGTTTTGTTTCATGTTAATGTCAAGTTTTTCCCAAACATTTTATAATTCTTTTTATTTTTTATATTTAGAACATTTGGGTATATATAGGTTATAAACGTACTTTAGCTTCAAAGTCTCACTATCATAGCCATAGTTCTCCCCGCTACCAAACTACCATGGATTCTACTAGGTCTGCCTTCCATGATTTCATCTCCCGTACTCCATTAATTGATAGAGAGGAGGAGTTATTTCCAGTCTTTGATAAGAGCATAGATGTCCTAGGCACCTACTTGGGAGCCCGAGATGATTTTGAACACCTCATCAAGTACATGTAAGACTACATCATGAGTTTTGCATATCAACTTGATGAGTCTACAAAAAGATGGGTCCCAATTGATTATTTGAAGTACTTGTTCAATCAAGAACCTAGGTTCGTGAAGCATTTAGATCGCTTTCGTCACACCCCTAGGGTTTAGGGAGGTGGACACTAATGACCTCCTAGCATGTGGAGTCATCGAAAACAGAGGAAATAGGTTCCTATCCTGGGAAATGACCTTTATTTTCCTTCTTCAGGAGGGACAAATGGAAGAGGAGGCCTCGACCTCAAGCCCTGCTGACCCTGCCCCTGCCCTTTCCGATCCTCTTAGTTTTGTAGATGAGCCCAACATCTACAATGAAGAGCCCATAGATGAAGAAGCTGAGGAGCGGGAAGCTGCATTGGCCCTGGAAGTGCTCCAGCGACCTCCTGAACCCCATTCTACTTCTCAAATTCCATCCACCTTGGGCACCACCTCTGTTGACCCTACAACAATGATATGGTTTCTTGCTCCCCTTCTTGTCGATGGAGAACAATACCTCTTTCTCCATGACTTAGAGGTTATGTTTGGTCTCTGGGAGGATGAAGCTCTTGGTATCCTGTGTGGATACGAGGTGGACACGACTATGCAAGAACCTGGGTTTTTGGGAGTAGATGATTCAATAGAAGAGGTTCTTGCTTTAACACTGGCCCAAATCAAAGATGCAGAGACATCAATCTACTCCGACCTACCTGATGTTCCAGAAGAAGCCTCCACATCTCACTCCAGACAGCAGGAGACCTCTAGATCCATCCTCATTGACAAAGAAAGGGATTGAGCATGATGACTCCATAGTGCTAAGAAACTATGAGCTTTGAATTTCTTCTCTCTTGGTGTACTTTTGCTTTAATGGAATTCTAATGTAATGTTGGGCTGTTGCAGGAGGCATTTGAGGTTGACCTATTCTCATCTCGGCAATGCCTTGTTTGTAGTAGCTTCGGCCGAGATCACTCACTAACACATTACCTTGGCCAAGCAAAAGGGCACTTTGTGGTTATCCACAAAAAGTTTTCTCCACATGGCACTGATGACCTCCTGAAGTGCAAGGCCTTGTCAAGAGTGATTGGTCATGCTGACATCAATCGCAATGCTGACAAGGCCATTTTGGTGAACCGCATGGCTGCCCTCAGTGCCTTTGGAACCAATTTTCAAGGTGTGGCATTGACGGCAGCAACCATGTCCCTGGCTAGCAACGACAATAGCAATAACTCTCTATCGACTAGGTTTAGAGCTAGGAGTGTATTTGGGAATTCAAAGCCCAATGTTCTTAGTGTTTTAGAGAAGAGAGAAAGGCTTTGAAGCCTTATTGTATAGAAATTTTATTTCATATGAATACAGCTATACTTTTTATACAGTGCCCCATTTTGTGTTCTTTTACAAAATTTATTTTATACTGTTATTGTATTTTGTAACTTTAATTGTTGTTGGCATTAATATTTTCATTCACTATTCTGTTCAAAAGCATGCGATCAGATAAATATTTGCACTAAACAACATCTAGGGCCTAAGGGAGGGATCAGAGCGGATACCCTTGGCAAGTGCAAGGCCCTTGTCCATCATTGTTACTCTTTTGGCATGGATAGCACATAAGTTTGCGTTTTCAAAAAGACCTACTATCATCTACTCCATTGCCTCCTAAATTGCTCCCATAGCACTTGAAGTGAAACGCACATCACTCTTGTAATGCTGTGCTATTTCACGTACAACACGCTGGAAGGGTGCACGAGGAATGAGATTGTCCACAGTGGTTTGGAACTTGCGGATCTCTTGAAGTGCCTTCACTCCTGATTTTTTGCGCCTCTTAATCTTTGGGGACCCTGCACTGGCCTTTGGACATGGCTCCATGGCCGCTTGTCCGCTTTGAACTTCTTTCACCTCTCCTCCCTTGCAACCACCTCTTCAGACTCCTCTTCCTGTGTCTGCTGTGTCATTCAAGGTGGCCTCTAACACCTAGGGGTTTGCTTTGTCCTTGGTATCTTTTCCTTTTCACGAGGCTGTGAGATAGTAGGCTGAGGCTCTTGCTTAGCTCGTACTAGAGGCTCCTCATATCTGATCATCTCGAGGCACAAAGGGTTGATGGTGCTCTTCCGTGTGGTCTGCTTGGTTGGAGGATTGGGGCCAAGGTTCATTATATCTGCGAGCCTGCCAAATACTTCCTCTTGTTGTGGCCCCTGTAATCTCTCCATCTCCTCTCTTTGCCTTTCTTGCTCCCCTTGTTGGTCTAGATGATCCATGCTAGGACCCGATGGAGGAGGGAGGGGCAGTTGATCAGGATTGACTGGACTATTTTGCCCCTCTCGAGAGACCTCTCTACTTCCACGATTAGTTGTGTGGAAGGATTGAGAGGACCCCTCATCATGCTTGGATCCTTCATCGTGCTGGGATTCCTCATGGTGCTGAGATCCTTGGGATCCCCCATGAGAGTCGGATGGTGGGGACTCACGTTGCTTGGACTCCTGATGATGAGAACCACCTTCAGATCCTTGGTGATCATCGCCCTCTTGGCCACTAGGGCTTGCAGTGTGTTCGGAGGCCATGGCGCTGTGAGGAGGACAACAGGTAGCATCTAAATGGCGTCCACTGGGTCTAGCAGTTTGTTTAACTCGTGCCATAGAAATGAGGGATTTTAGGGTTTTGAAGTGGTTTATATAGTCTTTTTAAAAGCACTTTAGGGTTTTTCTTTTAAATTAGGGTTTTTTGAGTGCACCTCCTCCCCCTCCAGTCTTTTGTCGCCAATTCGGTAATACTTAATCTTCACCACCCTCCCTCCCAACCCACTCACCCCTCTGCCCTGCCATGTCGCACATGCAATTCTGCAATTTCCAAACAAATTTGTGAATTTTGGAATCTATAATTGACTCAAAATAGTGTTAACTTTATTCATCAAACATTTTACATTTGGGGCTCTCTTAGGATCCAATGCCTCCCCTGTCTGACTCTACATTGCAACCAAAGCGCAACCCCTTGGCTCCCTGTTGAGGACTTCCAAGCAGCACATCTCCTTCTCTTCTTGATATGTTGAACCGCTTTTGCGAGACTTGAGACCTCTACCTTATCGCGCTTGAGAGTCCTGGCCTCTAGACATCTATAAAACCAATCGAACATTTCGTGTAGTGCATTGCTTTGCACGGTACCACCCCCATGCCTTGTATTCTTGAAGTATGCTGCCTTTGCTCTGTAGTGTGATTTCTCCATTCCTTGAGTATTCCAAATGGACAAAGGGCCCCATTGCTCCACAAACCATGGTGCATGTGCGTAAAGTATATGCTGTAAAGAAAAACATTGTATTAGAAACATAAACTGACTCAAGTTTAAAGCACAAAATTTCAACCTAAGGAGGATTACCATGTAATGTGTAATATGTGACTCCCCCCATGCTTCTATCATCAATGATATGAATTCTCCCAATGCTGTCCTGAATCTCTCATAATAAAGCTCATCTGTTTGACCTTGTCTAAGAAACTTTATAAATGCATCAAGCTTTGTCCACAGTTTTGCTCTCAAAGTAGCAATTCGCGAATGTGAAGCTTGATTTGTGGTGCACTCACGCAAATCTTTCCAGTACTCCCAACCTAGGGTGCTTTGAGCCAATGTATGTTTTTCTTTATCAGCATTGTGGTTGGACAAGAACCTCCTTGCCTTTCCTCCACCCATGGACACTTTAGCAGGAAGATTTTGTGTCTTTTCTGATTGTTTCTTGTCCTGCTTAAGCTTCACATTGCCTCCGTGAAGTCCCATTAGTGAGAGTAGTTCTTCAGCTTTTGCAATGCATTGTGCAAATACTTGCTGTGGCCTCAAATTCCAAGCATAAACTAGATGGAGATAGAGTAACTTATCAAGTATACGTAGTTCAGCATGCAAAGTACACACGTGTACCCGCTCCAATGGAATTGGTAGAATGGGGTCCCACTTAGGATCCTTTTTGTGACGATCAGAGGCTACACTTTGGTTGCAAGAAAGGATGCCATTTTCCCACTATAGGCTTCTCTTTTGCATCTTCTGAGAGTGGGTGCAATACAAGCATGTCCATTTTGCATATGCACCTGTATGACAACCATACAAGCACTTGAGGGTCTTCAAATCACCAGCTAGATGCCATTCAACTTGAAAAGTTCCATGCCCATCCACAATTAATGTTTGCCCTGCCTCTTGTCTTCAAATAATCGACGGGATGCCGGTTCTCTCCAAAACCCACTTCAATGTCTCGTGGCACTCCTTTGGGGTCTAAAAGGCTGCAAGCCACCATATGTCCTTCTCAGATTGGACTGAGAAACCCTGCTCAACTTCCTCATCCCCTTGAGCAAAATGCAAGGCGTCGTTCATAATACAAATGCTCACCCTCTCTAGCTTATGCTCTTTTACCAACTGAGCTTCGTCCATTTTTATAACAAATACTAGCTTGCCATCTGTACAATGAAAGAGGAATTCATAAGGATATAGAAATCAGAAGAAATAAAGTTGAATGTGAAGAGGGAATTTCTCTTACCTTCTTCTCTCATCCCATAGAATTTGACCATGGCTCTCTGCAAATTCTCTACATCCACAGTAAACATTATTGAAAGCATTCATCTCAAACATTTGGATGCCAGATTTCTTTTTACTCTTCCAAGTCATTTCACTTACACAATGATATCCTCCAAGCTTTTCTCTAGCACATTGGTTTGTTTCTTGACGTGCAAGCCTTACAGACCACGGTGTTGGTAATGGCATTGTAGATATCTTATACTTTTCCTCCATAGCAGACTTGAAAATTTTAAAAACAGAGTTGTAAGCTTCACGACTTACACCAGCAGCATCACAAGCTCCAAGCACCTCCTTTGCTTGGACAAGGCCCTTGAAATCTTTCATTACCTCTCTAGCAACTTGTTTACGTAGCCCTTTTTGTCTAGGGTCCTTCAACACTTCCATGACATCACTTGGCTTTATTAAACTTCTTAGAACATATGAAGGATCACTATCATCCATTTCCATTGTTCCCATCACATCCTCCATGAAATTCCTAAAGTAGAGTACAAATGAGTCTTAGTGGAAAGAATGCAACACCACAAATATTTTGGGGTAAGAAATTTCATTGAAAATTTGGGGAACTAACCTTGCAGCCCGTATTCTCCTCTTTCGGGCACCACTATTGGTTGATAATGCATCCATAGATTGCAATTGTCTTTTCCTCTCCTTCAGTCCCAAAGGTGTTCCCTTCAACTTTTGTACTTATTCTATCGACTTCTCTCGTTCCTTCTCCACGGCACGTTGAACTTGGCCACTATCAAAGTTTGGATAGAGGAGTGCACGAGTGGTTGTCATTAAGGTACTTAAGGTCAATACCAAGCAAGAGTTTATAGAGTAGCTGACGAGCTCCACACATTCAATTTGGTGTTTCCTAGGTCAACAAGTTTATGAATAGTACAGGTATGAAGCATTGACCACCACTGAAGTAGATCTTTTGATATGTTGAGGATACCCTATATCCCAGTGGGACAACTTGAAGCTTTATGCTTACAATGATTCATTAAATTCATTTGATTTTTTTACTCACTATAAATGACTAAGTAATCTGGTCTCATTGTCATTGTTGCAATACTTGTAGGTAGATAGGGAAATACTTGTTGCAAGACTTGTAGGTACATAGGGAAATAGGTAGATAGGTATTGCAATACTTGTTGCAATACTTGTAGGTAGATAGGGAAATAGGTTGCAAAAGGGCTTGACAACATCAAAGCATCTATGATTACAAAGTCGCAAGAGACTCAGAAGGAATGCTACAATCCAAATGAGCTAATAGATAGACCTTTCCAAATCTTGTTTGCTTTCAGCAAGCTTCTGGATTGATTCTTCCAATTCATGTCGCTCCAAGTCCAGTGCATGTGCTTTGTCACTGAGTTCTTTGTTTTGCAATTGGAGATCCTACATGCTATTATGCATGGCCACAATAGTAATATTTCCCAAATGTGCAAGTTCTGCTGCTTGGGCTCTCTGCACCTCGCTTGCTTGCATAGCCAATGTCTGAGAATGGTTCAATCGATTGCAATAATCGAGCAATCTAGCATGTCCCTTGCCAACAAACCGAACAACATCATGCACTGTATGAAAAGGAGGACTCTTTTGGGTGGCAGGGTCTAAAGGATACAAGTTTCCATCTACTCAAAGGTCAAGATGCTTCTTCCCTTGCAATCAAAGACTATGGAGCACACTTTGAGGAGTTCCACTAAATCTCAATCGAAATTTGAAATTCAAATTTCAAAAAGTGGCCCCCTCCCCTCATTGATGGGGGGAGAGGTGGGCTCAAATGTGGGCTTAACCCACCTAGGTTGGGCTGGTTAGGCCTCTTTGGGACCCTCCAAGCCCCTTGCATTAGCCCACTAAGCATTCCCTAATCCATTCCTTATGAGGCCCTTTTGAGACCCCAATTCTCCCCTAATGTCCACTCCTAGCTACTTGTGGGAGCAATGCATAGCACGAGTCATCTACAAGTGTCACACAAGCGGCCTTCGGATTGTTGCAATGTGGTTCCATGCAAGATAGAGGGAAGGGGAAGAGGGGAGTGGAGAAGGAGAAGGGAGGGAGAAGGAGAGAGGAAGAGGGGAAGGGGAGAAGGGAGTGAATAGGGATAGAGTGGCAACCACAAGGGCACTATGAAGGAAACAAGAGAACACCCAAAATACTCTCTTGGAAGAGAAGAGGGAGCTTGTATTTAGCTTGGTGCAAACAACAATGAAGACCAAAGTCAACCATTTGGCCTTTGATACAAGTCACCTTTTGAAGGGTGGGCCAACCCTTTTCCTTTTTAGCACTCTCCTACAACCAAGGGCTCTTGGGCCCGTAGGGTACCAAAGCATATTTCTATTCTTACCATCTCTCCCTACTAGTGGAAATAATGCTTGTGTTAACCATATTAGAGCACTTAGGACAAGCCTAGCATTAGGAGGTGTTCCTAACCGGCTCCCAAATAACGCTTGTGTTAGCCTCGCGCCTCCTAGGCTTAGGTGATTTGGGTCTCAAACTCCCTGAGCGCCCTCACGCCTTAAACCACTTGTGGTTCAAACCCCATGCTTGAGGCCCAAAACCCAGAGTGGCGAGGCTTAACTTCTGCGAGACATGCAACGGTAACCCTGCCTCGGGATATTTGGGGATCAAACTCCCTGAGTTTGAGCTGTACTCCTTTCATGGCTATTTTCGTTGCCATGGCTATTTTCGAGGACGTGGACCTGAATTGTGCATGTTGCTTGCACTCCTTGGTCTTGGTGGTAGCTGGAACATACTTCTTGTGCCTGGAATCCTTGAATCCTTGGACTTTGGAGTGGACTTTGGGGATCAAACTCCCTGAGTTTGAGCTATACTCCTTCCATGTGTACATTGCGTGTAATCACTGACCTTGGGGTATTTGGGGGTCAAACTCCCTTGAGCTTGTCTGTTGAAGTAGATCATGTGGCCTGGTCACCTTTAACCACTGATTGCCCTGCATTCGGCGGCTGTACTCTGTTGATGTTTTCACACTCCAAGTGTCAAATGCCCTTCTTGACCTCTATTAACCCCGTGAAGTGACTGCTGTCTTTGAATTTTCCTTAAGGAAACTCATCAACCTTTTAAATGGGATCCATGATTCACCAAAAAATGAAAGGAGTAGAGTGCTCATTGCTCAACGTCTTAAAGTGTGTTTATACCTTGTCTTAGGGACCTTAGAACTAAGGTCAAATTGTCATGTAAAATCAATGTTCGGACACTGTCGATCTTGGCCCTGTTCTCTATCTTTCAGCAAAGCAATTCATGGATGTCATGTAGCAATATTCAGTTCAAGTTTCCATTAACCTTGATAATGCAACACAGAAAGCCTTTATAGGGTGTTCCAAGTGGGACGCTAAGATCTTCATTGCCAGGATTTTGCAAATCCAGCACAAATTTGTGCTTCTCAGTTGCCTGTAGATTGTCAAAAATGAGTCTGTCTTCTCCATAGTTAGAAACCAGTCTGTCTTCTCCATTCTCAGTCAAAAGAGCTCCACAGTTTTTGTATCTTCAATTACACAGCTGTTGAAGGACTGTTCCGCAAATGTTGTTCACAAAATTCTATCAACAGAGTAAGGAATAATTTGCTTTCATGAACTTGTTGTCTACCCACACCTCTTGCTCATCCGCCCTTAAGCCCTTAAAGACAATCCTGCTTCTCATTTACATATGAGTTGGTATAGTTGACAGCCTTGATCATTTTTCTAATATGCGAAGGCGGAAGTGTTGGTGTGACAACTTGCAAACTCTGCAATAATGCAGCGATGTGTGTGTAGGCCCTTTGGGCTCATATATTTGGAGTTGTGTAAGCTCAGCACCCATGCAATTCTTTGTGTGCCAATCAGAAGGCCCTTGGATACTTTTCCCTGCTCTCTCTTTTGCACTCAGAAGCCTTTCAGATCTGTTGGTTCTTTTGATCCCCTTCTCTCACAAGGCAATAGTTCAGCAAATCTACTTCCACCTTATATCTTCACGGCAACATCATTAAGATGTGAAAAAAAACATCGACACTTTGCTACATTTGTATAGCTTGGAGAATCCACAGAGTGACATCTGCTGCTTCAATCAGAACCTCTTTAACATTTCTAAGCTTTCCTTGAAGGACATGCTTCTAGCAGATCAATTGAGAGAGTAGATTCTACCAGCCCTCTCCACAATATCAAGCAAAAGCATCAAGGCAAACAACACGATCACTAATCCAATTTACCAAGGCAACAATGGCAATCATAGTAATCGATTCTCTGCTAGATTCTTTGAGTGGTTCTCTCTTGACCTCTCGGTGGTCCTCCAACCTTGCTCTCATCTTCAACTCTTATTCAGCTCTTTGCAACTCTTCTTTCTTGCTCCAACTCCTTGAGTTACTTCTCAAGATTGTTTCCTCTCTCGAATACTTCAAGCTTTAGCTCGTTCACACTCTTGTGCTTCAACCTTGCTCTGATACCAAACTGAAGATGAAAGGTACACACAATGCAAGAGGAGAGATATGCTCATGAATCTCCTTCATTCATTCCACGACGCCAACTCTACATCTTCACTTCACTTCTACACACACATATACAAGAAGGTCATAAGAACTTTCACACCCATACTATAAATATGACATCATCCTATATATCCACACTCCACACTATATCCATATAGTCTATACATCAACATTATCAATGATTCGTCGTTAATATATCGTGGTAAGATGTGTTGTACTTTACTTGTGTCAGCCACCACGTTCACAATGCTACCTTGTACCCCATATTGTCCACCATGCGATACTTCTCTTGTTTGAGTAAATGCTATTGTTGGAGCAACTAATCGTTCTTCAATGTCATTGAGGATTGTCACCTTTGCTAACTTAGCGTTTCACTATATGTGTTGGGGGACAAAGTATTTCGGCATGTTGTTTGTTTTTATGGCTGTCTTACATTCTCTACAAATACGTAGCTTTTTTGTAATGAAAGCGAAGGTGTGCTGTCTTTTGCTCATTATCCAAGAGCGTGTACTTTCCTTTAAGTACAATATTTGTTTTTTAAATAGTAGACTCTTGCAAGGGGACGAGCATTTTTTGAGTGAAATTTTTCGAGTGTTCGAGCGAAGGAAAAAAAAAGCTTCCAACTATGTAAAAAAATGGCAAAAATAGATCAAAACAAAACCTAGTTTCACTTAGAAATATGCAAAGTATTATAGCAATGCCTATTTTATACACAAATATTTATATGAATCTTTGGGAATGGTGAGTAACATAATGGGATGGCTTTTTAAGAAACCCACATGTAGAGTAGAGTTCTCTATGAAAATTCCCTTATGATCATCCTTACAACTTTTACTTAATAGGGGGTGACATTGAAAATCCTCTCTCAACTTAGGCTATGAAAGGGTTTATCCAAAGAAACCTCATTGAAGTAAGCCATCAAGGTAGTTTCGCCAATGAAACCCCTTTGAAGTAGGTTGTCCAAGGTAGTTTCGCTGGCGAAACTACCATGGACAGGACTTTTAAAAGTGGCATAACTTTCACATCCAATGTCCAAATATAGTTATTCAGCCACTCAAATTGATTGAAAAACCCCATATGAGGATATATATGGGGTTACATTTTGAAAAATCTTGCATCTATAGTATTAAATATTACATATATTTTATGAGAGTGATATATAAGCCAAGTTAATACTTATTTATAGTAATTTAAACTTCTTTGGAAACATATCCATAAATATCTTGTTATCTATGCTATTAAAATACTAGAAAGCTCTTGTCATATTGATATAAATGTGTTTAATAAGTAATTATATATGTATAATATTATTACATTGAGAGTGATTATGAGGGATGTTTCTTAAAGGAATTATTTTTCAACACTTTTTGAAGGTGATAACAGGGGTACAAAGGATGTTTATGAAGAAGAAAATTTGTGTTATGTAAAATTGAATGAGTGACAATTCTGTATGTTTTTATGATAAAGGGATCTAGTTCTAGTAAAAATAAAAGTGTAAAAACCATGTTTCCTAAAGAAATACAATTTTTAAAATCTCTTGAAAAACACACTCGGATAAATTTGCTCACAGGTTTTTGCTCGTAAAATTGACGCATCCTTGCTAAGCAAAAAATTCTATTTTTGAGTAACTTCACTAAAGACATTGAAGGGAAAGGAGAGCTAGCTGAAGTGCCGGTGACTATTACAAGACTTGGTACATAGCAGTTAGTACCAAATCCAACACAAGAACTAAATCTCAGAATAGAAGATGACCCTACAATGGTAGTGGTAAGTGCCAATCTTTCTTTTGAAGAGCAACTAAGGGTTACAAGAGATTTATTTATTAGGTATAAGGAAGCTTTTGCCTGGAGTTACACTGATCTACGAGGACTTCCTCTTGAGTTATGTCAACATACGATGCCTTTGGTGCCAATTGCCAAACCAATTTGACAATAGAGGCATAAAATGGATTCCAACTATGCTAAATAGGTAAAAGATGAGTTGGATCAACTTTTGCATGCTAGTTTTATCTATGCTATTGATCATAGTGATTCGTTATTTCCTATTGTGTGGACTATCAGAGGTTGAATGCACTGACAGCTCCTAATCTGTTTCCAATACCCTTCACTGATGGAATCTTGAACCAGGTTGTAAGACATGAGATGTACTCATTTATGGACGATTATAGTGCTTATAATCAAATCTGATGGCTCTAGAAGATCAGTCTAAAGCTACCTTTATCATGGAATGGGGTGCTTATGCAACCTGAGTAATGCCTTTTGGATTAAGAAATGCCCCATATGCTGATAAACCATCTCAACATCATGTGTTTGATATTGTGCATAGCACTAACACTAGAGTGCTATAAAGGAAAGGGTTAGAAGCCCTAATCCTAACCCTAAAAGGGTTTGTGTTCTACATTTTCAACTAAATCTAGTGTACAATTAGTCATTTATGGTATGCTCTCTAGCTATGCCCTCTCTTCTCATCTCCACTCTTCTCCTTTCCCCTCTTCATATTTTTGTGAAGAGAGTGGGAGAGAAGGAAGGAGTCTCACTTGCGGCTTTCTCACATGCACAATGGGGGAATACACACAAAGGTGGAGGCTGAAAATAGTTTTCCTCTTCTTAGTTGTGAAAGCCAAAAGAACTCTCTCTAAGTACAAAAGGAATAGGTGAACCCTAAATGTGGGTCTCAAACCAAACTCAGCTAACCTAGGTGGCATACTAACTGAGCCACTAACTAGAGTACATAAAGATAGCTGTCATCCAGCTATTATTCATGGGTGGTGTACCAACCGCATCTGCAGCTAACAAGTCGGTGACATAAATGCACAACAGTCACCCTGGCATATCACGAGTGGAGCTCGATATCTCAACACTCCCCCTCGAGCTCAGTCCCAATTCCTGCACACCAAGTAGGTCTCTGAACTTGCACAGCTTCTCTGCACCCAATGCCTTCGTGAATATGTCAGCTACCTGATCCTCTGTGCTGACATAAACTAGATCAATAAAACCTACTAGAACCTTCTCCCGCACATAGTGATAATGCACCTCAATGTGCTTTGTTCTAGCATGATAGACTGGGTTATTTGCCACGTGTATACTGCTCATGTTGTCACAATCAATGACAACTGGCCCATCTGTAGACTGATGCATATCATAAAGTAGTTTATGCAACCAAGCTGCCTCACATGCAGCCATTGCTACACCCCTGTACTCAGTCTCTGTGCTCGACAAGGCAACTGTAGGCTGTTTCTTGCTGCTCCAAGTGACTGCAACACTCCCAAAAGAGAACACATGTTCACTGGTAGATCGTCTATTAGAAATACTACCATCCCAATCAACATCAGTGTATCCATGCAACTGTATCTGAACCCCAGTCTCATAAAATAGTCCATACTGCAATGTGGACTTCACATACCTCAGTATGCGTCTAGCTGCATCCAAATGCGGTTTCCTTGGAGCCTGCATAAACTGACTTACCAACCCAATAGCATAGCTCAAATCTAGCCTGGTAATAGTCATATAAATCAAACTTCCTACTATGCGTCTGTACATAGTAGGGTCTTCCAGAAGCTCACCTGCATCTGCGCTCAACTTCACATTCTGCTCCAAAGGAACTGAAATAGGCTTACAGCCTATCATCCCATATGTTAGCATGTCCAATCCATACTACCTCTGTAAGAGCCATATCCCACTTGTGGATCTAATCACCTCAATGCCCAAGAAGTAACGCAGCTCTCCCAAATCCTTCATCTCAAACTTCTTCTTCAATAGCATTTTCACATGAAGGATATCTTCATCACTATCACCTGTGATGATCAAATCATCAACATAAATGACAAGCAGCATAATGCCTTTCTCTGTTTTTCTCACATAAAGTGAGAAATCTGCCTTGGAAATTTGAAAGCCAATAGTGACAAGATATTGTCCTGTCTTGTCAGACCATGCTTTGGGTGCTTGCTTCAAGCCATATAAGGCTTTCTTCAACCTGCAAACAAACTCAGGGCATAATGCCTTTCTCTGTTTTTCTCACATAAAGTGAGAAATCTGCCTTGGAAATTTGAAAGCCAATAGTGACAAGATATTGTCCTGTCTTGTCAGACCATGCTCTGGGTGCTTGCTTCAAGCCATATAAGGCTTTCTTCAACCTGCAAACAAACTCAGGATGAACAACATGAACATAACTTGGTGGCTGCTCCATATAGACCTCTTCTTGCAAATCACCATGCAAGAAAGCATTCTTTACATCCATATGATGTAAAGACCATCCCTTTGATGTAGCCATAGCAACGACTACTCTTACGGTTGCCATCCTTACAACCGGACTGAATGTTTCTTCATAATCAATGCCATATGTCTGTGCATACCCCTTGACAACTAATCTTGCCTTGTATCTATTCACAGAACCATCTGCATTGTGCTTCACCTTATAAACCCACTTGCAGCCAATTGCATTCTTATCTTTAGGCAAAGGTACCAATTCCCATGTAGCATTTTCTTCCAAGGCATCCATTTCTTCATTTATGGCTTTCTCCCATTTTTCTTTTCCCATGGCTTGCTCAAAAGAAGTGGGTTCTGGTTCATGTATCGCTTTGACCATATAGGCATAGTGAATGGTTGTAAATCCATCATATTTCAACCTATCAACAGGATACCTAGCTCTGGTAGACCTGCGCAAAATAGGCTCACTACCAGGTGCTCTCAAAACATCCCTTGTCTTCCTTACTCCAGGTGTAACAACAGAAGGAATACCCAACTCATCAAGGCTCTATTCTGAGCCACTGTATTCACCATCCACATAAGAGTGACCTGCATTCACATCAACCATGGGCTGATCTACTTTCTCTTTTCCTTTTCGTGATACTTGCATACCGCTATCTGCGTTGCTTTGAGGAGATCCTCCTGATCTCAATCTTCCTATCCATGGTGAAGTATGTGAACCAATACTAGAGGACACTACAGGTCCACTAATATTTTGTGATTGCTGCTGTGAATTTTGTGCAGCATTACCATTTTGTGCATCTACATCATCAATCACATTTACCGGTTTATACCAGCTGCTCATCTCATCAAAAACAACATCTTTGCTCACTATAAACTTACGAGTAGAAGGGTTATAGCATCTATACCCTTTCTGCTGCAGAGAATAACCAATAAAGATGCACTTCTCAGCTTTTGGATCCAGCTTGGATCTCAACTCATCTAGCACATGAACATAGGCAATGCAACCAAAAACTTTCAAATGAGAAATATCGGGTTTCCTACCAATATACCTCTCCTCTGGCATCATGCCATGTATTGCTGCAGTGGGAGTCCTGTTCATTATGTAGACTGCTGTAGCAACTGCTTCAGCCCAATAATAATCTGGTAGGTCTTTTTCATTGAGCATGGCACGAGATACGTCCCCAATATGACTATTTTTCCTTTTTGTAAATCCATTTTGCTGTGGGGTATGACTACATGAATATTGCTGCGTTATGCCATGCTCCTGCAGGAACCTTGCAAACTCATTTGAGAGGTACTCTCCCCCTCCATCTGACCTTAGGAATTTTATTTACAAGCATGTTTCTTTTTCAACCATAGCTTTAAAAGCTTTGAAATGCCCAAACACTTCACTTTTCTTTTTCATAAAATACACCCAAACTTTTCTGCTGTAGTCATCAATAAAAGTGACAAAATAATGACAGCCTCCAATAGATGTAGCTTTAGTAGTCCACACATCAGAGTGGATTAATTCCAATGGCCTCTTACTCTCTTGAACATGTCTAGGAAATGGTTTCCTTGCCTGTTTTCCAAATTGACAGGCTTCACATACCTTATGCATTTCTGCAACCTTGAACTTAGGCAATCCTGTAACAATATTTTGGGCCTACATTAATTTAAGTTGCTGTACATTAACATGACCAATGCGTTTATGCTAGATATCAATATCTGAAACTACACCGGTACCATGTGCAAACATTGTTGCACTCAATTCAGGCATGTCTGCATCCAACGTAAACATCTTGCCCTTCTTCCTCCCTTTTGCTATCAAGCGACCTTTATTTTTCATATCCTCAACAAAGCATCCATGAGGATTAAATCTTACTTGCAAGCCCTGCTTAACCATTTGACCAACAAAAACCAGGTTCTTGGTGATATTCGAGACATGAAATACATTAGACAGGTATTTCTTTTTCCCATCCTAAATAGATAAAGGAATTTTACCAATATGCACAATAGGATGTGCAGTATCATCACCAATCTCCACAAATCCTGGTCTTTCCATTTTCCTTGTACCCTGCATCCATTCTGCATGACCTGTCATGTGGTTTGATGCACCTGAGTCAACATACCACCTCACCTTGAACTTTTCAACACTGACAATCAAACTTTAGTTTGGCTGAGTTCTCTAGTCAACACAATCAAACTTTGACTATCACTTTCAAATGACAACCAAGAGTATGAGAAGAAACTTGAAGCTCAACTTTCACCATACACACAATGATAAAATGAACTCTAAAAGCATCATTTGGAAGCCTAAACCAAGGACTATCAACACCAAGAAGTAAAGGCACAACTCTTACTGATGTCACCCACCATTGGAGCTTGGATCTGGACTAGTTTTTCAGTCACCATAGCTTGGGGTCAACACCAATGGCCATACAACTCGGGGTCAACACCAATGGCCACCAAACTTCATGAAGAGCTTAGCAATAAGGTTGCCCAACTCCTCGTGAAAGCATTTTGCAAATGGTTGAGGCAGAGAGTAGAACAGGCACGAGCTCTCCTTCAACTTGTAGGAGCAGCCATGGCGAAATGGCAACCTCTCCTCTTGATCCCACCAGTCAAATGAATTGCCCTTGACCAAAGATCATGATTGCTTTCTTCTGCACTTGTCACAGAATTGGTCATGTGCTGCACCATTAAAAAATGCTCATTTCTGTCATCACCCTGTCTACTAGAGGATGCATAATTGCCTTGCTGCAATTTTTCAGTCATGATGTCATTCGGCTTTTTATAGCAGTCTTTAACCATATGACCCGTAAAACCACAGTAGTAGCATTCAACATTGCTATTTGCATTTTGGCCTCTCTACCATCCACCACGACCTCTTTGGCTCCCCTTGCCTCTAAAGTTACCACGTCCTCCTCCATAGGACTGGTTTTCTTGAATTTGCTGCATATTCTGATTTTTGCCACGGCCTCTAGATCGGCCTGCTCTACATCTTCCAGCATTTGAGTAGAAGAAGGTTTCTTTTGAAGTTCCTCCTGAAGAAGATGCACCACCATTTCTCTGCTCTTCAGAAATTAGAAGAGCAATCAACTCCCCAAAATCAGGAAAATTCTCACGGACGGCAATGGATGTCCGGAATTGTGCATAATCCTTTCCTAGACCATTCAAGGTCACAGAAACTAAATCATCATCTTCCACTAGTGACCCAATGGAAGCAAGTGCATCTGTAATCTTCTTCACCTTCATGTGGTAGTCATTGACATATTTTCTCTGCACATTATGCAACTCCTGCTTGAGCTGCATTTTCCTGGCTTGCGTATTTGTGCTATACATTTTTGTCAAAGTATCCCACGCCTCCTTCAGCGTGCTTGCATCTTGAAGAGGGTTACCAAAAAGCAAGCAAGAAAAACCGAGCATAAAAAAGCGAGCAGACCATCCAAATCATTCATTTATTGTATTGGGGAAAGAATATTGTAACCAACATCAAATACAACTGAAAACATGAAAGGGCCAGAAGTGTGGTGTAGGGAAAGTTGCTACTCGTTTTTGTAGGCTCTAAGCATCCTATTTCTCATTATAGGCACCTCTAAAGATCCATTACCTCTCACATGGATGAATGAAATCTATCTATATATGTATTACCTCTCACATGGATTATCAAAATCTATCTATACATGTATCTATTTCTTATTTACAACAAATAAAAGGAGCATAAGAAGCTTCAATTTTTGGATTATTTTCCTAACCTTTTATCCATCTATCCTAACATCATATGAGCATAGAAATAAACTTTTATTTTGGCTTTTGCATGACACTGTATTGTACTTCAAAGCCACACACATTTTTCATGAATAATCTGAGGATAGAAGAGTTTCATAGTCTCCTTAATCATGGCACCTTAAATTTATGGAAATGGGGTAAGCCATTAGAGAAAGCATTTAGTAACAGCAAGGAAGCCATGCAAAGAATTAAGCCAGGCAGGCAGTGATGCCAAATTAGTTCTCAAACAATCAAATCCCATCAGTCCACCTTCACGTACTTGCTTTATGTAGTGGAGCATATTTCATAATGCATCGAGTATTTTAATGGAAAAAAAGTTCATGCACAGTAGAGTGAAATACCAAAGGTACTGAAGCTAGTCCAAACCAAAAGATCTTCATTATTTCCATGTATATGAAAATCACAGCCCATCGACCTTGCACTTACAAAAAGTGTCCATGACATGTTTATGCAATAGATACTGAAGAAATATAGAGATGTCTCTTTCATCTACTCCACACTTGTTTGGCTCTACTTACTTTCAAACATTTGTAAAGACTAAAGGTATTGATATACCAAACCCACAAATCCTTGTTATTGTATGTGCAAAACATTACCAAAATTGAGACAGGGATCTCTTTTCATCTCCCATACATTGCTACCATTCTCCATACACTCTGCACATGTTAGGATTTTGCCACCTTCTTGTGCACCTACTCCATGCATGCAAGGTTTCTACCACCGGCTAAGGCATGAAACAACTCCACCTTTGTAAGTGCAGCCTGATGCATGAATTGATGGACTTCTGCAATGAGGCCAAGCATCGAAATGAATATGAAGTATATGTGTTTTCAAGGCATGTATGCATTCTTTTTTGCATCACGTTGTGCGAAGTCCAAACAAGTGCAACATGGAAACTCTGCAATTGTCACAGCATAACTAACCTTCTTAGCTATTGAGCCTGGAGTTCGCATGTGAAACACATGCGACACATTTGGAACAATGATATCCTCTTTCAAAACCTCGCCACTTTCTATCATTGCCTTCGCAATCCTTTCTTTGAATTCCTTACTCAATTTAGATCTCCATCTCACAATCTTTCCATCACGATGACATGGACGTGCATGGCTTACTGTGTTGCCTTGTTGCACTGGATCACCTTGCCCAACATCCTCAAGGACAAAGCCTACTTTTATCAATTGAGCTCTCTCTTCAATACTTAGAGAGGTTGCCTCAGCAACCTTCCACACACCAAGTGAATCCCCTGGCACACCTTGAATAGATCGATCCACGTTCCAAGTATGGGTCACCGTTGTATTGCAAAACCAGATAAATTGCTCTGTGATTCCATTTGGATGTTGTCTTCTACCTTTGAAGCATGGTGCAGGCACTCCATGATCAGCCCCTCTACCCTGTGCATTAATCAACACCCCACACCTCCTTCGCATATCTTTCATGTACCCAAAGCATGTGATAACACTATGTGGATTAGTTCTCCGTATTGCCCAATTGGCAACACGCACATCTGTCTCTTTACAAATTGGTTGACCTAAATGGCTTGCTATATTTGGCTTTCCTCTTTTACCAAGCACTCTATTTGTTGTCACTGTGATGTACTCGGGACGATGACTGTCTAGTTCATGCTCCTCAGTAGGTAATCCTGAACCCCTCTTTCTTCTTGTTGTCAAGGGTTCAGTCTTGGGTCTCTTCAACTCTGGAGAGTTCAATCCAGCCTCTTCTAGCACAACCTCTGTCCAATCCACAAGCTTATTTTGTTGTGCTCTACTTGAATTACCCTCAGAAACTCATCTTCGCAATGAAGGATCCCGTAGGATAGAATAGATCCATCTTGCAAGAGGTGTGAGAACACAATGAAAATCTCTATTATGTTTGTGAGAGAGATAACTCTCTTTTATAAAAAGGGGGAGAAGGTAATACCTTCCCTACATAGTGGCAATCAGTCCCTACATCAGTGGGAATCAATCCCTACATCAGTGGGATTCTCTTTGTCTTTCATCATCACTTAGGTCACACAGTAGACACATCATAGCACTTGATGTGCCTACACAAACACACATGTGACTCCCCTAGATGCACATATGCACCTTAGAGCAAGCCCTTGATCATACTTATCCCAACATACCCTCCCTCAAGGGTTTGCCTCTTGCAGTGTCAAGGATACATCTAGTCTCATAGTTTCTCATGCCATCTCATGGTGGCCATGGATAAATCTATGGCTAGGATCTCATGCTAGCAAGGGTTCCCAAGGGTGTGAGGTTTACAGAAATGGGATAGACACATATCACATGGTCTACATCATATGGTGACCAGAGTAGATTTACAAAACATATTCTTTTTGGAGTACTACTCCAGGCAGAGAACCTCAAAATTTGACCAAGTGATGATAAACAAAAAAGACAAAGTGCCTAAAAAGCATAGTCTTCATCAAGTGGAGACTCATCAAATGAAAGTAGATTGGCAGTTTCTGACTTTGTAGCTTCTTCCTTTTTGGCTCTACAAAACTTTTCATGGTGATTGTTTTTGCCACAGTGTTTGCATGGATTGATCTTGAAGCAGTTTTTTGAGAGGTGATTAGTCTTCCCACAATGTTTGCAAGGTGAAAACTTGCCCTTCTGAATTTTTATGGCATAGGCTGTGTCATTGCGTCTCCAGAGTTCCATGTGCCTTTCTTCTTCTTGAAGAGCAGAAATAAGACCTTCAAGAATAGGATTAGGAAGATTTTTCAAAGTGGTAACAATATGATCATAATCTTCAAGCATACTCTTGAGCAACACTGCCATTGCATCATCTGTAGTGATTGGAGAGTTGATAGAAGCAAGTTGAGTCATGAGACTCCGCATAAGATTGACATGGGTAGCCAGAGGAGTGCCACTAACCATCTTCAATTCAAAGAAAGCAATCTTAAGTGACAATTTTGAGATGTGAGAGCTAGCACCAAAAATAATGTCAAGCTTCTGCCAAGCTTCTGAAGGAGACTCCAAATCAGAAATAGGATGAACATAGTCATCTCCTAAGCCAAGAGAAATGATGCAATAGGCTTTCTCTTCTCTAGCAGGATCTCTTGCTGGTGGGCATGTCGGAGCTGAGGATTCTCCAGCATTGGAGGCTGTTGAAGAAGAAGTTGAAGCCGGTTTGACAAGCCCCCATAGGTTTTCCCTAATCAATGCAAACTTAACCTTCATCTGCCATGTGTGAAATCCTTTACCATTGAACTTATCCATATTCAAGATGGTAGCCATGAGAGGGTCTAACCCAGATTGGGCAGTGTCTACTCTCTTACAAGGCTAGAAAGAGTTAAAGAGCTTCAAAATACAAGCATTTAGAGTAGCAAAGGCTTGCAACCAAATTCCATACTACAAAACATAATGGAAATGATGCTTTCACTTGCATGCTTTATAGAGGTGGCTAAATGAAAGCATTCCAAGCAAATCTAGGATGTAACAACTTAAAGCAAAGCTGTAGCCATAGTTGTACTGAAGCTATTCAACACTGTAAAACATCAGAAATGCTAAAGTAGCATCTAATGTAGCATCAAACTCTCAACATTGTCAAAACTATCCAAAACAGAGACCTGAACTTGGAGGGTGCGATTCTCACAGCTCATAACTCTATTCAACGGGGTTTTTATGCAGGAAGAAAGGCCTTATACCAGAGAAGGGCTACCAGCAAGGAGAGGTGCAATGTTGCGTCAGGTCACCATAGCCAGTAGCTTGAAATTCGACTGGTTTTTTTGTCATTTTCTCCTCCATCTATTGTCCAAATGAGCTCAGATTTCAGCAGCAGCTTGCCCTCAGTGTCATCCAACATGGGCTGAGAGGAATTTGCAGATAGATATGTACATAGGCAGAATTGCATGAATGTTCGTCGATCAGTGTGAGTGTTGGAATTTCACGTACAGTCAAAATTTCACAAAAAGCTTGCAGCTGGAAGTTCACCCATACAAGAGGAGTTTGCAGCTCAGAGGGTTTGGGCAATGGTCATTTGTAGGCAGAGAATAGAGCTCTCAAATATTTGGGGAAGGAGGAAAATGGAGAAGATGAAGAAATTTGAAGTTTATGCTTGAGATAGCATCTAATGCTAGGCTAGGCTAGATCTAGAACCTAAAGCTCTGATATCAATTGAAGGATCCCGTAGGATAGAATAGATGCATCTTGCAAGAGGTGTGAGAACACAATGAAAATCTCTATTATGTTTGTGAGAGAGAGCACTCTCTTTTATAGAAAGGGGGAGAAGGTAATACCTTCCCTACATAGTGGCAATCAGTCCCTACATCAGTGGGAATCAATCCCTACATCAGTGGGATTCTCTTTGTCTTACATCATCACTTAGGTCACACAGTAGACACATCATAGCACTTGATGTGCCTACACAAACACACATGTGACTCCCCTAGATGCACATATGCACCTTAGAGCAAGCCCTTGATCATACTTATCCCAACACACAAAACCTCCAAATCTGGTCCAGTCCTAGAGTGCTTTCCTAACATGTATGCATGATAATGGGCACTTTGTAAAGCACTCATTGCAAGATCTGAAACCGAAGCTTCGTATAGAGACACATATTTTTGCAACCCATGACCCGCTCTAATGCTAGAGTGCTTGTTCTCAGATAGATTTACTGTAGGTACAAAGCTAACATTTTCATGTTACGTTAAGAACATGCCTCCCCATTGACTAACATGAATGTCCCAAAAGGCCATCCAGACTTGGAGGACAGTCAATTCACCTTTCTTCACATGGGTAGGAGACCAAAACTTTCTAATCCTATTTTTCCATTCATCTGCTGCGGCATCTGTGGTTGCGTTTCTCCAACTTCGGCATATTGATTTGTGTTCCTCTTGAAACTGGGAGGTAATGCAGCATCTTGTGTGATCAACCATACTCATTTCCCAATGGAAAATACAAGTTCTCTCTTTTCCCTCCATTCTATTTTTTGGCCCTCCATTATACACAGTCCTTACAGCCAACCAATTTGAACCAGCACTATCTGCCATAAACCCTCGAAAGTCTGGTTTCTCAAATCCATTTTGCAACATTTGCTCATTTAACATGTGCCAAAATTGCACCTGTGCATCTGTGTTCTGTACTTTAAACTCACATGTAGCAATGGTCAGTAGCTCACGTATATAGGGGTCATATACATGAGCAACCATAGTGGCCCACCCTTTAACACATTGTATGTGATCAAAATGCACCCACATTTGACCAAGATTTCCCCCAAGCCTCATTCTATTAACAAGATCTACTCCAGAGGCAGGGCCTATAGAGGACATTTAAAAAATATGAGGTTGACTCTTATCTTGTAGTTGGCCAGGACATACCCATATGAATTGCGCATCTGGTAACTCTTTCACGATCATGCGGGAGACAATAGTACATGATTGCAGCACATGGTTCTACACACTCTGGTGACTCACCACAATGCTTGCAAACTAATGTTCCTATCTCCTTGTTGAGTGGCCCTACAGAGGGTGTCTTCTTTAGCTTGCCTTTCCACTGTGTTTCATTTACTAAACCAGTGCACTCATTGTAAGCACAATCCACATTATAACACCTCAAATAACTTCCACGTCTGCTAAATCTTACAACACCTCTAAAAAACTCTTGTGTGCTTGTCGTATACTCTGTCCAAATATGCCCATCACACCTCTGATCCATTCCTTTCATAGGAGAGCCTGAACTTATTGGTGGTAGCTCAAACAAAACATATCCATCATATCTCGCTGGAAGTTCTTGCACGACATGCATCGATTGCGCACTTGAAAAGGCGACATGCAAAGAGCTAGACAATGGAAGCCTTTGCAAAATTGTAAGTACACTCACCTCTTCAATAGAAGTTGATGATGCATTTGACACTATTTTTCTTACGACCACCATGAAATGTTGATGGGTTCGGCCATCCAATCTGAACCCTTTCTCTCCCCCTTCCAAATCCACCAAAGGTTGACAAATAGCAACATCTTCAATTCCAATCTATTGATGTACTTGAATCTCTTGATCTCCAATGGCAAAATGGTCCTTAATGTCTGTTAATGCAACCTCACAAAACTCAGTATCATATCTAATAGCAAGTGTTTGAGATTGCAGATGTTTCAGTAGAATAGTTTGAGGTGCCATTCTATTGTCTTAGATAGAAGAATATAAGTGCAAATCCAGTAGAAGGTGACAAGAAGGGGAGGCCTTGGAGAAGGTGTCAAGAAATGGAGAGCTTTGAGAATTGCAAAGCTACTAGTAGAAGGTGACGAGAAGTGGAGAAAGGTGACAAGGATGAATACGTGTGTTAATATTGAATTTATAATTTTAAATTGATATTATTATTATATTGCAAAGGTGGATACGAATTTATTCTGTGAACTTGTACATGATGCGCTAGATGGTGCACATTGCCAGATACATATTAATTGTGTGAATCTCTGCCCATCACTTTGGAGGTAGCCCACCACTCCTACAACTCATGCAACGAGCTACCAATTGATGATGTCGATATTGAAGCTCGAGAGTGTGAACAAATAACTTCATGTTAACTTCTATTATCATGCCAACTTCTAACTTCATTTTTATGATCTTGTAACTATCCATCAACAAAACTATGATATTCTAACTTCACATTCTAACTTCACACTAACTTCTAACCTCCTTCTAACTATCATGATAATGATCTAGCTTTCCATCAAGCTAACTTCTAACTTCATGCTAATAATTATGCCTAATCGAGTGTTCTGCCTAACCAAGTGTTCTGCCTAACTCGAAGAACTAACTGAGTGCTACCCATAATCTAAAGCGGCTGCCATCTTCATGTAAAACTGACGCTCCATCTGTCAGCTTTCATGAAAATATGACACTCCTAACTCAATGAAAACTGACGTACTCATGTTGAAAACTGTTAGTTCCATCTTCACTTTAGGCTTTGCTTCTTCACTCTCAAGCATCTTCGCTCTTCTCCCCTTCCCCCTCCTCCTTTTTCCTCCTGCCATCGATCAAGCCAAGGAGTTAAATCTGTGGTGCAGGTCTGCCTATTTACAAGCCAAGGAGTTCCGACAAAGTTAAATCTGTGGTGCAAGTCCGTGACTAGTAAACTCACGTTGCAAATTTTTCAGCAGTGGTGATAGACGGTCATCTCTCTCAGCTCAATCTTCGACTTAGTGATCATCTGCAAATCCTTGGCAAGATTGCTTCATGGTGACCTCTCAGGTCTACACTTCCTCCATCTTCTCCTTATGCTTGTTCATCGAGTGCTCTTAACTATTGTTGCAAAGCTTCTCTTCTCATTTGCTTGTTTACGTTACTTTCTCTCAGTCTTTGCTTTCGCGCTCACTATCCGTTTCTTCTACCGTAGCCGTGGCATCACCTCGTTGATACTTTTTGTACTGGAACGATCTCAGAAGAAGAGAACAGTTGGAAAGAACAAAAGGCTCATGTGCTTTTGCTGCCCACGCTGATTTTCTGCTATTATTATTTTTTCTCTGCTCTGCCACATTTGCATGCATGCGCTTTTCTTCCTTCGTTCTTCGCTCTCGACTTGAGGCTCGGCTCTGTAATCAAACATCTCTTTGCTATCAGCTCGTTGGCTCCTCCCTTGTGGCTTGTTAATAGCAGACGGTCCCAAATGGCTTCTTTGCTTCTTAAGGATCCTTTCGCAACATTACCTTGCCGCCATGCAAATCCATTTACGATGGATACTATCGCTCCATCATTCTTCACAAGACTTGTGTATAGATTTGAGCATTAACCTTTTGCTCTTCTTGGTGTTTTCTATACACTCAGTTTTTCTTTACATAGCATCAGGCTCATTGTAGTGCTCACTTTCATGGTCATGAGTCTTCATTTTCTTTGAAGTCGCATGATGAGGCATCTCGTTGGGAAGTCTGCTTTGCTTGCGAAAGCCCAACGGTTGCTTGCACCTTCGCTTCGAGTTTACTGAGATAATTCGCGGAGTACTTGCAACATAATCTCCATCTCTTCTTCTTCTTCTTCATCATCATCATCAGATGATCCGCCGAGTACTTGCATGAAAACTCCATCTCTTCTTCTTCTTCTTTTCTTTACTTCATGACTTAACAGTACATGCAAGTCTTCTTCATGACTTAGCAACGAAAACTCCATCTGCCTTCTTGTTCACACACTCGGGTCTCATAAGCACCCCAGGGCCCAGCCCCTAGTTTCTCTTCCACAACGATATTGCTGTATAAGCCCATGGGAGAAATTAAACAAGACAAACACCTGATTTAGATACTACTTACTGGTAGCAGCATCATAATATGTACAATATTCTGTGCAGTCCTCTTCTAGACAACGTACAGATCAACAGTTTTGACGCGTGAACACTTGACTGGTCACTGAATATGTTCTATTTGTGGGTTTTAAATGAATGTGGTCTCAAAGTTTTTGGGCAGATGTTGCTGTCCTTTCATGGCTTGAGCATCGCATATTAATACGTGCTGCCAAAGTGTATTATATAAGCTCTTCTCTATAAAGTGCCAAAGTGCCTTCTCTACAAGCTCGTCGTTGGGTAATGCACAGAGCGGAAGATTTTCTTTCGAAAGATTTTCAATGTTGCTGGAATTTGTAGCCGGTGTGTCACGAACCTGTTCTCTATCCTCTAGGCCCGGAATGAGATCAATGTGTTCTCTGTCCTCTAGGCCCGGAATGAGATCATTGATCAGAAGTAATCCTTGCTCATGTTGAAACATTTCTTAACTGGAAAGACACTGTTCGAGAGTCCAAGTGGACAAATGGTCGCCTTTGCCCCCAAGCTGTGGGTTACTCAATGAGAGTGGACATACAACGTGTGTAACTAAAAGCAGGTGCATAGATTTTCACTGATCGTGCTTCTCTCTCCATCACACCTACACACTCTCCATGGAACCAACATATATCTTTGCCTTTTCATGGCTTGAGAACCGCGTATTAATACGCGGTGCCAAACTCTCGTATCAAAGCAAGCTGAAATGACTTTCTTGCATGTGAGGAAGTAGTTTATGCTTGAATTATCACTTCCTCTTAGTTTGAATTATCACTTCCTCTTTAATTAAATCACTCTTTGAATTGCCACTTCCTCACAGATCACAAAGCTTTTTGATCAAATCTTCGTCTCCAACTCAACTAGAGCCGTGGAGATAAAATCAAGTACCATGATAACAAGTTTGGAATGAAGGCCTTTCATGCAAGCTCTAAACGCATTTTTTTCATTGGTAGAGCATGCGTATTAATACGTGGTTGAAAACCTTTTAATCTTGCTTTTTTCCAAATGTTCTACCATTTTCTCATGCTACAAAGATTTTATAGTTTGCCTTTTATCAATTCTCCATTGAGGTGATTTGTTGGCAAGAATGATGTGTTTTAGGCAACGATTTGTTGGCCAAACATAGCATATTAATGAGCGGTTCCAAACATTATGAAAATTCCATATTTGTGCTTGAGGAAGGCAAGATTTCAGATGTCATTAAACAAGGCAATTTGCAGGTTTTAGCTCAGCATATTAATACGCTGTGCAAAAGGTTGTTCCTCGTGCAGATTTAGGAGGGCATATTAGTGTTGTGCTCGTGCTTACTCTTGTAGCCATTTGTTGGGGCTTGAGCAAAAAGGTGAATTTTGGCCTGCCTTGATATAGCAAATTCTTGAAAAATAACAGATTGATTGTTTTTTCATCATGGATTGCTTTTTGTTATTGGTGGATTTCAGTCTTGGAATCATGGTCAAGAAGAGGGTTTTGAAACTTTGTGAAAACGAAAAGCCTCCTCTTGCCACTACTGCAAGGGCACAAAGAAGGAAAAGAGAGTGCCCCCCGAGTGAGGGATCTGTCCATGACAATGTAGGGAACGAAAGAGACGTTCTTGAAGTGGATAGTGTTGCAATTCAAGGTATGGATGAAGAAATTGAGTGGTCACTTCCACAAGAGGATGAAGAGATAGATGTCGATCTTGCGAAAATGGAGGTGGAGATGGCAAGAGGAGGTGATGTCATTGGCAAATGCAGACTCCTTGGCTCTGATGAGTGTCCACTAATACCATTGTGTAGGATGATTCCATATGCTCACGTACGTGGTCTGAGGTCTGATGTGGCAACACTTAAAAGTGCTTTTCAATATGAAGGTTACTTACCTGAAAAAGGGGCTTTCATTGTTTCTCTTTGCACTTCAAATGGGGAGGAAACAAAAGTCACAAATGAAGTCAGAGAAACATGGACACCATTGTGGAGGGAAGTTGAAGGTGAATTTGAAAAGGAGCTTGCAAGTAAAAAAGAGTGGTAGTTTATGTGTAAGAAGATGTTTTATGTATGGGAGGGCAATCATCGTACCACTGCATGGATGCAATTGATTTCTGAGGCCTACATGGAGACTAAGTCAAGACACATTAGGGTGATGTGCACAATGATAGACCCTCACCGTACTTCAGAGATTGCATTGCTTGCTGGATTGCAAAGAATGAATTCGTAAGTACATTAAAATATTTTATTTGATGCCATGCACGATTTGATATGGAAACTACTAACTAGAATGCTATTTGAACCTTGTCTATTTGTGCAGATTGAATGAGCATGCTATCATTAAACCTAGTGTATGAGACACTCTTGTTAACACAAACAATATATGTGAGTGTGATGCCACCTTGTTTCTTAGTACTTTGACTAGTGAGCAATGTGTAGTCATTGAAAAAGCAAGGACAAGGGATTCAAAAGGGAAAAAACAATGGTACCCTTTGACAAGAGGATATCTTGCACGTTTGGTGTTTCAGGTGTCCTCATTTTTATTGTATTCACATTTCTCATTGTATTCATTCTTTTCATTTAGCAAGATTAGCATTTTTAATTGTATCCATTCACTATTTCTCAAGGGTCTTGATTTCGTAGGTTGAATACACTGGAGACCTTACACAAGCAATAGAACATGTGGGAAAGATAGTTTCTGAAGAGAGGAGTGCAAAGGCTGCACAAAGAGCGTACAAGAATTCACAAAAAGTACTCGGATAAAATGGGAATGGTATGTGACCATCTTTTTCTTGAATGCTATTGATGGCTTTTAATGTGAAGTATCTTATCTTTTTGCTTATGCTGAATCATCCTAGGTGCTCAACATCCTTGATCCTAAACTTGGTGATGTGTGGAAGAAAAAGGTTTTTTCATTGCGCTTTGAAAGTCATGATTCTATTGTTACCTTATCCAAGCTAAAGTGCTCAACATCCTTGATCCTAAACTTGGTGATGTGTGGAAGAAAAAGGTTTTTTCATTGCGCTTTGAAAGTCATGATTCTATTGTTACGCTAAAGTATCTTGCTAATGTGGAGTTGAGAAATGAGAAGAGACTCATGTTGCTATCACTTCTCGATGCCAACAAGAGGATAAGGGAGATGTATTTTATGCCTGCAGGAGATAATGAGTATAGAGGGTAAATGTTTCATGCCTATCCTATATTTTCCCAAGATGGTATGTGCTTAGTTGGATTTCTTTCTTTGATGTGCTAGTTTGATTTCTTTCCAAGTAGGTGGTTAACAAAGGAGAAATTCCTTGAGAAAGTGGAGATCCAATCATCAATGGCTTTGGAGGATTTATGTGCACTTTGTGCAATGACCCAGCCACTTGACTTGCCGGAAGATTATACACTACAACAATATATAGAGGACATTAAGTTGGAGGGACGAAAGCATATGTTTGCTTCCTTGAGATCCAGGGATGGGAAGGCTGAGCTCAAGAGTGGGAGAAGAGGAGATGGAGGAGCTAGAGGAAGGCAACTGAGCTTGATCAAGTAATGTAGCGTGTGGTTTTTAGGTATAGTTTTGAGTTCTTTTGTTATGTTGCATTATCTTTGTGAGCACTTTGACATAACATTAAATTGTATGTCATACAATCTTTATGGTATCTCTCCCACTTAGTGCAAGAAGGAAAATTGAAAGATCTCCCTAGGCAGTGCAAAGGGTGGTTTAGGGTTACCTTGCAGTATCTTTCTAAGAGCTTTGACACAACATTAAACTGTATGTCTTTAAGGTATCTCTCCCACTTGGTGCAAGAAGGAAAATTGAATGATTTGCCTAGACAGTGCAAAGGGTGGTTGGAGATTGGGAACCCAGCAAGTTGCATGTACCCAGGAACCATGCATGCATTGTCTCAATGAGAACTTGCACATTGCCCTTGGTGGATTGACTTCACTGATGGTCAAGTTTTAACAAGAGAGAGAGATCTCTTCACACAATATTCTACAAGCAAGAAAAGTGAAGATAAGGCCACAAGCAAGACAGACAAGGGGAGTCAAAAGGCTACAACTTTTGTGCCACCACCGAAGGATGTTCCACCCCAGGATGAAGAAGGTGTTTATTAAATCATTTTGATAAATTTGTTCAATTGTTGTGGAAAGTATTTTTGGTTGTAGATTGACCGATTCGATTTACTTGCACAGTTGTTGTAGAGATTCCAGCTCGTGTTGATAAAGAACGTCAGGAAAGCATTGGCCAAGACCAAGGTATAATCATTTCTCCTTTCATGAAACAATTGCTCTATATACAATAACTCATTGTTATATCATTTCCATTACTGCAGGAAAAGGTTATATTGTTATATTTGTGATATTGTATATTACAGGAAGTAGGATGGTTGTGAAAGAGATGATCACTTATGTCTTTCATCATCCATCACCTATGGATCCCACTGTGTGTCGAGGAGACACATTGCTTTGCAATTGTTCCATTGGAGATTATATTGCCATGGGCTTGGACTTTGTTGATGGGAAGAAGAATGGTGTTTACATGCAAGCTCATGAATTTTTCTTAGCAGTGGCTCAAAAAGAAACAGACTATAGAAGATTTGGCAAGAAGGTGAAGTGGGCTGCAAACTTTATGTTGCTTGACTTTCCGATTGGTTTTGAGATTTGTGGAGATGTTGGCCTCCCCTCATGGAACAAACTCACAGAGGATCACTTGAAGTATGGCATAGCTGTAGCTGCAGCGACATTGGATGATGAGGGGTGGTTGGTACTCATCTATCCATTGGCAAGTAAGCTTCTATTTACATCCATTTACTTCCTTCTTTCGCTTTACTTCCATTTAAGACTTCGAGCATGGATGCTCTTTGACAATATGGATATTTTGTATGATATGTATATGAAGGACCATGTATTACATGGATGGAACGATATGCTCATGCACAAGGATTGGAGGTGGACCGTCATGTATTTGTGCTAGAAAAGCTTCCATATGGTCACATAAATGTACATGAAGGAGAAAATATGTTGGTGAGTTGGGTTCATGAAGTTTCTTCTTATCATTGTATGGTGTGAGAGATAAAATGTCAATGACATATGTTCCTTCATCTTGCAGATGCGATCCTTCATGCTTGTGTTTGTGAGGCGTGTGGGCCATAAACCACCAACATTCCATGTGGAGAGTAAACCTCTTTTTGACAAGTTGAATGTTTGCCAAATGAGTGACCACTGGACTCACTATCTCCCTGACATACAAAAGACAGCTCGAGGAGCATTAGAGAAATCTGCTAGTTTCATTGAGTGTTTGTTGATCCTTTTGTGTCCTCCTGGTGGTTTGTGCATGGAGATGGGATGTGGTGTGGCACCTCTCATGAGAGCATGCTTGGCAAATCGGCGTGCATGCTTCTCTTTTGATAATGATGTTTTCATTGTGAGTAGTGTTGTGGAGCCACTTGTGCAAACCGCCAATGCAAAGAGAGCTCGATTGGAACTTCTTGATCAAGACATTGAGGGTGATGAGAATACTATTGAGCCTCTCAAAAACCCTTATGACTCATAGTGAGCTACTTTTAGCTTGACTTCTTTTGTGCTTGTTTTGGTGATATTTAGTGACATTTTAGAGTTGTGTGATTAACATGGTCAGGGGTAATGACAAACTATGGTGATTGGTGTTTTTTAATACTTTTGATTGGAGGAAGACACATAAATTCTAGCACTCATCTAACTATTCTCTTATGCCACACTTAATTAAAGGCTCACTCCATGTGATCTTATGTGATATTGGTCAAACTATGAAGTGCAAATGATAAGTAATTTCTTTTGGAAAGTCAAATGCAATGCTTTAGGATGAGTACGTCTTATCATACATGTTGTTTTGAAGGTAGGAATGGAGCATGGTGTGCTTGGGTGTAGAGTTCATTGCTTGCATTCTTAAATGTGATATGTCGCAAAAATACTTCAATAATGTTCAATAGTCAAATAGCCATATAAACTTTAGTGCTATTTGTACATTCATATATATTTACGCTGTATATTGTGTGTGTAGTGAGCTACCATGCTATGCAGAAGCAATGGCAAGGGAAATCATGAAAAGAGATAAGACTGTTCAAAGGATCAGAGGGATAAAACAAGTTCGTTGTGTCTTTGTTGATGATGAATGCTCAACAAGTTCGACTTGAGCTTCAGTTTGTTGTTGAATTATAAGTCAATTTATTGCTTCAACTTGGTCTTCAATCGTTGAAAGGAAACTAAGAAAGACTATTGGTGATGGATTATCATGTTCCATAAGATATTCTAGTGCTTGTATGATCATGTTTGTTGGCTTTTTTTGTTTCTAGTTGTCAGATCCTAAGTCAATTGTCATATCTATAATATACTAAGCACGCTAATTGGATAGGATCATTTAGAGAATGTGGGACCTTGGATTTAATGTGATGAATGTAAACCGTTACATCAATTCAATTAGAGTGGTATCAATTGGTATCATGAGGTGCGCCTGATTCTTGCATTGGGTTCTGAATCCTCGAACCACCTACAGGCTTCGAGATCACGCAGATAGCATAGTTCGTGATCAATCTTTCTGGGTTTTTTCTTATCTTCAATTTGTTTCATGTACTTCCATCACCATGCTTGAAGGACAGAAGTCAACATCCAAATAATGTTCTATAATGCATCCTTTTTTTCTCTTGTATAAATTGGATAGAATATTTTTGAAGGGTGAATGGCTGTTGTTGTAAATACTATATGGCCACTATGAATGCAAAAATGATGCCCGGTGGAACGAAATGGATATAGTCTATTTCAACTTTAAACCTTTGTTTCATAGAGGTCCAATAAGATCGTTCTTGCAAATTTTTTGGGTGGATTGTTTGTCTTCCTAAATAGTTTTAAGATGGAGGGGAATGTTGGGAGACTATTATTTTCCCATTTGCAAGAAGGCAAATGCTTGCTTTATTTTATTATTTTTTCCTTTTTGCATGACTACACATACAACATCACTACTTATCTTAATGTCCTTCCGGTCAAAACATTTAGTGTTTAATTTGTTAATGGACCATGTATTTCTTAGATGGACCATGTTAAATGTGTTACTTGATAGGATAGGAATGCAACATCATGTTTTCAATTGCATGTTGGAATCATGACTTTAACTATGTAAAGTGTACTCTCTTGGTTTTCGCTGCTCGCTTTTCTTACCTCGCTTAATTTTTGTCGCTCGCTTTATCGACTACCTCCATCTTGAAGAGGCACCATGATAGAATCTGAAATACTGATAGACAACTAGTACATAACTTTTCTGGCTCTCTCATGCCAGCCTTTAAATGCCTACAACTCCTGTTGATTGGGAACATTAGGAATAATTGGTTCTTGTTCAACTCCAATAATGAACTCCCAATAGCCTTTTCCCTTAAGGAAATTCATCATTCTAAGCTTGGAAGTTGTTCTTGTCAAGCTTTTCAGTGACTATCTGTAAAAGAGCATTAGACGCCATTATAGAACACTGCAAAAAATATTCTGTCACTGCAAAAAACACAAATTCTACCTCACAAGGGCAAATCTGCAAAACTAACGAAAGTGGTATTTGACCACACAGTCACTTCCTAGTGATGATTTTGCATCAACAGGCAATAAGAATGATTCTATCACTCCCAATATCTCTGTGCACATGCATACGATGCAATTACTATGGTAACTTTTCACCGACCTGTAGAACAGTGGTCGCACAGTAGAAACAGGGCACCTTTCTGAGTGCCTGTAGAAAACTTCCGCCACCAAAACAGGCCCCGAAATGACCTCGAATAAAAAAAATAATGTCACCAAGGGCTCCTCCTTCTCCTGCATCATATATTGCCTCTCGTCGCACCGCAAAGGGTGTCCCAATCTACGACAGTGCACTCTTGCACTTTTCGGTTGTGCTACCTGCAGAGATTTGCTCCCAAACTCGAAAAAGGAAAGCAACACCGATCCTCTTACCAAGACACCGCGAACTTGGTTTGCTTTCTTGAGCTCCTTACCACGAACTGAGCTCTGATACCATGTGAAGAGAGTGGGAGAGAAGGAAGGAGTCTCACTTGCGGCTTTCTCACATGCACAATGGGGGAATACACACAAAGGTGGAGGCTGAAAACAGTTTTCCTCTTCTTAGTTGTGAAAGCCAAAAGAACTCTCTCTAAGTACAAAAGGAATAGGTGAACCCTATCAACAGATAACAAGATCTCGTATGCAAGAGAGAAAAGTGGATAGTATGGAGAATCAAAAATTTACTGTAAAACTGATACAATAGATGGCGCTGCCTCCTAGCCATGTGCTCCTGTGTGAGAAGCTTCTATGGCATGCTGGAAATAGTAGAGGACAGAGGCTGGATGCTAAGGAATTAGGGTTGATGTAGCCAGTGATGATTATGGGCTTCACGGGCTTGCTCTGATATAGCCACCAGTCGTAGTCAGTTAGACCCAATTGGGAGACCGACCCAGTCCGCCCAAAAGGACTGACTAGAGGTCGGTCTCAAAATAGGCCACTGACCACATGTTAGAACTGGTGCAAAATAGAGAAACTAACCTACGGACTCCGTTCGGCCCAGAGCCATCCAAGATCATCTGGGGCTCCAAACGGGCCCCATAGCTCGAGAGTGTTGGAACACTGAAAGGAAAGAGTAGAGTTGACACAAATTCAGAATACTTGCTTATAGAATGAAGAAGAAAGAGGTCCTTAAGTAGGCACCTCATACAAGGTCACTGACATCACTGATGACCTCAAAGCTCCTCAATCATCTCCTCAATCTGCTCCTAGATTCACTCAATCATCCTATGTGGCTTTTCCACCACCTAACTATGCTTGTGGGCACCTAACTGTGCCTCTAGCACTCACACATAGAAACATAAGGTGCGCCTGAAGCATACACCTTGAGATATCCCAACAAACCCCCCCTCAAGGAAATGCCTCAGGCTATGTCAATGAGACATCTAGTCTCATAGTTTCTCATGCCATCTCATGGTGGTCAAGGATAATCTATGGCTAGGTTCTCATGCTAGCAAGGGTTCCCTTGGTGGGTGTAAGAAGGTAAACAGAAAGGGATACAAATAGACCTTCCAATGGTTATCTCCCCTGCATGTACATGCACACAATGTCTGCAGGAGGTACCATGGAGCAAAACATACACATGGCCTACATCATAAGGTGACCAGAGGTGTTTACAAAACACATAACACACAATAGTTTATTTTCATTCATTTTGGAGGACTATCCAGGCTGAGTACCTTGACATAAAAAGAGAGATCTGGAGCATACATAGAAATGATTTAAAATGCATAATCTTCATGGGATGCCTCATCTTGTGGAGGTAAATTCACTGTAAGTAGATTTGCATTTTCTGTCTTTGCTTTGTCTCTGCAAAACTTCTCACTATGGTTGTTTTTGCCACAGTGCTTGCATGGATTAACTTTGAAGCAGTCCTTTGAAAGGTGATTTGTCTTTCCACAGTGATTGCAAGGAGAATACTTGCCCTTCTGGAATTTCATAACATAAGCAGTGTCATTGCCTTTCCTTAGCTCCATGTGTCTTTCTTCTTCTTGGAGAGCTGAGATAATGCCTTCAAGGTTTGGATTGGGAAGATTCTTCAAAGTGCTAACAATGTGATCAAAACTTTCAGGCATACTCTTAAGTAGCACTGCCATAGCATCATCAGGGGTGATAGGAGAGTTGATAGAAGCTAACTGAGTCATAAGACTCCGCATATAGTTGACATGAGCAGCTAAAGTAGTATCACTTGCCATCTTTAATTCAAAGAAATAGATTTTAAGTGATAGTTTAGATATGTGTGAGCTTGCACCAAAAATCAAATCTAGCTTCTGCCAAGCTTCCGATGGAGACTCCAAGTCAGATATATGATGTATGTAATCATCACCCAAAGCTAAAGCAATTATACCATATGCTTTTTCTTCTCTTGCTGGATCCCTTGCCGATCGTGTTGGAGTTGAAGTTTCTCCAGCATTTGAGGCTGTAGAAGAAGCGGTAGGAGTAGGTTTGACAAGTGCCCATAAGTTCTCCCGCATCAATGCAAATTTTACCTTCATTTGCCATGTATGGAAGCCCTTTCCATTGAACTTCTCAAGATTATATAAGGTAGCCATGAGAGGGTCTAACCCAGATATTGGGCAGTGAATTTTTATCTAGCAATTTGCATTTATATGGTGAAGGTGATTTCTTTGTTCAAAAAGACTAATTTTTTGTAAAGGGAGTAGACGCTGCCATTAAATTGGTAATACCTTCCTGAATGGCCACCAAAACCAAGATAGATAAGTTTGAGGGAGAGGGTTTTCATACTTGGCAGACCAAACTAAAATTTATTCTCATGAAAAAGGGGATGTGGAATGTGGCTAATGGAAAAGAAAAGAAACCAACCACTAGGGAAGGAGAAGCTTTATGGCTCCCTAAGGATGAAAAAGCACTGGCCATAATTACTCTTGGATTGAGTGATTCTTTTATCCACCACATTGATGGCTGTGAGATTGCTCATGCTGCATGGACTCATCTTGAGCTTGTCTTTCGAGCACAAGGGAGGTGTTCCAAGTTTAGCTTGCTCATCAAATTCTTTAATCTAAAATTGGATAGAGGAGAATCCATCTCTTCACATTTAAACTCCATGAAGAGCATACTGACTCAGTTATCTGGCATCAAGTTTAATCTTGATGATGGCATTGTAATTGCTATCTTACTCAGAAGCATAACTGAGGAATATGGCACTATTTTCACTACTCTCACCAAAATATGAGAGATTAGTTTAGTGTAAATTGAGGCATCCCTCTTGAAAGAGGAAAGGAAAATCAAACATAGTCTATGACTACAAAGAACATGGTGACTACAAGGAACATGGGGCATATTTGGCCAAAAACTACTTCAAGCGATACACAAGTAAGAGCAAGATGAAGTGCAACTTTTGTGGAAAACCTGGACATTTTGAGAAAGAGTGCTATGCAAAGAAGAAATGTCCAGCAAACCTTGTGGAAGAAGTAGAGCAAGAACAAGAAGAGGAACTAGAGGATGTCAAGGCTCTCACTGCTTTCATCACCCAAGTCAATCTTGACAACGGTGATGACCCATATGTCTTCTAAGTTGTTTCTGTGTAATGGTTCTCTACCATGGATGGTCCATCCTTAAATGATTGTTGTTAGTCTTTTGTTTGAGGTTTTATTTTATTGGACTCATGGGGATTTCCATACATAGTCATTGTTCATCTCCCAGTTGTAAACCAAGAGTCCTAGGAGTGAGTCACAAGTTGGGGCCATGTGTGTTGCCACATGATGGTGGGCAAGCCATGGAGCATCCCATGTACTACTGCTCAAGGATGAGGTCATAAATTTGTGGGGGGGAATGAAGGACAAATTGATGTATGGGTGTGTGCCTAAGGGCTAGGAGTCCTATGCTAGGAGTGTGTGAGTGTAGGTGTGCTAGAGTAGAAGGTTCTATTAGGTGTGATTGAGAGAATCAGGGAATGATTATAGGATCTAAGGATTCAATTATGAGATCATTGATGATTTCAAAGATGTATACTCTCTTGCCTATATATTGGGGATTCTCCATGAATAAAGTGTTCAATTCATGATCCATTGATGCTCCAACAGAAATCATTCCATAATCGAGGAAGATTCCAAGGACGAGGGAATGCATCCACCAACGTGCCAAACATTCAGTGCAAATATTGTCATAGTTTGGACACTATGAAAGAGATTTCCACAAGAAGCAGTACGACCAAGGTGGTCAATCCAACAGCAATAGAGTGAATTTCCCTCAGGGGGGTCACTATGTATAAACCCTCTATATCACGTGCGTTCAAGGCCTATATTTAAAATCCCTTATCTGTAAAATTTTTCATTAATAAAATGTACCCCTTTTCTATACAAATCTGTAAAATTTTTCCAAAACTATTTTAAATAGTCCCTTATGTATATTTATTTCTGTAAATTTTAGAAATAAAAAATATCCTTCTGTTGAACTCACGTGATAGGGTTACATATGATGAGTGACCCCCCCGAGGAATTTCCAAGGAAGAGGAAATCATTGTGGCAGTGGACATTCAAGTCATAGTCATTATGCCAATGAACCTGAGAGTATATTCCTTGCAAGCAAGGGTATACAAAATACTGAAATAGTCTATCTTGACATAGATTACAATTCAAAAGGAGAATGTAGTTACAAAGTCGATCAAGCATATCAGGATCCTTGGTACATTGACAACAGCGATTGCATCATCTCATATGACGAAGCATCAAGAATGGTTCACAGATATGAAACCATTAGGAGGACAGAAGAACATTATCTACACTACGGATAACACACCGAATCCAATTCAAGGAAATTGCATTGTCCCTATGAACAATTTCACTGGTATGAAAGGATTGGTGAAAGATGTACTCTATGTTCTGAAACTCAGCAAGAACCTCTTATCAAGTTGGTCAGATGATGGAACACAACTATCAAGTCATTTGTGATGGAGATGAATGCACTATCAGAGACAAATCCATAGGATATTAGCTAGTAGGAAAAGCAGCCAAGGAAGGGCGCTTGTTCAGAATGCTAGCTACAGTACCAGATTTGCATGCCATGTCAGCTCAACTGCAATAGATGAAAATTTCAAAAGCTTGATAGAGCTTAGAAATCAGAATATGGCAATTGGAATTCCTAAGTTTCAATTTCTTGGAAAAGTTTCCAAAGCATGCTACTTCGATAAACAAAAGCAAATCAATTTTGGCAAAAGCACCTCTCGAGAACAAGGTATTTTTGATTTGATACATACACATGTATGGGGTTATGCCAAGACCCGCAGCATCAATGGTTCACTTTACTACTTGAGTTTCATCAACGACTACAACAGATATTGTTGGGTCTACTTTCTGAAAGAGAAATCTAAAGCCTTTTCTAGATTTCAAGAACTCAAAGCTATGGTAGAAAACTAGGTAGGTGGAAAGATCAAAGTCATGAGATCAGACAGAGGAGATGAACACAAAAGTAATGGCATTCGAAGACAATTCATGAACTTTTGCAAAAGTAAAGTGAGCTTTTTCAGAAGTAATGGAATTCGAAGACAATTCACTTGAGCAGATACTCCTTAGTAGAATGTAAGAGTTGAAAGGAAGAATGGGACTCTAGCAGACATTGCTAAAGCAATGCTCAATGAGAAGCATCTTTCAAATCAGTATTGGGCAAAAGCAATTGCCACTACAAACTACTTGCTTAATCGGCTTCAGATCAAACCGATTCAAGGTATGACACCTTATGAAGCATTGACTGGACATAAGCCATGCATTGGGCATCTCCACATATTTGATTGCATAGCATATGCCCACATACATGATGATCATCGCAAAAAATTAGATGCAAAGTCATGTAAATGCATTATAGTTGGCTACAGTGACGAAAGCAAAGCATATAAGTTGTATGATTGCATCAACCAAAAGGTCATTATCTCTAGAGATGTAATCTTTGATGAGGAATCAGAATGGAAAACCTCAAATATTTACACAGGAGATAGACACAACGATTACACAATCACCTATAGAAATAGTTGATAAAAAAGGCAAAAAATTTCCATAAGCACCTTGAGAAGAGCAACAACTCAGATGGTCTACTAGGAAAACCAGACCACCTGCCAGATTGACATATGCTTAAAGAGGCAAATAAATTCAAGTTGAAACCACCAATTTGCTCTTATGACTACCATCATGGCTATAGAAGAGCCAATGTACTTTAAAGATGCAGTTGACAAGCCAAAATGGCAAACTGCTATGAGTGAAGAAATGGAAGCTTTGTACAAGAATAATAATTGGGAATTATGTGACCTTTCACCATAAAAGAAGGCCATAGAAAACAAATGGGTATACAAAGTGAAGTACAATCTAGATGGAAGCATTGAAAGATACAAACCTAGACTAGTTGTTGCAAAAGGATTTGCATAGCAATATGGTCAAGACTATGATGAGACTTATGCTCCTCTAGCAAAGATGGATTCCATATGGTTCTTGATATCACTAGCAACACTCAACAAATGGAATATGTACTAGCTCGATGTCAAGAATGCATTTCTCAATGGTTACCTAGACGAGGAAGTCTACATGCAACAACTAGCAGGTTATGTTGAACCAGGAAAAGAGAATCAGGTTTGCCACCTCAAGAAGAGACTCTACAGCTTAAAACAAGCACTGAGAAGTTGGTGTAGTAGCATTGACATGAAGTCCAATGAAAATCATACTCTCTACTACAAAGTTCAAGGGGAAGACATCACTATTGCACTTTTGTACATAGATGATCTGATTATGACCAGAAGCAATGATAGCTTCATCAAAAGGTTAAAACAAACAAACAAACAATTTTTAAACAAAAAAATGGCTTCCTCTAGCAATGGCAATAGGGATAGGGCATCTCCTTGCGATGGCGGTGACAAAACCAGTGGCAGCGACAAAGATAGGGTGGGAGCTCCCCTTGCCAAAGTAAACCATCTCCACTCCATTGGACTAGAGACACTAAATCATGAGGATAACAGTAAAGTAGATCTCATAATGCAAGATCTTGAGAGGACCAAAGAAAATGCTAAAGACGGTACGAAGTCAAGTTTTACATTCCACATGGAAGGATGTGACATGCAAAACATTGACGGGGCTACACTTAGAGAAATACTTAGCTCTCTCAGAACTGCCACCAACAGCAGACCATCTTCATCAGGAAAGAAGACAGTGGAAAAGCCCAAAAGTGTCATTTTTTCAGATCCCAAACAAGACAGACAATCCAATGGAGCCAAGCAAAATCTAGTGCAATAGACGCAAGCAGGGGCTCCCTTATCGGACATGCAGAGAGGCTCCTATGTTGGAGTGGTTCAAAGCGGAGCTTGCAGCCTCTTCAAAGCGCCCCAAACACCAAAACAAATAGCATGGGAGCAGCTCTCCCTGCAAGCCAAGTGCATCTTCGTCGATGATCACTCCAACTCAGGACTGGATAAGCTCGTTAGCACAGATGGAAGCGCTGTTAAAGGTAAGCTTCCAATAGTAAAAGTTCACAATGGAATGCATAACAAAATGACAAAATGGTTGTGTTTGTGTGCAGTAGTTGTGTATATCCACGGACCGTGCCCCCCTGCTATGTTTCTTGAAGGATGGATCAGGAACTTCTGGTTGAGAAAAGGATTAAACATCACTAGCATTTGTTTTTTAACAAATGAAAAAGCAGATATGGCGATGGAAGTGGTCTAGAAGGGAACTTGGATGATTAGAAATAAACCTTTGTCAATTCAGCTCTGGGAGACTTCCTTCAATCCCGACTCACCTCCACCCACTAAGGCACCTATCTGGGTTGAGTTCCCCGATCTGCCTCTTTCCTTGTTCCCACAGCTGGAGGCACTCTTCTTGCCCCTTGGCCAGTTTCTAGGTGTAGAAACCGAGAGGTTCATAAGCCCAAGAGGAAACCCTCTAACATGTGTGCTTATGGACCTATCCATAGACCCCCCAACGCCATTCGACTTCTAGATGGAGACAGTGCAGAGCTGATTCAAAAAGTATTTTATAAAAATATCCCGAACTCTTGCTTCCTCTATGGGCTGGGTGGTCATTTCATCAAAAATTGTCCTTCCCAAAGTAATCATGGCAGAGAGAAGAAACCAAAGAAGATAGCAGAGAAGCAAACAGAGAAGCTAGCAGAGAAGAGCAAGGAGGAAGATGCAGGGACCAAGTCAAGGATGGGGGCACTTACCCACCCGCTTCAAGAAAGGGAGCCTAACCAAACCAACGAGGATAGAGCTACTCTAGAGAAAGTAGATAAGTAGAGAGTAGAAGAGAGAAGTAGTGAAGAAAATATGGAAGAGAGCACAAACGAAGAGGAGTTTTTTCCTGACATGAATAATTTTGAAGCTCAATTAGAGCAAGCGGAATTCGAGTCCATCTCCCAAGATGATCAGCCTTTTACCTTAGTAAAGGGGGAAAGAGCCACACAACTAGAAAGAAAAATGAGCAGCGCCCATTTAGACATCTTGACTAAGAAAGCTTTAGCAGAAAGGGAAAAGAGAAGATTATCTAGAGGATTCGCGCTCTCCCCTCAATTGAGCCCAGTCACTTTCAAGAAGTTGAGGAACAAAAGCTCCACTCAATGACCAGCCAAAAAATTTCACGTGTTTGTCAGTTAATGTGCAACGGTTACCAAGTGACTTGAAGCCCTTGGTCTTTAAGAGATGGATGAGAATAAACAAGTTGTGCCCCGACTTCTTAACACTTCAAGAAGTCAAATCTGGAGGAGGTAAGCTCCCTTGGCAACTTAAACAAATCAATGACAACAGGACCTGGTTCACAATAGACCACGAGGAGGGGAGAGGAGGTGCAGCTCTTGGGGTAGCTAAATACCTAGTAGCTGGGATAGTAAGGGCCCTGCCAAATTTTGGCAAATTTGGGGTAGGAGTGGATTTTTTCCACCCTCATCTCTCTTGTCATATCTTCTCTATGTATGCCCCGAACGTGGCTAGAGATAGAGCTTTATTGTGGGAGTCAGTCCTCTTGAATGACAATGTGCTTCTTCTTGCAGATTATAACATGGTTGAGAGCAGAGGTAATAGATGGGAAGGAATAGGTAGTGTTTTAAGATAATATGAGTTAAATACATGGTCAAACTTCAAAGATAGGGCCGATCTCTTGGATGTTTCAAGAGACAATTCCTACACTTGGACAAACAATTAGGTGGGTTCCCTCCACAGGAAAGGGCGGCTTGAGAGTGTACTGCTCCAAGAGAATTGTGGAGGAGTTGCTATGGATCAAGTGTAGAGCAATTGGCACCCTTCCCTTCTCGGATCACAAACCGATCACTGCAGTTTTGGAAAAGGAAGAGAGGAGAATTGGATGATCATGGTTCAAAGCCAACCCTTTTTTTTTCCAACTTCCTTACGTCAAGGACAAGATAGACAAATTTTGGATAAATGCCTTTGGGGGAACATCCAATGCTATTGACAAGTGGATCAAAGCGACGGAGAGGACTAGAACCTTTTTACAAGCAATCAAATGGAGAGCAAAAAAGCTAGAGCCCTAAGAACCCATAAGCTCGAAGAACAAATGACTCTCCTAGAAAGCGACCACACAACACGGGGACATGAACAACTAAGATCTGTCAGAGCAAAACTCAGGGCAGAAGCAGAATAAATGCCATCTAGGCCAAAATCTACACTAGAGATTGGTGGGCAGGGAGAGCAGACAAGACCAACAAAGACATGTTTAAAAGTTTGAGGAAAAAACATGCCCAATAATCCCTTGACTCTATTCTAGTTGGAGACAGGAACATCCAAGATCCGGAGGAAATCCTCGAGGTAATCATAGTGCACTTCAAGCAGATGTTGCATGAAGAGGAGATCATCACGATAGAAAAGGCCATAGCCCGGGGAATGTGCTCAAGATTAAGAGAAAGAAGAGTCTCAAAGTTTGACATCATTTATCTAGATATAGACTTATCCATAGAAGAGCTGAAAGGGGCTATAGATCAAATGGGGAAAGGTAAGACCCCAGGGGAAGATGGACTCCCTATTTAGTTCTATCAAGTCTTCTGGGAGATGGTAGGCCCCTGCCTCATGTTGCTTTAGCAGGATTCCAAAGAAAAGGGTTTCCTCGACCCTCGAATCAACAAGGGCATGATTACGCTGATCCCTAAAGGTGGCTCAAAAGAAGAATTAAAAAACTGGAGACCTTTGACTATGCTGAATAGCAGCTACAAAATCTTCGCAAAGGCTCTCGCTATTAGGATGCAAAGCTAGATCAGGGAAGAGCAAAAGAGATTTATTTAAGGATGACACATCTTGGAAGCCATCCTCATGCTATGGGAAGGTCTTGAACTGGCGGAGGAAATGCAGCAAGACATATGCTTCCTCAAGATTGACTTTGATAAGGTGTATGATAGAATGGAGTGGGGATTCATTCTATCTTCCCTCAAAGACATGGGAGTGGGACCCAGCTTTGTGTCTTATGTGGAAATTCTGCTGTGTCAAGCCAAAAGCAAAGTGGAAGTAAATGGCAAATCAACTCAACCCTTCGTGCTTAGAAGATTCATCAGACAAGGCGGCCTGCTGGCCCCCCTCCTTTTCGCCATTGTCACGGATGCCCTGGGTTGGGTCTCATAAAAAAAGAAGTAGAAAAGGGCACAATGAAAGGTATCTAGGTGGAAGGGGACAGACATATTGTGTGTCAGCAATTCGCTGACAACAAAAATCTAATGCCCCACAATGATGAAGAATCAGTGAAGGCTATTTTTGAATGTATAAACACCTTTTGCACGGCAATCAATCATGAAAAAAAAGGGATCTATGGCACTCTGAGGCCCCCCCCCCTTTTCCTATCTTACAAGGGGTGTAAGGGAATCAAAAAGGGAGAAGTTTTCATACTCTTAGGGATACCTATGGGATTCGGGTGCACAATGCAAGACAGATGGGACTGGGTTCTAGATGCAGTCAAAAGTAAGATGAACAGATGGCAAGGACTTCAATCGACATTGGCTAGTACAAAATTCATCCTAAACCACTACATTTACCCTTCTATTATTTACTTTATCTCCTGATGTGGTTCCCGAGACTAAGAAGTTCCTGAGACAGATCAACATACTATTTAGAACCTTTCTGTGGGGAGGAGATGAAGTCAATAACAAGGTCCCTAAGGTTAATGGCAAACCTGCACCAAGCCTAAAGCAGTTGGAGGGCTAGGAATAGTAGATGTGGAAACATCAGTGGCGGTAAGATTTGTGGGACAATGGATAATAAAAGCAGTGCAGAACTCGGACAAAGTATGGGCTTACTTAATCCTTAGGAACATAAGTAAGGTAAAGTTTAACAGGTGTAAGCACTGGAAACATCTCTCGATGGGGTCTGCCCTGTATGGGAAAGAAAGCTACTCTGCGAAGGGCTCAGACCTTTGGAAAGGCATGTGGACAGCCTAGGAGGCGCTGAGACCCTACGTGATGTGGAAAGGTCTCTCAAGAAAAATGGTCACCTTCATGGCAAATGACTCAATCTGGTTCGTAGTCATCTAGGAAGCTTCCCACCTCAAGGACAACAAAATCAAAAGTGCCTTGAGACTCAACAAGAAAGGTATACGGGTCTGGGGAGACTTGTGGGATAGGGAGCAAAGGAAATGGTTAGATAACGACCGATTAAAGGTTAGATTTAATCTTAAGAGATTTGACCTAGAATTGATATCTAGGAGACAAAACTTGTGGGATAGAGATTCGATTTCATGGATGGGGAGTAGATCACCACCGATGATGAAAGAATTCAGATGGGTAGGGCAATCTGAGCTCTTCCCGGTCCCCATTTTTGTTGAAGGATGGGAAGAGATTTTATCCCATCTGAACAGGAAATGGCTGAGAGCAGACACAGAAAGAGTGTGGGCCAAGAGGTTTGAAAGACTATGGGATAGGGAAATTCTAGAGAAAGAGGCCTGCCTCTTATGGCTCATTATACACAAGGGAGTCTGGACTGCAAAGCCTGCACTAACAATTGGTCAAGGTGACGGCTTCTACCAAAGATACAGCAGGACTAAGGAGGATATCCCCCACCTGTTTCTAAATTGCAAGTCTTCTAGAGATGTATGGGACTTGGTCCACAAACAGTCTGGTTTCTTTGCAATCAATTATGCATCCCTATTGCTGGGTGACAAACCAACAAGAGCCCCGATAAATTGGAATATCATGCGCAGCTCCATTCTTTGGGCCCTATGGGCTTAGAGATGTGCTAAATTCTTCGGTAATGTTTTGATCAGTACTAACTAAATTGTAACAAATGTATGTGTGATCATAGGAAAGAGGAGCAAACCATGAAAAGACTTCATGACTTCAATAGCAAATTCAAGAGTTTGTAAAAAGGAGGAGCTCATTGCAAAAAAGGAGACAAATCTGATGGTCAGCTACAACAATAGGCCAGAAAAGAAGAGCTCCATACCACCACTACCACTCAGAGGATCCCTCCCCATGACCAGGCATCTTCTTCAGCCAATCGCTAGTACTGTACTATCACGTCCCTTTGGGTCAACTGTTCCTTGTCTCCCCTGTGACTCAGATGACCACTGCCCCCCTTGCAGTTCAGACTTCCACTACCTCCCCTTCGATGACTCTCCCTACCACCACAGTGCCTCAGCAGATGCCTTATGTTACACCCTCTCTACCGGCACACCCTCCAATTGTTTACAAGAGACTGGTGCAAGAAACAACCCAGCCCGCATCTCTGTCAAAGTGCGCAACAAAGCTACTCCCTCCCCAAATTTCAAGCCGCCTGCACCCAAGCCTCGAAGCAGAATCCACAAACTATGCCTCGGGGGGGTCACTATGTATAAACCCTCTATATCACGTGCGTTCAAGGCCTATATTTAAAATCCCTTATCTGTAAAAAATTTCATTTATAAAATGTACCCCTTTTCTATACAAATCTGTAAATTTTTTCCAAAACTATTTTAAATAGTCCCTTATGTATATTTATTTCTGTAAATTTTAGAAATAAAAAAAATCCTTCTGTTGAACTCACGTGATAGGATTACATATGATGAGTGACCCCCCCAAGAACTATGCCCACATCCTCGAATTCCTGGCACAATCGTCCTACGAGTGGTTGCCCACATGGATCCAAAGGAAGAACCGCAGGAGGCGGCTTAACACACTTTTCATTTGTGGTTTGAATTCTGTTAAGATGATGACTGAGTTGTTTGGTATAGACTTTGGCATAGGCTCTGGTATAGACTCTGCTAATGAGCAGAACTGTAGGATTTATGCTAGTCATTTTTTATTATTGTACATATTGTTGACTTTTTTTAAATATAAACCTGCATTTTAAAATTTAAAAGGTTGAAACAAGACTTATCTATAGAGTTTGACATGAAAGATCTTGGACTTATGCACTATTGTATTAGAGTTGAGTTCTGGAGAGATTTAGATAGCACCTTCATGAGTCAGCTCAAATATATTGATAGTCTCCTAAAGAAGTTCCATATGGGAGATTGCAAGATTGTAGTCACTCCCATGGAACAAAATTTGAAACTTACAAAAGATTCAGAAAAGCCTACAGTCAATTACAGGTACTATCGGCAACTCATCGAATCTCTTATATGTTTGACTATCACAAGGCTAGATATTTGTTATGCACTAAGTTCACTTGCACATTTTATGGCAAATCCAAAAAAGTCTCACTGGAATGCAGCCGAAAGAGTCTTAAGATACATTAGAGAAACAAGACAGTTTGGAATAGAATATGAGGAAGTCATCCAAGGTTGCATGGACCCTGTGATAGTGACTATGCCGGAGATCATGAGACCAAGAGATCTACACAACAATATGCATTTTTCCTTGGTCAAGGTGCTATACCATGCTTGTCAAACAAATAGCCAAATGTCTCTTTATCTTCAACTGAAGTAGAATATAGGGCACTCACTACAAGTGCATGTGAGGCTATATGGCTCAGGAGACTATTGTCAAAAATAGGATACTTTGATGAGTCAAAGCCAACAACAATATATTGTGATAATCAATCGGCTCAAGCATTGGCCAAGAATCCAATATATCACTCAGGACCAAGCACATTGATGTCAAAGAGTACTTCATTAGAGAAAGAGTGTTACTTGGTGACATCACACTACAACATTCAACATTGTGATAGCAAAGAAAATGTTGCAGACATCTTTACCAAACCATGTGGCAAAGAGCTTTTTGAGAAGAACCGGCAAGCTCTTGGTTTGATGCAGAGGAAGGACATTCCCATTAAAGGGGTGTGATGGAATGTAATGTTCAATCCTTCGATTCCCTAGAATCATCATCTTGAGGGAAGGCCTACTTCATGATATTGATCTTGAGGGAAGGTGTTGAGAAAGCATCTCAACATCATGTGTTTGATATTGTGCATAGCATTAACACATAGAGTGCTATAAAGGAAAGGGTTGTTGAGATATCGAGCTCCACTCGCAATATGCCAAGGTGACCGTTGTGCATTTATGTCACCGACTTGTTAGCTACAGATGCGGTTGGTACACCGCCCACGAATAATAGCTGGATGACAGCTATCCTTATCTACACTAGTTCGTGGCTCAGTTAGTATGCCACCTTAGTTAGTTGAGTTTGATTTGAGACCCACATATAGGGTTCTTCTATTTCTTTGTACCAGAGTTCTTTTGGCTTTCACAACTAAGAAGAGGAAAACTATTTTCAGCCTCCATCTTTGTGTTTATTCCCCCATTGTGCTTGTGAGAAAGCCTCAAGTGAGACTCCTTCCCTCTCTCCCACTATCTTCACATGGTATCAGAGCCTGGTTCGTGGTAAGGAGCTCAAGAAAGCAAACCAAGTTCGTGGTGTCCTGGTAAGAGGACCAGTGTTGTTTTCCTTTTTCGAGTTTGGGAGCAAATCTCTGCAAGTAGCACAGCCGGAAGTGCAAGAGTGCACTGTCTCAGATTGAGACGCCCTTCGCGGTGTGGCGAGAGGGCATTATATGCTGCGGGTGAGGGCAAAACCTCTGGTGACTTTATTTTTCTGATTCGAGGTCATTTTGGGGCCCGTTTTGGAGGCAGAATTTCTCCGCAGGCACTCAGAAAAAGGCCCTGTCTTTGCTATGTGACCACTATTCTGCAGGTCGGTGAAAAGTTGCCGCAGAAATTGCATTGTATGCCTATGTGCAGAGATATTGGGAGTTGCAGAATCATCCTTATTGCCTGTTGATGCAAAATCGTCACTAGGAAGTGACTGTGTGGTCAAAAACCACTTTCATCAGTTTTGCAGATTTGCCCTTGTGAGGCAGAAGCTATGTTTTTTGTAGTGACAGAATATTTTGCAGTGTTCTATAATGGCGTCTAATTCTCTTTCATAGATTGTCACTGAAAAGCTTGACAAGAACAACTTCCAAGCATGGAAGTTTAGAATGACGAATTTCCTTATGGGAAAAGGCTACTAGGAGTTCATTACAGGAAATGAAGAAGAACCAGTTCTTCCTAATGTTCCCAATCAATAGGAAATGCAGGCATTTAAAGGATGGCATGAGAGAGCCAGAAAATTTATGTACTGCCTATCTATCAGTATTTCAGATTCTATGATTGTGCATATTCAGGATGCAAGTACACCAAAGGTGGCATGGGATACTTTGGCAAAAATGTACAGCACAAATACGTAGGCCAGGAAAATGCAGCTCAAGCAGGAGCTGCACAATGTGTGCAGAGAGAAAATATGAGCATCAATGACTACCACATGAAGGTGAAGAAAATTGCGGATGCACTTGCTTCCATTGGGTCGCCAGTGTGGATGATGACGATCTAGTTTCTGTGACCTTGAATGGTCTAGGAAAGGATTATGCACAGTTCCGGACATCCATTGCCATCCATGAAAAATTTCCTGATTTTGAGGAGTTGATTGCTCTTCTAATTTCCGAAGAGCAGAGAAATGGTGGTGTATCTTCTTCAGGAAGAACTTCAAAAGAAACTGTCTTCTACTCAAATGCTGGAAGAGGTAGAGGCAGAGGTAGAGGAGGCCGATCTGGAGGCAGTGGTAGAAATCAAAATATGCAGCAAACTCAAAAAAACCAATCCTATGCAGGAGGACGTGGTAACTCTAGATGCAGGGGGAGCCAAAGAGGTCGTGGTGGATGGCAGAGAGGCCAAAATGCAAACAGCAATGTTGAATGCTACTAATGTGGTAAAATGGGGCATATGGCTAAAGACTGCTACAAAAAGCACAATGACATTATGAATGGAAAATTACAGCAAGGCAATTATGCATCCTCTAGTAGACAGGGTGATGACAGAAATGAACATTTGTTTATGGTGCAGCATATGACCAATTCTGTGACAAGTGCAGAAGAAAGCAATGATGTGTGGTATGTTGACTCAGGTGCATCAAACCACATGACAGGTCATGCACATGGATGATTTTTTCCTATTAGTTTCTTTAAGAAGCGAAACTTTTATATTGCTGTCGAAAGTTTGTATGCCTTGATAAAAATAAAGGTTTGAAAAATTCGCCAAGATTTGAAACTTTTATGAGAAAAAATGTAAAGTTTTGCCAGGATTTACAACTTTTTCTTTGAAATTCATAAGAAAATATATAAAATTATAATATGTTCTACAAATATTATGAAACTTAAAAAACTAGCTCGATAAAATTTCACCAAGATTTTATATTAATATATAAGTATAGCTTTGATAAAAACATCCCTGGTCATGCAGAATGGATGCAGGATGCAAGGGAAATGGAAAGACCAGGATTTGTGGAGACTGGTGATGATACTGCACATCCTATTGTGTAGATTGGTAAAATTCCTTTGTCTATGCAGGATGGGAAAAAGAAATACCTGTCTGACGTATTTCATGTCCCGAGTATCACCAAGAACCTAGTTTCTATTGGTCAAATGGTTGAGCAGGGCTTGCAGGTCAGATTTAATCCTCATGGATGCTTTGTTGAGGATATGAAGAATAATGGTCGCTTGATAGCAAAAGGAAAGAAGAAGGGCAGGATGTTTACGTTGGATGTGGACATGCCTAAATTGAGTGCAGCAATGTTTGCACATGGGACCGGTGTAGTTGCAGATATTGATATCTGGCATAAACGCATTGGTCATGTTAATGTACGACTTAAATCAATGCAGGCCCAAAATATTGTTGCAGGATTGCCTAAATTCAAGGTTGCAGAAATGCATAAGGTGTGTGAAGCCTGTCAATTTGGAAAATAGGCAAGGAAACCATTTCCTAGGCATGTTCAAGAGAGTAAGAAGCCATTGGAATTAATCCACTCTGATGTGTGGACTACTAAAGCTGCATCTATTGGAGGCTGTCATTACTTTGTCACTTTTATTGATGACTACAGCAGAAAAGTTTGGGTGTATTTTATGAAAAAGAAAAGTGAAGTGTTTGGGCACTTCAAAGCTTTTAAACCTATGGTTGAAAAAGAAACAGGCCTGCAAATAAAATGCCTAAGGTCAGATAGAGGGGGAGAATACCTCTCAAATGAATTTGCAAGGTTCCTGCAGGAGCATGGCATAAAGCAACAATATTCATGCAGTCATACTCCATAGCAAAATGGACTTGTAGAAGGGAAAAACAGGCATATTGGAGAGGTATCTCGTGCCATGCTCAATGAAAAAGACCTGCCAGATTTTTATTGGGCTGAAGCAGTTGCTACAGCAGTTTACATAATGAACAGGACTCCCACTATAGCAATACATGGCATGATGCCAGAGGAGATGTATACTAGTAGGAAACTAGATATTTCTCATTTGAAAATTTTTGGTTGCATTGCCTATGTTCATGTGCTAGATGAACTGAGGTCCAAGTTGGATCCAAAAGCTGAGAACTGCATCTTTATTGGTTACTCTCTGCAACAGAAAGGGTATAGATGCTATAACCCTTCTACTCATAAGTTTATAGTGAGCAGAGATGTTGTTTAAGATGAGATGAGCAGCTGGTATAAACCAGTAAATGTGATTGATGATGTAGATGCACAAAATGGTAATGCTGCACAGAATTCATAGCAGCAATCACAAAATATTAGTGGACCTGGAGTGTCCTCTAGCAGTGATTCACATACTTCGCCATGGACAGGCAGATTGATTTCAGGAGAATCTCCTTAAAGCAATGCAGGGAGTGGTATGCAGGTATCACGAAAAGGAAAAGAGAAGGTAGATCAGCCCATGTTTGATGTGAATGCAGGTCACTCTTATGTGGATGGTGAATCCAATGGCTCAGAACAGAGCATTGATGATGAGTTGGGTATTCCTTCTGTTGTTACACCTGGAGTAAGGAAGACCAGGGATGTTTTGAGAGCACCTGGAAGTGAGCCTATTTTGCGCAGGTCTACCAGAGCTAGGTATCCTGTGGATAGGCTGAAATATGATGGGATTTACAGCCATTCACTATGCCTATATGGTCAAAGTGATATAGGAACCAGAACCCATTTCTTTCGAGCAAGCCATGGGAAAATAAAAATGGGAGAAAGCCATGGATGCCTTGGATGCAAATGCAACATGGGAATTGGTGCCTTTGCCTAAAGACAAGAATGCAATTGGCTGTAAATGGGTTTATAAGGTGAAGCACAATGCAGATGGTTCTGTGAACGGATACAAGGCAAGATTAGTTGTCAAGGGGTATGCACAGACATATGGCATTGATTATGAAGAAACATTCAGTCCGGTTGCAAGGATGGCAACCGTAAGAGCAGTCATTGTAATGGTTGCATCGAAAGGATGGTCTTTACATTAGATGGATGTAAAGAATGCCTTCTTGCATGGTGATTTGCAAGAAGAGGTCTATATGGAGTAGCCACCAGGTTATGTGCATGCTGTTCATCCTGAGTTTGTTTGCAGGTTGAAGAAAGCCTTGTATGGCTTGAAGCAAGCACCTAGAGCATGGTCTGACAAGATAGGACAGTATCTTGTTACTATTGGCTTTCAGATTTCCAAGGCAGATTTCTCACTTTATGTGAGAAAGACAGAGAAAGGTATTATGTTGCTCGTCATTTATGTTGATGATTTGATCATCACAGGTGATAGTGATGAAGACATCCTTCATGTGAAAATGCTATTGAAGCAGAAGTTTGAGATGAAGGATTTGGGAGAGCTGCGTTATTTCTTGGGCATTGAGGTGATTAGATCACCAAGTGGGATACAGCTCTTGCAGAGGCAGTATGGACTAGACATGCTGTCCAAATATGGGATGACAGGCTATAAGCCTATTTCAGTTCCTTTGGAGCAGAATGTGAAGCTGAGCGCAGATGCAAGTGAGCTTCTGGAAGACCCTACTATGTACAGACGCATAGTAGGAAGTTTGATTTACATGACTATTACCAGGCCAGATTTGAGCTATGTTGTTGGGTTGGTAAGTCAGTTTATGCAGGCTCCAAGGAAACTGCATTTGGATGCGGCTAGACGCATACTCAGGTATGTGAAGTCCACATTGTAGTATGGACTATTTTATGAGGCTGGGGTTCAGATACACTTGCATGGATACACTGATGCTGATTGGGCTGGTAGTATTTCTGATAGACGATCTACCAGTGGATATGTGTTCTCTTTTGGGAGTGCTGCAGTCACTTGGAGTAGCAAGAAACAGCCTATAGTTGCCTTGTCGAGCACAGAGGCTGAGTACAGGGGTGCAGCAATCGTTGCATGTGAGGTAGCTTGGTTGTATAAGCTACTCTATGATATGCATCAGTCTACAGATGGGCCAGTTGTCATTTATTGTGACAACATGAGCAGTATACACTTGGCAAATAACCCAGTCTATCATGCTAGAACAAAGCACATTGAGGTGCATTATCACTATGTGCGGGAGAAGGTTTTACTAGGTCTTATTGATCTAGTTTATGTCAGCACAGAGGATCAGGTAGCTGACATATTCACGAAGGCATTGGGCGCAGAGAAGTTGCGCAAGTTCAGAGACCTGCTTGGTGTGCAGGAATTGGGATTGAGCTCGAGGGGGAGTGTTGAGATATCGAGCTCCACTCGTAATATGCCAGGGTGACCGTTGTGCATTTCTGTCACCGACTTGTTAGCTACAGATGCGGTTGGTACACCGCCCACGAATAATAGCTGGATGACAGCTATCCTTATCTACACTAGTTCGTGGCTCAGTTAGTATGCCACCTTAGTTAGTTGAGTTTGGTTTGAGACCCACATATAGGGTTCTTCTATTTCTTTGTACCAGAGTTCTTTTGGCTTTCCCAACTAAGAAGAGGAAAACTGTTTTCAGCCTCCACTTTTGTGTGTATTCCCCCATTGTGCTTGTGAGAAAGCCTCAAGTGAGACTCCTTCCCTCTCTCCCACTATCTTCACAAGGGTTAGATGCCCTAACCTAATGCTAAAAGGGTTTGTATATATTCTACATTTTCAACTAAATCTAGTGTATAGTTAGTCATTTGTGGTGTGCTCTCTAGCTGTGTCCTCTCTCCTCATATATGCTCTTCTCCTCTCCCCTCTTCATATTTTGTCACCATCAACCTATAAGTTTATGGTAGAAACTTTCAAAGATTATCTCACTGAGTTCATGGCTATTTACTTAGATGATCTTTGTGTTTACTCTTCAGACAAAGATTATATTGGTTATCTGAAAAAGGTCTTTCTGAGATGCAGACAAGTGAGTATTTTACTCAACCCAACTAAAAGTGTATTCTTTGTCCAAGTAAACATATTGCTTGATTGTGTCATGATCAGAGCCAGGTAAGATTCAAGCCATGTAGCAAATGCCTGAGCCTTAAAATCTAATTCAATTACATTCCTTTGTGGGGTTTATCAGCTTCTATAGATCCTTTATCAAGGACCATGCCAAGATTATAGCTCCATTGTATGAGTTGACAAAGAAAGATGCCAATTTGAATGGACTACCGAGTTGACTATGGTTTTCCATGATCTTAAGAGCCAAGCAATGGCTACTCCTATTAAAGGCAACCAGGTGGGATGTTATTTTCCATGTGCATGCAGGTGCATCTGGGTATGCCTTAGGCACTATTATAGCTCAGCTGGATGGGCGACTAGATTATCTAGTATATTATGCCAGTCACTTATTTACACCCATACTGATTCCAACTATAGTACCACTGAGCAAGAAGCTTTGGGAATGATATTTAGTGTACAAAAATTAAGGCATTATTTACTCAGAAATCCTTTTGTGTTTTATGTGGACCACTAGGAATTACTTTGTTTGATCTATAAGACTATTATTCAAGGGCACCTTGTGTGTTGGATGCTTCTTCTCCAAGAGTTCAACTTTAGAATTATTTGTAAACTTGAGAAAACCCATGCAAGAGCTAACTATTTATCTAGACTTCCTGCACCTGAGGATACTCAAGGAGTCACCACTACTAAACTTTTGGATGCTAAGCTCTTTGCGGTCAACTATTGTGAGCATGAATATGCTGAGTTGATGGATTATTTGTCTAAGGGTACATTTCCTAATACAATGCCTCATGACAAGTGGAAATAGCTGGCCTTAAAGACTTGGAAACACACTTTGATGGACACCTTTATCATCATTGTGTAGATGGAGTTCTTTGTAGATGGGTTATGCAACACGAGTGAGCAATTGTTTTGTAGGAAGCTCACTCAAATCCTTCAAGATATTATTTCCAAGGGGAGTTAACTGCTAGAAAAGTGTTGCAGGCTGGATTATGGTGGGAAACCTTGTTTAAAGATGCTCAAACTAAGTGTATGCACTATGTCATCTCTCACCGCATTGGATGGTTCTTTCCCAATCAATCTATGCCATTGCAACCTACTTGTCCTTGGGAAGCTTTTCAAAGATGGGGTTTGGATTTTGTTGACCCTTTCAAACCTACAAGGTTTACACAAAATAAATACATCATTGTACCTACTAACAATGATACTAAGTGGGCTGAAACTAAAGGACTCCAAGATAGCTCGACTCGGAACACTACTAAGTCTATTTTTGAAAATATCATTTAGCAAATATGGATGCCCTTTGCAGCTCATTAGTGATCAAGGTTTACATTTCCTTACTGATGTTGTGCATCTACTCAAGACTGAATTCAAAATCATGCATACAGTTTCCACTACTTATTATCCTCATGGCAATGGTGAAGTTGAGTCAACGAACAAAACACTTAAAATTATTCTCACAAAAACAGTGCAATCATCCAAGCATGGATGGGATACCAAACTTCATTTTGCTTTATGGGCATATCGAATTGCTTTTAAGGTCACTAAAAATCTTACTCCTTTCTTAGAATTTATTGTTCCCAGTCTTTGTAATGCTACCAAGCATCACTTGGATGAGTCAAAAGAAATCAAGGGTTGATTGCATCAGCTAAGCCACCTAGATGAGTTAGCCTTCAAGCAGCCTGGTCACAGCAAGTGATATAGCACAGGAGAAAGGCATGGCATGATAGGCATGTTATGCCTAAGCATTTGAAGAAGGGTATGCTTGTATAACTATACAATGCAAAGTTGGGACCTCTCAAAAAAAAATTCAAATTGGGATGGAATGGTCCCTACTTGGGGTTAACTAAAGTTTTCTCCAATGGCACACTTCTACTTCAAGATTGCAAGGGAATCCCAAACAAACCCCCTTCCTTGGCAACCCTGGTGTTTTCCCAGTAAGAGAAGTAAGTTGAAGCCATACTGAGATCAGCAAGTTCCTCGGTCAGGTAGGGCTTGGATGCAGACTACTCGGTTGACAATGCCTTGGTGAATTTTATGCCAACAAGAGTGCTAGTAGCTATTTAGTGAAAGTTGAAGAGATGCATCGTATGTTGACATGTGGTAATTTAAACACTGTGGGAACATTTATGCAAGTAATAATGCCCAAGAAAGGGAGATTCTACACTATCATGAAACTAGTCATTTGACAAGACATTCAATTTTAGATCCTGTTTAGCTACATTGGGTTGGGGATTTCTGTCATCATCTCCATTTGCTTTTGCAACCTTCTACTACTCTCATGTCTCTATCTTTTACAATAGCTCCCTTATTTCCATCATGCCCAATAGTTTGCTATGCTTTCCATTCTTCTTCATCATCCTCATCCCCAATCAGCTTCTACATAGTCTTTGTGGCTGAGGAGGAGCACAGAAAGTGATCTGATCGACAGAAGAGGCGAAGAGCACCCTCTCATGTGTCACCTTTGCACTCAATCAAAAACTTCAAAAAAGACATCCTTAGATGGATTTTGAGGAGCAATAAACTCCTAAAGTTTGCACGACTTCCATGGAAGCATGCCTGGAATGAAGGCTTGGTAGAGGAAATTTTGGACTCCTATGACGCGATGAAGACGATCACAATTTTGTCATCGATGACATTCATGTTCGCCTTTGCTAAGAGTTGTTGCTGGAGGAAGTATTTAGACTTAGAGCACACCCAAGGCCCAAAATTCTTGCCTCTATCAAAAGGTGTGATGCATATTTCATTGAGGATAGCTACTCGACCTCAAAGGCCTACATCATCAGCAAGGTGTTTGATGAAGGCCTAAGAATGATATGCAAAATCTTGTTCAAGATCATTGCTCTTAAGAGTGTGGGCTATGTTCCATGGTAGTATGTGGCTCAACCAGTGGAAATGTTAGAGGATGACTTGGCGGTGGACTAGTTCACCACATTCAAAAAAGTGTTTGACTCCGAACTGAAGGCAATGAGTATGCATGGCAAGCTCAAGCCTCTCACCTCTACATGCTGCATCACCATCTTACAATTGGCTAGGTTCCATATTCCAATACCCTTCTAGCACAAGGTGGAGTAGGCTCCTTAGGAGCCAAGGATGATGAGCACTTGGAAAAACAAGGGCAAGGACATGACAACATTGGCCAAGAATAGGAGTAGAATGAGAAGGGTGCCGAGGAGAAGGCATAGGAACAAACACCGGAGGGGAACAATGGTAAGGGTACCTCTGAGGACAAGGCACATGAACAAACACTGGAGGAGAACATTGGTAAGGCCACCTTCTAGGAGATGGGACAAGAACAAACCCTAGAGGGAAATAGTGGCAGGGGCACCTCCGAGGGACAGTTGGCTCAAGAGTTTGCAAAGGGGGCAAAGGAAAGTGAAATGTCTAGGGAGTAAAGGGAAGAGGAGGCTGCCAAAGGAATAGACAAAGGTAGTACCAAGTAGCCCTTACAAACAACCACTAAATAGCAACGAGCAACAACGATGCACTAGGGAGACTTGGGCCACCACTATTGTTACTACCTTTACCTCCCTCTCCTCTATAATATTTGGCAAGTGGAGAGCCATTTTCCCTTGATCCCTTGCTGATGCAGAACCAACATCAGGGCAAGAATGCCACCAAGTCTCAATGGTAGCTCTTAAGGGAAGATATGGTGCATGTGGCATAGGCTCTTGACTACTTAGCCATTCACTGGCTCCCTCCCCAATTTCTAGACCATAATCTCTTTCTCTAGACGTAGTACCAAGAGGAGCTGGCTAAGTTTTTTGAAGATCAAATAGCTAGCTTCAGGCAGCTGAGGCATCTCTAGGAGCAATTGGATAGCAGGAGAGTGGTGCATGAAGAGCTATTGCAAAGCTACTTTCAGATGAGCCAAACCCATAGTGAGATGCAAATGGCCTTCAATAATCTCTAGTGCAAAGTAGATAGACTGAACTCACTGCCAAGTCCAAGAGTGGGCTCATGGAGTAATTATTATTAGAGACAAAGGCCAACTTAACAATGCCTAATATCAGTTGTGGAGCCTATAGCACTATGTGATAGATTTGGAGGATTTGAAACCACCACTATGGTGGGTAATCTAAGCCTACCAATTAGATGGTCATGAGTGCACAATCATTATTCTAACCATCTAATTTCCTATCATTCTAATAGTCTAATTCCATCTTAATGCTAATTAGAGCCTATGAATCATATGGTCATGAGTGCACAGTCATTGTTATAATAGTCTAATTTCCTATTGTTCTAATTCTTTCATTCTAGCTCAATGCTAATTTGAGCCTACAAATTAGATGGTTCTAACCACACACTCATGCAAGCCCACTATTAGAGTCATGCATGCTAGGCTAGTGGCCATCCTGTGATCTTGGTGGCTTTAATTGTTCATATTCTTTAAAGTTAAGCCAATTAAAGTTTCATAATCCACATTCTTAAATCTACCCAAGAATAGACATTTGCCCATTCCAAGAACATCTCTCTAGTTTGCCCATACTAGAATGTTAATCTTGAAAACTATTTTCTTCTATTTTGGAGCTGTGCTATTGTAAAATTGCTAGGCTATTTAGAGTGCACGTGTGAACTTCAGAGACAAAGGCTAGCTTAACAATGCCCAGTATCACTTTGAAGCTTGCAACATGCAAAAGCTAGGTAGCAGATTTGGAGGATTCAAAATAACCACCACCACCACAATGGATAATCTGAGATTGTGAATTGCAAGCCCAAAAAATTAAGGAAAAGGTCAAGGAAGAAGATGATATTAGCAACAATGAGGGTGATGAGGAAGAAGTAAAACTACCATTTGCAGTCTAGCCAATTGAGGAGGAGCTCAAGAAAGAAGATGATTCTAGCAATGAGGACGATGAGGTAAAGAAGATGAGGAGGACCTTATTAGACTTCCAAATCACAACGATAATAGGCATTGTGTGGAATCACATGGCTTCAATTCATGAAGTCAATGGTAAGAATCACAATATTTCTTAGTACTTACCAGTATGTCACCTCCTAACATAAAGTTGTTGTCAATAGATGTAGTGGCAAGATAGACCCATTGAGTTCATCACCTAGAATCTAGGATGCATGATGTATTCCACACCGATGACACTATGAGCTCACAACAAAGACCTACGGGAAGGGAGAGAAGGACCAAAATAGGAGCCAGTAGTTTGGTGGGTGCAAGATCACCCTAATCTTCTGTATGATCTTATTTATATGTTTGAGTATATGGACATGTGTATAACCAGGGTTACCTAGTCACAAGGGCCTTTAACCCCACAACCTCCCACTTAAAGACCAATGTGACTTTACGGGAGAACAACCAATGAGCATACCATCCAATGACCATCAATACATGACAATACTCAAACCATTTACTAGATAGACTCTTTATCAACATATCTGTAGGATTATCATCGATACAAACCTTGACAAGCTCTATGCGCTTGTCGTCAAGTACCATCCTGATGAAATGGTACCTGACCTCAATGTTTTTTGTCTTTGCATGAAAGACTGGATTCCGTGCTAGTTGAATAGCACTCATGGAATCACTATGCAATGTCGGTACACCTATATGAATCCCAAAATCTCCCACCAGCTGAGCAAGCTATATAGCCTCCTTGCAACCCTATGTGACTGCAACATACTCGGCCTCTGTGGAAGACAAAGCAATGCACTTATGTGTGCAAGACATCCATGACACTCCACCACCTCCAAAGGTGAACGCATAACTAGAAGTGGATCTCCTACTATCCAAATGCCTTGCATAGTCTGAATCTATGTACCCAAGCACAAGCATCTCTCCTCTGCCAAAGCACATACACATCTCCTTAGTACCCTTCATGTACCTCATGATGCACTTAACTGCCTCCCAATGTCTCATTCCTGGATTAGCTATATACTGGGGCTAACAACTCCTACTGCAAATGCAATGTCTAGCCTAGTAGCTATCATAGCATACATAAGACGCCCAACCATTAATGCATAAGGAACCTTGGCCATCATGGCCCTCTCCTCATCTGATTTGGGACTATCTGCCTGACTTAGTTTCACATATGGAGGCAATGGAGTACTTACTACCTTCCCCCCCTCCATATTAAAATATTCCAATACTTTTGTAACATACCCCTTTTGTGAAAGCCAAAGGAGTTTCCTACTCTGATCACGCGTGATGCGCATACCAATAATATGACCTGTAGGTCCCAAATCCTTTATGTCAAAGGCCTCATGCAACTTGGCCTTCAATGCATCTAGCTCATAATTGTTCTTACTAGTCAATAGCATACGATCCACATAAAATGCCACGAGTATCAGGCTATTATCCTTAGCCCTTTTAGTGTAGAGGCAGTGATCAATCTTTCCATTATTGAGATATCGAGCTCCACTCGTGATATGCCAGGGTGACCATTGTGCATTTATGTCACCGACTTGTTAGCTACAGATGCGGTTGGTACACTGCCCATGAATAATAGCTGGATGACAGCTATCTTTATGTACTTTAGCTAGTGGCTCAACTAGTATGCCACCTTAGTTAGCTGAGTTTGGTTTGAGACCCACATATAGGGTTCACCTATTCTTTTGTACTAAGAGAGAGTTCTTTTGGCTTTCACAACTAAGAAGAGGAAAATTGTTTTCAACCTCCACCTTTGTGTATATTCCCCCATTGTGTATGCGAGAAAGCTGCAAGTGAGACTCCTTCCTTCTCTCCCACTCTCTTCACATGGTATCATAGCTCAGTTCGTGGTAAGGAGCTCAAGAAAGCAAACCAAGTTTGTGGTGTCCTAGTAAGAGGATCAGTGTTGCTTTCCTTTTTTTTCAAGTTTGGGAGCAAATCTCTACAGGTAGCACAGCCGAAATGTGCAAGAGTGCACTGTTTCAGATTGGGACGCCCTTCGCAGTGTGGCAAGAGGGAAGTATATGCTATGGGATAGGGCAAAGCCCTGAGTTATAATTATTTTTTTAATTTGAGGCCATTTCGGGGCCCGTTTTGGTGGTGGAAGTTTTCCGCAGGCACTCAGGAAAGTGCCCTGTTTTTGTTGTGCGACCACTATTCTACAGGTCAGTGAAAAGTTATTATAGAAATTACATTGTATGCCTGTGTGCACAGATATTGGGAGTGGCAGAATCATTCTTATTGCCTGTTGATGCATAATCGTCACTAGGAAGTGACTGTGTGGTCAAATACCACTCTCGTTAGTTTTGCAAATTTGCCCTTGTGAGGTAGAAGTTGTGTTTTTTTGCAGTGACAGAATAATTTGTAGTGTTCTGTAATGGCGTCTGATGCTTTTTCACAGATTGTCACTAAAAATCTTGACAAGAACAACTTCTAAGCATGGAAGTTTAGAATGACGAATTTCCTTAAGGGAAAAGGCTATTGGGAGTTCATTACTGGAGCTGAACAAGAACCATTTATTCCTAATGTTCCCAATCAACAGGAGTTGGAGGCATTTAAAGGCTGGCATGAGAGAGCGAGAAAAGTTATGTACTGGCTATCTATCAGTATTTCAGATTCTATAATTGTGCATATTCAGGATGCAAGCACGCCGAACGAGGCATGGGATACTTTGACAAAAATGTATAGCACAAATACACAAACCAGGAAAATGCAGCTCAAGCAAGAGTTGCATAATGTGCAAAGAGCAAATATGAGCATCAATGACTATCACACGAAGGTGAAGAAGATTGCAGATGCACTTGCTTCTATTGGGTCACCAGTGGAAGATGATGATTTAGTTTCTATGACCTTGAATGGTCTAGGAAAGGATTATGCACAATTCCGGACATCCATTGCCATCCGTGAGAATTTTGATGATTTTGAGGAGTTGATTGCTCTTCTAATTTCTAAAGAGCAGAGAAATAGTGGTGCATCTTCTTTAGGAGGAACTTCAAAAGAAGTTGTCTTCTACTCAAATGCTGGAAGAGGTAGAGGAAGAGATAGAGCAGGCCGATTTGGAGGCCATGGCAGAAATCAAAATATGTAGCAAATTCAAGAAAACCAGTCCTATGGAGGAGGACGTGGTAACTTTAGAGGTAGGGGGAGCCAAAGAGGTCGTGGTGGATGGTAGGGAGGCCAAAATGCAAATGTTGAATGCTACTAATGTGGTAAAATGGGTCATATGGTTAAAGACTGCTATAAAAGGCAGAATGACATCATGACTGGAAAATTGCAGCAAGGCAATTATGCATCCTCTAGTAGACAGGGTGATGACAGAAATGAGCATCTATTTATGGCGCAGCACATGACCAATTCTGTGACAAGTGTAGAAGAAAGCAATGATGTGTGGTATGTTGACTCAGGTGCATCAAACCACATGAGAGGTCATGCAGAATGGATGCAGGATGCAAGGAAAATGAAAAGACCAGGATTTGTGGGGACTGGTGATGATACTGCACATCCTATTGTGTAGATTGGTAAAATTCCTTTGTCTATGCAGGATGGGAAAAAGAAATACCTGTCTGATGTATTTCATGTCCCGAATATCACCAAGAACCTCGTTTCTGTTGCTCAAATGGTTGAGCAGGGCTTGCAGGTCAGATTTAATCCTCATGGATGCTTTGTTGAGGATATGAAAAATAAAGGTCGCTTGATAGCAAAAGGGAAGAAGAAGGGCAGGATGTTTACGTTGGATGCGAACATGCTTGAATTGAGTGCAGCAATTTTGCACATGGGACTGGTGTAGTTGCAGATATTGATATCTGGCATAAATGCATTGGTTATGTTAATGTACAACGACTTAAATTAATGCAAGCTCAAAATATTGTTGCAGGATTTCCTATGTTCAAGGTTGCAGAAATGCATAAGGTATGTGAACCCTGTCCATTTGGAAAATAGGCAAGGAAACCATTTTCTAGACATGTTCAAGAGAGTAAGAGGCCATTGGAATTAATCCACTCTGATGTGTGGACTACTAAAGCTGCATCTATTGGAGGCTGTCATTATTTTGTCACTTTTATTGATGACTACAGCAGAAAAAGTTTGGGTGTATTTTATAAAAAATAAAAGTGAAGTGTTTGGGCATTTCAAAGCTTTTAAAGCTATGGTTGAAAAAGAAACAGGCCTACAAATAAAAAGCCTAAGATCAGATGGAGGGGGAGAGTACCTCTCAAATGAGTTTGCAAGTTTCCTACAGGAGCATGGCATAATGCAGCAATATTCATGCAGTCATACCCCACAACAAAATGGACTTACAGAAAGGAAAAATAGGCATATTGGAGAGGTATCTCGTGCCATGCTCAACAATAAAGAACTGCGAGATTATTATTGGGCTGAAGCAGTTGCTACAGCAGTCTACATAATGGAACAGGACTCCCACTGCAACAATACATGGCATGATGTCAGAGGAGAGGTATACTGGTAGGAAACCAGATATTTCTCATTTGAAAGTTTTTGGTTGCATTGCCTATGTTCATGTGCCAGGTGAGTTGAGATCCAAGTTGGATCCAAAAGCTGAGAAGTGCATCTTTATTGGTTATTCTCTGCAGCAAAAAGGGTATAGATGCTATAATCCTTCTACTCATTAGTTTATAGTGAGTAGAGATGTTGTTTTGGATGAGATGAGTAGCTGGTATAAACCAGTAAATGTGATTGATAATGTAGATGCACAAAATGGTAATGCTGCACAGAATTCATAGCAGCAATCACAAAATATTAGTGGACCTATAGTGTCCTCTAGCAGTGGTTTACATACTTTGCCATGGATAGGCAGATTGAGATCAGGAGGATCTCCTCAAAGCAATACAAATAGTGGTATGCAAGTATCACAAAAAGAAAAAGACAAAGTAGATCAGCCCATGGTTGATGTGAATGCAGGTCACTCTTATGTGGATGGTGAATCTAGTGGCTCAGAACAGAGCCTTGATGATGAATTAAGTATTCCTTCTATTGTTACATGTGGAGTAAGGAAGACAAGGGATGTTTTGAGAGCACCTGGTAGTGAGCCTATTTTGTGCAGGTACCAGAGCTAGGTATCCTGTGCATAGGCTGAAATATGATGGATTTATAGCCATTCACTATGCCTATATGGTCAAAGTGATACATGAACCAAAACCCACTTCTTTTGAGCAAGCCATGGGAAAATAAAAATGGGAGAAAGCCATGGATGAAGAAATGGATGCCTTGGAAGAAAATGCTACATGGGAATTGGTGCCTTTGCCTAAAGACAAGAATGCAATTGGCTGCAAGTGGGTTTATAAGGTGAAGCACAATGCAGATGGTTCTGTGAATAGATACAAGGCAAGATTAGTTGTCAAGGGGTATGCACAGACATATGGCATTGATTATGAAGAAACATTCAATCTGGTTGCAAGGATGGCAACCGTAAGAGCAGTCATTGCTATGGCTGCATCAAAGGGATGGTCTTTACATCAGATAGATGTAAAGAATGCTTTCTTGCATGGTGATTTGCAAGAAGAGGTCTATATGGAGCAACCACCAGGTTATGTTCATGCTGTTCATCCTGACTTTGTTTGCAGGTTGAAGAAAGCCTTGTATGGCTTGAAGCAAGCACCCAGAGCATGGTCTAACAAGATAGGACAATATCTTGTCACTATTCGCTTTCAGATTTCCAAGGCAGATTTCTCACTTTATGTGAGAAAAACAGAGAAAGGTATTATGCTGCTTGTCATTTATGTTGATGATTTGATCATCACAGGTGATAGTGATGAAGATATCCTTCATGTGAAAATGCTATTGAAGTAGAAGTTTGAGATGAAGGATTTGGGAGAGCTGTTATAGCCATGAAGGAGATCTAGGAATAGAATTTGGTATCTAAAACTTAAGAATACGTCTAATTATCTCTTGTTCATATGGGATGACAGGCTGTAAGCCTATTTCAGTTCCTTTGGAGCAGAATGTGAAGTTGAGCGCAGATGCAGGTGAGCTTATGGAAGACCCTACTATGTACAGACGCATAGTAGGAAGTTTGATTTATATGACTATTACTAGGCCAGATTTGAGCTATGCTATTGGGTTGGTAAGTCAGTTTATGCAGGCTCCAAGGAAACCGCATTTGGATGCGGCTAGATGCATGTTGAGCTATGTGAAGTCCACATTGCAGTATGGACTATTTTATGAGACTGGGGTTCAGATACAGTTGCATGGATACATTGATGTTGATTGGGCTGGTAGTATTTCTGATAGACAATCTACCAGTGGATATATGTTCTCTTTTGGGAGTCTTATGCATATTCTTCTCATTGAAGACCACATCATGGCTTCGTATGATCTCTTCTCTTCAGGATCCCAAAGACAATAGCCCATCTCTCCACTTTCACCATAACCCAAAAAGATGCATTTCCTAGACTTAGGATCTAGCTTCTTTCGAAGCTCTTTTGGCACCACCAATGTCTCAATCAACCATAATATGGGGGAGTAATATGGGGACATGGGGGAGTAATATGGAAGAGTATTAGTTGTGGGAGGGGAATTCGAGGGGAGGGGGGGAAGAACTGGGCAAATGGGTTGAGTAGCTTGGTAATCCTCAAGGATAGGATTAGCGAGGGAGGGAAGAAGCTAGGTGTGAGGGGTTGGTAAGTTTGCGATTGTGGGGTTAGTTGAAAGTGGTGAGAGGCATGAGCAAAGAGACAATGAAGAGAGTAGATATTTGGTTGGAGTTGGCTGGAGCTCAGGGAAGGTTAAGAGGTGGTAGTAGCAAGGGTAAGTGAGGTTATGAGATTGGCATAGAGAGTGGCTAGATATGGCAAGTTATATATGGCCATGTCATCCTCTGACACTTCTTTTTGTTGGTGCAATGGGATCATCAGCCTGCAAGGGTGGGATGTTGGTTATGTCATGCCCTATAAATAAGAGTGATGGTGGCTGATAACAGTGATGGCTTTTGTAGCACAATGGCAACAAACCACCAATGACCCTGAGCAGAGGATTGCCCACGGCACATGCATATGCTATGAAAGCATCCATCATGAGTGCAGTAAACTCCGCATGTGTGAGGCATGTGCGGATAGGAAAAATATATTCTTTTCATCTTCAAACAAGTCTTGGTAAATTCGTTCCATAGTTTTTGTCCCTATGGAACGTTCCCATTTTATGTTTGGATGAGTAGATATGATCTTGAGTTGGAGTTGTTTCCATTGGATAAGCACTCATGGTCTGAGATGATCTTCAACTTGTAGAGCAGCCACAAGCTCTTGGGACACCACTGTCATGCACTGCAGTGCGGCTTCATTTGTGGTATCTTCCATTGCCTCATTGTTTTGTACTACCAATTGGAGTTCAAACTTTGAGATGGCTATCTTTTGGGATTGCATCTCATCCATTTTTTCCTTATACTTGTGGTACATGGATGTGTATGCATCTTTAAGCTTTTTCATCTGCAAGGTGACCTGTGCTTGTTGAAGAATGGCTTCATTGGTATTTGATCATTGGTCAACACCTGAGTTCAAGCAATGCTTGCCTGTGTATTGGTGGCAAGTTGGTCTTTTAATAATTGGCATTCCCTTGTAAGCTCCTCAATACTGAAAGTGCATGTCGCCAAAGATTGTTGCATCTCTTCAAGCTTTTCCTAGCAATCCTAAAGCTCTTCTTCTTTGTGGATTAGAGTGAGCTGAGCTTGTGCAAGTTCCTCCATTGGAGAGCATGTGCTGAGGTCAAGTGGTCATAGGAGGTCTGTAGGATTGTCATAGCTTGAAGTGCTACTATTAGCTAAAATTGGCTCTGTTGGATGGTGGAAGTCACATCCCGCACAGCCTTCTCCTAAGCTTGGAGAGCTTGGTTCATGCACACTTCTTCAATCTCTTTCTTATCTATTTGGGCCCAAAGTGCCGAGACCTCTATTGCAATTCCATGGAATTGGTCTTGGATGTATGCTAAAGTTTGTCTTTCCAATTCTTGGGCATGCTTCTCCTTGGCCAAGATAGTGCAATTCCATGGAATTGGTCTTGGATGTATGCTATAGATTGTTTGTCCAATTCTTGGGCATGCTCCTCCTACTCTTCGTTAGCATATCTGCAGAGTTATCATCTATATGAACCTTGACAAGCTCTATGCGCTTGTCCTCAACTACCTCCCTGATGAAATTGTACGTGACCTCACTGTGCTTGGTCTTTGCATGAAAGACCGGATTTCGTGCTAGCTAAATAGCACTCATGGAATCACTATGCAATGTCGGTACACCTATATGAATCCCCAAATCTCCCACTAGCCGATCAAGCCATATAGCCTCCTTGCAACCCTCTGTGGCTGCAATATACTTAGCCTCTGTGGTAGACAAAGCAACACACTTTTGTGTGCAAGAAATCCATGACACTGCACCGCCTGCAAAGGTGAACACATAACCAGAAGTGGATCTCCTACTATCCACATGCCCTACATAGTCTGAATCTATGTACCACAGTACATGCATGTCTCCTCTACCAAAGCAGATGCACATCTCTTTGGTACCCTTCATGTACCTCATGATGCACTTAACTGCCTCCCGATGCCTCTTTCCTGGATTATCCATATACTGGCTAACAACTCCCACTGCAAATGCAATGTCTAGTCTAGTAGCTATCATAGCATACATAAGACTCCCAACCATTGATGCATAAGGAACCTTGGCCATCATGGCCATCTCCTCATCTGATTTGGAACTATATGTATGACTCAATTTCACATATGGAGGCAATGGAGTACTCATTACCTTCCCCCCCTCCATATTGAAACACTGCAATACTTTTGTAACATACTCCTTCTGTGAAAGCCAAAGGAGTTTCCTACTCCGATCATGCGTGATGCGCATACCAAGAATATGACCTGCAAGTCCCAAATCCTTCATATCAAAGGCCTCATGCAACTTGACCTTTAATGCATCTAGCTCATAAGTATTCTTGCTAGCCAATAGCATATCATCCACATATAGTGCCAGGAGTATTAGGCTATTATCCTTAGCCCTTTTAGTGTAGAGGCAGTGATCAATTTCACTCCTTCTAGAACCCTGGGACCGAATGAAAGCATCAAACTTCTGATACCATTCTCTAGGCGCTTGCTTGAGACCATAGAGACTCTTCTTCAGCTTTCAAACTAAATTCTCTTTGCCCTTTTCTTCAAATCCTTCCGGCTGCAGCATGTAAATTTCCTCATGCAGATCCCCATGCAAGAAAGTTGTCTTGACATCCATCTGCATAAGCTCCATATCTTCTGCTACCACTAGTCCAAGTAATCATCTGAGTGTGGTCATCTTGACAACCAGAGAGAATATCTCATCAAAGTCCACACCCTTCTCTTGCTTGAATCCTTTAGCGACCAAACTGGCCTTGTACCTAGGCACATCATCACCTGTGACTTTCATCTTGTAGACCCATTTACATGGCAATGTTTTCTTTCCATGTGGCAAAGAAACCAAGTCCCAAGTCTTATTCTTCATAAGTAAACTCATCTCTGATTGCATAGCATACTCCCACTTGCATTGATCCTCACGCATCATAGCCTCTATGTAGCAAGAAGGCTCCCTACAATCAGTAAGCATCACATAGGCTACCCCTGGAACAAACCTATCAGGCGGTCTAGACACTCTAGATGATCTTCTCAAGGGCATTTTAGCTTGCTGTCCCACCTGCATATCAGCCACATTTGGCTCATCATTTCCACCAATAGATGATCCATCATCTACCCTTGATTGTATACATGTGGGAGTACTTGGTGGTACCATTTCTTGCACATTTGGTGCATGGACAGCTTGCTGTCTATCAACATATGCAGCTGGATTCACATCTTGGAAAGTGATTCTCCTCATTTCCACATCCCTCATGGGTGCCTTATGCATCTTCTCATTGAAGGATACATCATGGCTGCGTATGATCTTCTTTGCTTTTGGATCCCAGAGATGATAGCCCATCTCTCCACTTTCACCATAACGCAGAAAGATGCATTTCCTATACTTAGGATCTAGCTTCTTTCGAAGCTCTTTTGGCACATGTGCATATGCCTCACACCCAAATATACGCAAATGAGAGTAAGAGGGCTTCTTGCCACTCCATGCCTCTTTAGGAATACCACCATCCAAACTCTTACTAGGTGATCTATTGATCACGTGCACTGCAGTCTTCATTGCCTCAGCCCAAAAACCACTAGAAAGACTTGCATTGGAAAGCATGCATTGCAACCTTTCTTGAATGGTACGGTTCATCTTTTCTGCAACTGGATTTTTCTCTGGAGTACGAGGGGATGTGAGCTCCCTCTTAATCCCACGTGTATCACAGAAATGCTGAAAGTCATGAGAGAGATACTCTCCGCCATTGTCAGTCCGTAGGCATTTAAGCATTTTACTTGACTGATTCTCAACCAAGGCCAGCCATTTCTGAAATACCTGGAACACATCACTCTTTCGAGCTATAGCATAAGCCCACACTTTCCTAGTTGCATCATCAATGAATGTCACATAGTATTCATCCCTGCCTAATGACTGTGTAGGCATGGGACCACATACGTCTGAATGCACCAAATCAAGCTTTTCAAACTCTTTCTTTCCCCTTCTTTTATGGGCTGATTTAGTCTGCTTCCCATAGAGACAGTGCTCACAAAATTCAAAATGAGAAAAACTCAAATGCAGTACATAACCCAAATGGCATAAGAGTTTCATCCCAGTTTGGCTCATATGGCCCAACCGGCAATGCCATAAAGAAGTGCTTGGCTGCTCGGTTATTGCAACAACATGATCAAACACCCCTGATACATGTAAGGGATACAAAGTACCACACCGAGCACCCCTAGCCAAAAGCATAGAGCCCTTCTAAAATTTCCAACTCCCAGAACCAAGATGGTCTGAAAACCAGCATCATCTAGCTGCCCTGTTGAAATGAGACTCTTGGTCAGCTTAGGCACATGTCTCACATTTTTCAAAATAAATGCAGACCCATTTGGAAAAGAAAACTTTATGTCACCTACTCCCACTCTGTCACATGCATAGTCATTTCCAAGATGCACACAACCTGCCTTTCCACTGTCATAAGTGGAGAACCCTTCCTTATGGGGAGTAACATGGAATGCAGCACTAGAATCCAAAATCCAATCCTGGGAATATGCATCATCTAAAGTGGTAAGCAACTCTGCAGATAAACTAAACATGAAGAGAACGTCATTGTCACTATCATGTGTGACTGCATTGATCTCCTCGATCTTCACTTTTCCTTTGTCCTCCCTTGGACTATCTTCCTTATGATTTGCACCCCAATTTACATTCTTTTTCTTATCCTTTTGCTCTCTTTTAAGCTTGTAGCAATCCTTTTTCATGTGGCCCTTCTTGCCACAATAGTGACACTCAATGTTCCGTGCCCTGCACTTGCTACAGGACTTCCCTCTTTCTTGAAACTTCCCCCTGGACTGTGATCTGCCCCTTTGTATATTTAAGGCTGCATCTTGCTTGTTGCCTTCCATTGACTTCTATCTAATCTCCTTGCCCAACAAGCTACCAACCACATCATCAAAGTTCAATACTCCACCAGGTGCAGAGTTACTGACAGCAGTATGGAAAGTATCCCATGAGGATGGTAATGAGCATAAGAGAAATATTGCCCTCATTTCCGTATCGAAATTCAGCTTTTGAGCTTGAAGCTGACTGAAAATGATATTAAATTCATTGAAGTGCAAAGCTATGGATACTCCCTCCTTCATGTGCAGCTCGAACAATCTCTTCATGAGATAGACTTTGTTTGAGGCAGTCTCTTTCTCATATGTAGCACACAACTTTTTCCATAAAGCTTCCGTAGTCTTTTCAATGACTACTGTGAAATAAATTGTCTTCCCAAGATGAAGTCTAATGGTAGACTTTGCTAATGCATCCAACTCATTCCATTCATCTGTGGACATAACTGCATGCTTAGCTGCAATCCCTTACAAGGGTTTTATCTGCTTCTTTTGAATAAGCACATCCCTTATCTGTTCTTTCCACAAAGAAAAGTTTATCCCATCAAACTTTTTAATGCTGAAAAACTCCTTTCCAGACATGGAAGAGGATGCCATGATGCAAATAAATCAAAATCCCAAATGCTAGTGCCTGCAAGAGAGAATCACACCAAATACCAGGTGCACCCAAACAGGTAACTATGCCTTTACCCCGGTTATGTACAATACTCAAACACATATACAAATGAATGGAAAAGAAGATTAGGGTGTTCTACACCCACCAAAAACTTGTGTGGCTCTCTGTTTCTCTCTCTCTCTCTTCTATTCAGCTTCCGTTGAGAGCACTCTCAACTGGCAGATCTAGCTGAGCGTGCGTGAATGCATGGAAGCTCAGCAGCTCAAGGAGAAGCTCTGTGGGAAGCTTTGTGGGTGACTTTACTTGCATCCGAGTGCACAGAGACCTTGAAGGAACCTTTGGAAAAGTCACTTTGGTTTTGCAAAGTGGTTTTGAGAGCTTGTTAAGTGTTTTCAAAGAAAAAGACATTTTTAAAGCTTTTCCCTGTTCTGTTGAACGACAGAGACTCCGTATTGACTTGTAGAGGCAACCATTGCCTGCTTTTGGTGTCCATTTCACTTCAAGATCTTGGAAACACCTTCATTCTTGAATTTGGGATCATTTCATTGGATTTCTGACTCACTGTGTCAGTTTCAACGTTTTTTCTACCCGGGTGTTGGAACTCAAGTTTGGAGCAACCATTTGCAGATCTATTAGTTTCGGTGGACTCAAGAGGTCCTAAAACTTTTATGTTGCTCATCATTCGCACTTTGGTGGAGTTTACAAACAGTTTAGTTTCCAAATATTTTTCAGTTCGTGTGTTGGACCCAGTGATTGGGACCACGGTTTTCAAAACTGTCTGTCCCATTGCATTTCGATGCCTAAAGACCCTTATCTGTCAGTTCTTGCACAATTCGGTGGAGTATTTTCAGAGTTATAGATCTCTGTGTATTTGATTTTGTCTCTCTGTTATGCATTTTTTCATTCTAAGGTTTTGAAGCCTTAGATTTATGCCACATGGCAGTGGAGGATGCATCAATTTTACGAGCAAAAACCTATGAGCAGGTTTATACGAGCGTGTTTTTCAAGAGATTTTAAAAATAGTATTTCTTTAGGAAACGTGGTTTTTACACTTTTATTTTCATTAGAACTAGATCCCTTTATCATAAAATTTTACAGACTAGTCACTCATTCATTTTTACATAACATAAATCTTCTTATTCATAGACATCCCTTTGTACCCTTGTTATTACCTTAAAAAAGTATTGAAAAATAATTCATTTAAGAAACGTCCCTCATAATCACTCTCAATATAATAATATTATACATAAATAATTACTTATTAAACACATTTATATCATATGGCAATATCTTTCAAGTGTTTTTATAGTATTAATAACAAGATATTTATGGACATGTTTCTACAGAAGTTTAAATTACTATAAATAAGTATTAACTTGGGCTTATATATCACTCTCATAAAATACATGTAATATTTAATACTATGTATGCAAGGTTTTCCAAAATATAACCCCATAGATGTGCTCAAATGGGGTTTTTCGATCAATTTGAGTGGTTGAATGACTATATTTGGACATTAGATGTGAAAGTTATGTCACTTTTAAAAGTGTTGTCCAAGGTAGTTTCGCCAGCGAAACTACCTTGAAAGACCTTGTTCAAAGGGTTTTCGTTGGCGAAACTACCTTGATGGCTTGCTTCAATGAGTTTTCTTTGGAGAAACCCTTTCATGAACATAGGTTGAGAGAGGTTTTTCAATGTCACCCCCTATTAAGTAAAAAGTTGTAAGAAGGATCATAAGGGAATTTTCATAGAGAAGTCTACTCTACATGTGGGTTTCTTCAAAAGCCATCCCATTATGTTCTCACCATTCCCAAAGATTCACATAAATATTCATGTATAAAATAGGCATTCCTATAATACTTTTCATATTTCTAAGTGAAACTATGTTTTCTTCTGATCCATTTTTGTTATATTTTTGCATAGTTGGAAGCTTTTTTTTTCCTTCGCTCGAACGCTCAGAAGATTTCGCTCGAAAAATGCTCGTCCCCTGGCAGTGGATATTTGTTGACTCCCATTTCTCACTCATCAGTTGGGATTTTGAAGTTCCAACAGAAGAGAGATATTTGTAGATTGTCTTGCTGAGTCCGATTATGCAATGGTGCCCATGTTTTGAGGCATCTCAAGTTCTATTTTCAGTAGCGGTCATTGCCATGGGACCATGATTTCTTGAGCATACCTTATGCAGATCACTCTGGTTGTAGTTTGAGTCATGTACGCTCATTCGTGGTGTACATTGGGTTGCAGTGGATGATTTATAGGCCATTTGGATGCATTGTGATCCTTATTGGATGCGCTGATAGGCCTAGATTGCCTTATGGGATGCTATTTTTTATGGATGCTTTGCACATGGATGCTATTTTATGCTGAGGGATAGCTTTGACACATTGCAGTTGATGCACTGATAGTGTTATGCTCTCTTAGATGAGATATTGTTGATGCATATGCCCATGGATGGTCTTTATGCTTGAGCCATTTGGCACTTCTTGGCATTTTGGATTGCCATTGCAGTTGGCATTTTCTTTTGGGCCAGATTTGCTCATATGGATGCATAGTACATGCACATGAGTCAGTTGTATCTTTTGATGTTTTAAGCTTTGAGTTTTGGTGATATTTTACTCTATTGTGGCATACACATTTAACCCCCACAATGTTTTGGGTGTATCCTCTATTATAGAGTGCAGAAGCTCAACTGGTTCAAGTTCTGGAGTCTTGTCACCTACCCTTGGGCTTGTCTTCATTGCCTCTAAGACATTAATGGGCTGACGGATAATCCAAACTATCCATACAAAAGCCAATCGCTACAAATACCAAAAAGTTGTGTTAAATTTAGCTCTCTAGGTGGAACTCATTCCAATATGAACTGCAGAGGTGTAGGAAATGTCTGGATGGAGAGACGACATAATTTTTTGTATGGGCATCTACCATAAGATGACATAGTTTTTCATGGAAAGCTTGTGACCTAACCAAGGCATCCAAAGTGTGGATGGATAGAACCGAATCTTGTTCTTTGCAGCTAGGAAGATAAATTTGGTAATGTGCCCAAGGGAGCAATTGGTGGCTCGCCAACCAGCTATTCTTCTATATTGTCTATTTACATGCTGCGGTCAGTGGGTGGACAAGAACTCACTTCTATGTATAAGGGTATTTGGTAGGTGTGCATGCAAGCTTTGGTAAGGCAAAGCTAGGGCAAAATTTGTGAGGAGAAACCCCAGTCGTCAATTGTGACAGAGAACATGACTTCTGTCATCATGATCATCGTGCGCTCTTTATACCCCTCTTCCCCATGGTCCAAAAAAATCCTTTTTCCACCCCCTCTTTCTCCCAAGCTTCTAAGATCCTTCACCCCTATTTCCAATCTCTTGAACCTTGCCATAATCAAAAGAAGAAAGAGGGATTTTGGAGTTTGAGATCGAGGGAAACGGAAGAAGCGGGAGCAAAAGGATCGTGAATCAAAATAAAGTGAGAAATCATGGGTCAAAGAAAGTGTGAAGATGAGAATCCAAGACCATTGAACAAATAGCACGGAAGTGGGCATTGCATTTTTCTCTCTAGCATAAAGCTTTTTGCTTTATAATTTCTTGAATAATATGCATTTTTAAAATGACAACTCCAAAAAGAGATGAAATGGTTAGGGAGAGCGAGGAAAGGGCTAGAAAAGGAAAAGCTATAGCTGGAGAGGAAATACTTAAGTACAAAATGAAACTCAGAAGGATAACATGGAAATGGAAGACATAGATTACAGTGATTATGGAATTCTGTATACGGAATTCAATAAATTTCAAACTTGAACACAAAATATGGAAACATAGTTAGGAACTATTAGTGATACTTTAAAAATCCTAGCTGAAGCCATAACCAAGTTAGCCAATTCTCAATCGGTAACTCCTATGGAAAAATCACCGACTCCTCCTAATAAGGTTGAGAGGTCCACCTCTTGACTTAGAGAAACCTCTAACCTTCTTAAGGACTTGAAACCACCAATTTTCAATGGGGAAGAAAAGGAGCACAATAAAAATGTGATTAATATGTTCTTGCAAAAGTGGCAAGACTTCCATTGACTCAGGAATACCCCTCCTCAATATCAAGTTGTGAAAGCAAGTCTTTCCCTTGGAAACAAGGCCTATAATGGTGGATGAGCCTCAATGAAAATGATAGAATTCCTAGGTATTGGGATGAGTTTGAACAAGCCTTCTTAAATGAGGTTTTACCAGAAAATGAATTAGAAAGAGCATGGGAGGCTTGGGATAGTTGCACTATGGGTAAAAATACTCTAGTCTAGTATATAGCGAACTATAGGGAGGTAGTCCTTAAGTTGAAAGGAATTGATGAATTCCAAAAGATAAGGGGTTTCGTGAGGTCTCAAAGACACTTATAAGGTTGAGGTGAAAATAAATTCTCCCAAAACCTTTGAGGAAGCAATTAGGGGAAATCCAAAGTTCAACAAATTTTCCAATTTGAAAAGGAAGGGGCACTTTAAGAAGGAGGTTCCTCAAGTAGCACCTAAGAAACCTCAAACACAAAATTATCCTCTCTTGAAGAAAGAGGATTATGAAAGGGCCAGGCACAAAAATATTTGCTTCAAATGTTTGGGCAAAGACCATGCTACTTAGAACTGCTCTCAAAATAGACAAGCGAGAGCCAAAGCCCCAAATAAAACAAGTACATGCGGTGCAGGTGTTGCCTCTTAATGGTACTAAAAAGTACACTGAGGTAGAGGTCTATCATGAGGATAGCACCCACATGTTCTATCTATCATCAGCAATATGGTAGCCCACCTTTGGTCCTCATGACTGAATGAGGATGCATGGAAAAATAAAGGGGCAAAATGTAAGAGTTGACAAAATATGAAGAGGGGAGAGGAGAAGAGTGGAGATGAGGAGAGAGGGCACAGCTAGAGAGCACACCACAAATGACTAACTGTACACTAGAATTAGTTGAAAAAATAGAATATATACAAACCCTTTTAGGGTTAGGGTTAGGGAAGCTAACCCTTTCCTTTATAGCACTCTATAAGGTTAGTGCTATGCACATATGATCACGTGATGGTGCTATGCACACATGATCACATGATGTTGAGCATGAACTCTCAACACCTTCCCTCAAGATCAACATCATGAAGTAGGCCTTCCCTCAAGATGATGATTCTGGGGAATCGAAGAAGGACTGAGCATTACATTCCATCACACCCCTTTAATGGGAATGTCCTTCCTCTGCATCAAACCAAGAGCTAGTCGGTGTTTCTCGAATAGCTCTTTACCGAGTGGTTTGGTAAAGATATCTGCAACATTTTCTTTGCTATCACAATGCCGCAGTGTGATGTCACCAAGTAACACTCTTTCTCTGATGAAGTGCTCTCTGACATCAATGTGCTTTGTCCTGGAGTGATATACTGGATTTTTGGCCAATGCTTGAGCCGATTGATTATCACAGTATATTGTTGTTGGCTTTGACTCATCAAAGTAATCTGTTTCTGACAATAGTCTTCTGAGCCATATAGCCTCACATGCACCTGTAGTGAGTGCTCTATATTCTGCTTCAGTCGAAGACAAAGAAACAGTTGGCTGTTTGTTTGACAACCATGATATAGCACCTTGACCAAGGAAAAATGCATATCCCTGTGTCGATCTCCTGGTCTCATGATCTCCAGCATAGTCACTATCACAGTATCCATGCAACCGTGGATGACTTCCTCTGTATTCTATCCCAAATTGTCTTGTACCTCTGATGTATCTCAAGACTCTTTTGGCTGCATTCCAGTGAGACTGTTTTGGATTTGCCATAAACTGTGCTAGTGAGCTTACTGCATAACAAATATCTGGCCGTGTGATTGTCAGATATATAAGAGATCCAATGAGTTGCCTGTAGTATCTGTCATTGACTGTAGGCTTTTCTGAATCTTTAGTAAGTTTCAAACTCTGTTCCATGGGAGTGGCTGCAATCTTGCAATCTGCCATATGAAACTTCTTCAGGAGACTGTCAACATATTTGAGCTGACTCATGAATGTGCTATCTGAATCTCTCCAGAACTCAATTCCAAGACAATAGTGCATAAGTCCAAGATCTTTCATGTCGAACTCTGCAGATAAGTCTTGTTTTAGTTTTCTGATGAAGCTATCCTTGCTTCCTGTCACAATCAGATCATCTACGTACAAAAGTGCAATAGTAATATCCTCCCCTTGAACTTTGTAGTAGAGAGTATGATCTGCATTTGACTTCAGGTATCCCAGATCAGCAAAATACTTGTCAATTCTGCTGTACCAACTTCTGGGTGCTTGCTTTAAGCCATAGAGACTTTTCTTGAGATGGCAAACCTTGTTCTCCTGTCCTGGTTCAACATAACCGGCTGGTTGTTGCATGTAGACTTCCTCGTCTAGATAACCATTGAGAAATGCATTCTTGACATCGAGCTGATACACATTCCATTTACTGAGTGTCGCTAGTGATATCAAGAACCGTATGGAATCCATCTTTGCTACTGGAGCATAAGTCTCATCATAATCTTGGCCATATTGTTGTGCAAATCCTTTTGCAACTAATCTGGCTTTGTATCTCTGAATACTGCCATCTGGATTGTACTTCACTTTGTATACCCATTTGTTGGCTATGGCCTTCTTTCCTGGTGGAAGGTCGCATAATACCCAAGTGTTATTTTTATACAAAGCATCCATTTCTTCATTCATTGCAGTTTGCCATTCTGGCTTATTTACTGCGTCTTCGAAGTACACTGGCTCTTCTGTAGCCATGATGGTAGTCATAAGAGCATAGTTGGTGGTTTCCACCTGAATTGCTTTGCCTTTCTGAGCATATGTCAATCTGACTGGTGGTCTGCTTTCCCTAGTAGACCGTCTGAGCTGCTGTGACGCTGATTGGGGTGTTGCTGGCAATTCTTGCTCTTCTTCATCAACCTGTTCTGTAGATGACTGTGAAGTTGATGCTTCTATCTCCTGTGTAGGTGAGGTTTTCCATTCTGATTCCTCATCGAAGATTACATCTCTGGAGATGATGACTTTGCGGTTGATGGGATCATACAATTTGTATGCTTTACTTTCTTCACTGTAGCCAACCATGATGCATTTGCGTGACTTCGCATCCAATTTCCTGCGATGATCATCATGTATGTGGGCATATGCTATGCAACCAAATATGCGGAGATGCCCAATGCGTGGCTTGTGTCCAGTGAATGCTTCATAAGGAGTCATACCTTGTATCGGTTCGGTAGGAAGCCGATTAAGCAAGTAGTTAGCTGTAGCTATTGCTTCTGCCCAATACTGATTCGGAAGATGCTTTTCACTAAGCATTGCTCTAGCACTGTCTGCTAAAGTCCCATTCTTCCTTTCAGCTATTGCATTTTGCTGAGGAGTATCTGCACATGTGAATTGTCTTCGAATGCCGTGAGTTTTGCAAAAGTTCATGAAGGCTGAAGACATGTATTCACCTCCTCTGTCTGATCTCATGACCTTGATCTTTCTGCCTGTCTGGTTTTCTACCATGGCTTTGAATTCTTGAAATCTGGCAAACACTTCAGATTTCTCTTTCAGAAAGTAGACCCAACAATATCTGCTGTAGTCGTCGATGAAGGTCAAGTAATAAAGTGAACCATTGATGCTGCGGGTCTGGGCATAACCCCATACATCTGTATGAATTAAATCAAGAATACCTCGTGCACGAGAGGTACTTCTGACAAAGTTGGTTCGCTTTTGTTTGCCGAAGCAGCATGCTTCACAAACCTTTCCAAGAAACTGTAGCTTCGGAATCCCAATTGCCATATTTTGATTCCTTAGATCTAACAAGTACTTGAAGTTGACATGACCATATCTCTTGTGCCATTTTGCAGATAGTGGCATCTGTTGCATTTGAGCTGACATGGCATGCTTATCTGGTACTGTAGCTAGCATCCTGTACAAGCGTCCTTCCTTGACACCTTTTGCTACTAGCTGACCTCTTTTGGATTTGTCTCTGATAGTGCATTCATCACCGTCGAAGATGACTTTGTAGTTGTGTTCCGTCATTTGACCTACTGATAAAAGGTTCTTGCTGAGCTTCGGAACATAGAGCACATCTTTGACTAATCCTTTTGTACCAGTGAAATTGTTCATAGGGATAACACCTGTCCCTTGAACCGGATTCGGTGTATTGTCTGCTGTGTAGATGACATTCTTTTGACCTTCTAATGGCTTCATTTCTGTGAACCATTCCTGATGATTTGTCATATGAGATGATGCACCGCTGTCGATGTACCAAGGATCCTGTTCCACTTGGTCGACTTGATAGCTGAAATCCTCTTTGGGATTGAAATCAGTGTCTTGGTGCATTGTATCAGTCTGATGCAATTCCTCACTTGCAAGAAACATATTGCCATGTTCATTTGCAAAATGACTGTGACTAGAATGTCCACCACGATGATTTCCTCTTCCTCGGGAATTCCCTCGATTACTGCTGGATTGACTGCCTTGGTCATACTGCTTCTTGCGGCAATCTCTTTCATAGTGTCCAAACTTGTGACAATAGTTGCATTGAATGTTTGACACATTGGTGGATGCATTCCCTCGTCCTTGGAATCTTCCTCGGTTGGAATGATTTCCTCTTTGCTGATTTTGATGTTGCTGAGGATGCTGCTGATGCTGATGCTGATTCTGACTTTGATTTTGACCACTTTTCTGATATGATCTACCTCTGTTTCTGCCTTTGCCTCTGCTTCTGTCTGAAGCTGTGAATGCCTGATCATTAGAATGACCTTTACGTGCTTGAATGGCCTGAGTCCTGAGTTCTTCACCAAGTAGAACTGACTGAAGTTCTTCCAGTGTTGGAATTTGCCGTTGGATGGCAATACTCTGGACCAGATTCTCATATCCTTCTCCTAGTCCATTCAGGATTACTTGAACCATTTCTGCGGGATTCATAGTCTCTCCTGCTGCTGCAAGTTGATTGTTGTAGTCTTTGATGCGGAGTACATAAGCATGACCGGTTTCACTGCTGTTGCGGAAACTCTGGTTGATCTGGTTTCTCAAGGTGAGAATCCTGGATGTGTTCTTGGACTCGTAGAGAGCTGCGAACATATCCCATGCTTCTTTTGATGTCTTGACTGTGTTGAGCTGTGCTAGCATGACATCTTGCACATTCTGCTTGATCAGGTGATAGGCATACTTGTCTTTCTTATCCCATTCTGCTTGAGCTCGGGCAATAGCAGGATCTGCTACTGGTGCGGAAACTGTTTGTGTAGATGTAGATCCCGATGTAGATCCCGTTGCTGGTGCTGTGACAACAGATGGAGTAGAGCTACTGGTGGCTGGATCGGCCAATGGTCTAGGTATGGATCCATCAACATACTCCCATTTGTCCTGAAGCACAAGAATGGTCTCCATTCGGTATTTCCATGTACCGTAATTGGAGTTGTCTAACTTAGCAGATGCCTCCAGATTGAGGTTGCTAGTCGACATGGTGCAAACAATGTACTCAAAAAATGTCCTGGAAAAACTCTGTATGAATCAACTGCAAATACACTGAAGATGCCAAGTGAAATCTCTGTACCGTCGGTGAAGATAGAACTGCAGTAAATAAGATCTGACCTGTATTACAAGGCTTGTGGCAATGATGCCGGGAATAGCCAAGAGGCTTTACAAGGCTGAAAAATGATGTGCATGATGCCGTGAGATAGCCAACTAGGCTTTACAATGGTGGCATGTGTGTGTGAAATCAAGTGCTATCTGCCCACTGAATCAATCTGCAATGCCTCTGAACTCTGAAGTCTGCTCACTGAACTGATGAACGTAAGATTTCAGGTAATGTAATGATGTGAAATCGGATGTGAGCGTATGGACTGACTCCGAGTAGGTACTAGTCGGGAATTTTGGGCATGGCTTAGATTGGCAACTTGGGGAATTCAAAGCGTCCCCTCTATGGCGATTTAGTCTACTCTGATCTAGATCTAAACCAACCGTCGATCGATGAAAGAGCAGCAAATAATTCCTTTTCCTTTGTTCTTTTTAAGTGCTGGGTCAGATGCGTCGATGTAGAGGCAAATGTGCGTGAAGGAAGTGGTTTTGTTGGCGAGGCTTAAATGTGAGTGTAACTTGCGCCGAAATGTGCGCGTGATGTAACGAACGCGTAGAGCACAAAAAATCGAGCGACTTTCCTTTTTGGAGCACCCTCAAATTCTTCCTGGATCAAGAGATATGACTTGATCTAGGTGGAGGGGCAAAAGGAGTGCAAATGGTGCTCAATGATGATGTGTCACTGTGAGTCACATGCAGTGATGATGTGGCACTGTGATTAGCAAGAGGTGTGCCAGTGAAGTTCTGTACTGAGGTGGCAGTGCTGAGGTGTCACTAATGACGTGGCAATGATGACGTGGCAATGATGACGTGGCAATGATGACGTGGCCAGATGACGTGGCAGATGACGTGGCCAGATGACGTGGCAGATGACGTGGCCAAATGACGTGGCAAATGACGTGGCCTGATGACGTGGCCAGATGACGTGGCAGATGACGTGGCCTGATGACGTGGCCTGATGACGTGGCCAGATGACGTGGCAGATGACGTGGCCAGATGACGTGGCAGATGACGTGTCAGTGCTGACGTGGCAGTCGGTGATGACGTGGCAGTCGGTGCTGACGTGGCAGTCGGTGATGACGTGGCAGTCGGTGCTGACGTGGCAGTCGGTGATGACGTGGCAGATAGGATTGGCTGATGATGTGGCAGATGGATAAGGGCCACGTGTCACAAGGAGGACGATCGGAATCTTTGGAGATGCCGACGGAATCTCGGGATTCCGTCGTCTTCTACGATCGTTTGTTGAGAAAAAAAAAACTGGTCGTTGGAGAAGCCGCCGCTGCGTAGCCTTCTTCCAACCTGTGACCTCCTCTTACGAAAGGCTTTCTGTGGATTTTCCAAATGGGAGTTTGGATCTTTTACGTTCAAAACTTCGAGCTCTTCTTCCGTCAAATCTTTACGTCGAAGCTCTTCGGGAGCTCTTCCGTCAATCTCTACGTTGAAGCTCTTTGGTGAGAGTTTCCGACAGTCGCAGCTGAGAGTTTCCGACAGTTTCTCTGTCAATCTTTACGTGCAGCTGGAAGCTCGTCCGTGGGTCGCTACGGCGAAGCTCTGCGAAGGTTGGAAGCTCGTTCTGTCAAAATCTGCGAGGTGAAGTGAGAGTTTCCGACAGTGGAAGCGTGCGGGAGCTTGGAATCATCGTGTGATCAGATCTAAGCTCTGGCAACAGCTCCATATGCGGTCGGTCGTAGGACTTGTAGATGGCGCGTTGGTCGATAGAAGAGCTCGTCGTTGGAGCTGGCGGCTACTGCTGTAGAGGAATTGAAGAGGCTACCAGACTGTGTGTGAAGCCAGTGAGCCTTGGGCTGCCTTGATGTTGAGGAAGGAGCTCGGTTGATGCTGCTTCTTCTAGTCCACTTGCTCGCGCTGGAGCTGAGGTGCTTGTTGAAGAAGCATCCGCTTGTGGATAGCAAATCAACTCTCTTTCCTCTCAAAACCAGTAGAGCTTCGGCTCTTTCTCTCAAACCTTTCAAATCTCTCCTCACATGGATCCTCACAAAGAAACTACTCAAGGGACTCTCTTATGCTCAATGAATCTTTCATGAAATGGATCTCTCTTACTCTCTCAATGACGGAAATCTCTCAAGAACAAATGACGGAAATCTTCTTCCGATGGACGGAATTTTCTCTCAACGGAAGAGAATGGAACACTCAATCTCACAATCTCTCAATCTCTCAATCACTCTCACAAGAAGGATGGCGCCTCAACGGAAGGCAGAACCAAGCTCTGATACCATGACAAAATATGAAGAGGGGAGAGGAGAAGAGTGGAGATGAGGAGAGAGGGCACACCTAGAGAGCACACCACAAATGACTAACTGTACACTAGAATTAGTTGAAAAAATAGAATATATACAAACCCTTTTAGGGTTAGGGTTAGGGAAGCTAACCCTTTCCTTTATAGCACTCTATAAGGTTAGTGCTATGCACATATGATCACGTGATGGTGCTATGCACACATGATCACATGATGTTGAGCATGAACTCTCAACAAGAGTGATGGTTGATGATAGTGCAACACATAATTTCTTGAACCATTCATTAGTGAAGAAATTAAAATTGCCCGAGAATCCAAGTGCCCATAAATATGTGGTCTCTTTGGCAAAGCGCAATGATAAAAAGGTTTGGGACACCATGATACATGGTGTAGCGGTGGATATTGAAGGCTATCAAGATGCCTTGGATTTCCAAATCATGCATCTCAATTGAACAGACGTAGTGCTTGGTCGTTGTATAGTCTTGGGCATAGCTTAAAGCGGAGTTATCGTAATAACTCCATTATGTTTGAAAAAGAGGGTAGAGTCTTCCAGATTCAAGGAGAACATGAAGTGCCCAATTCTCCTCTTATTTGTTCAAAGGAATTGGAATGACTGCTACACCAAGAAGAATGTAAGGTATATCTCTGTGAACTTACTTTTATTGGTGATTTTATCTCTTCTGCATCAAAAAGAAGTAATATTGTTTTTGATAATGTTAAAAAGTATAAATCTTCTTTCAATGATTTAATGTCTATGGTTTACCTCCTGAGAGAGAAGTAGATCATAGAATAGATTTGATTCCTGGATCTACCCTTGTTTATAAACCCCCATATAGGCTTAGTCAAACGGAGGAACATGAGGTTGAAAGACAATTAACTAAATACCTTAGGAAGGGCCAAATTCAACCAAGTAGCTCACCTTGGTCTGTACCAATTTTACTGGTAAAGAAAAAGGATGGTACTATGCGTTTATTCATAGATTACCATGCACTAAATTAAATCACCATAAAAAATAAGTATCCTATGCCTCGCAGTATGATCTCTTTGATCATTAATAAGTATCCTATGCCTTGCAAGGGGCAAAATATTTTACTAAAATTGATTTAAGTTCAAGATATCATCAAGTACAAATTAGGGAAGAGGATGTCCTTAAGACATCATTTCGTACTAGGTATGGACATTTCAATTTAAAGTAATGCCATTTGGATTAACTATTGCTCCAGCAACTTTCATGACACTTATGAATAGTGTCTTAAGGCCATATTTAGGCAAATTTTCTATAGTTTTTTTAGATGATATCCTTTTATATATTAAAACAAAAAAAAAGCATTTGGAATATTTGTGAAAAGTGTTTGAGCTACTTAGAGATAATCTGCTCCTTGCTAAAGAATCCAAATGTGAATTCTTTGCAAAAAAAGTGAAATACTTGGGACATATAATATCCCAAGAAGGGGTTGTATGTACCCTGAAAAGGTAAGGGCCATATTGGAATGGCCGCATCCTACAAACCTAGAAGAATTACATATATTCTTAGGTTTGTCTAGATTTTATAGGAGATCCACCCAAGATTATGCTAAGATAGTTGTTCTGATGATGGACTAGCTTAAGGGGAAGGGAAGCACCTTCATATGGGATGAACCTCAAAAGAAAGGTTTTGAAAAATTAAAAGCAGCTATAGCAGTAGCTCCTATCTTAAAAATTATGGATCCTAATAATGAACCATTTATGGTTGAAATAGATGCTAGCAATTTTGTTGTCGGTGCGATACTTTTACAAATGGGTAGACCAGAGGCTTTTGAAAGCAAGAAGTTAGACCATGTCCAATGGAATTACTTGGCATATGAGAAGGAACTATACGCTATAGTGTATGCTTTGAAGAAGTGGAGGCACTATTTGTATGGTGCCAAATTCGAGATCATCTTTGATCAAGAGAGCATTACGTGGATTTGCAATCAGCCAGAGCTTAAAGGTAGAAAAGCTAGATGGGCTGAATTAATGCAAGAGTTTGATATACAATTGACATGTCAGAAGGGGAAGTTTAATGTGGTAGTAGACTCTCTTAGCCGAATGCCAATTGTTAATGAATTGAGTTTTACTTAATTTCAGAATGATTTCCTAGAGTCCTTAAAAGGGAAATGTGAGTTTGATTCTCACTTCTCTGAAATATGGAAAGCAATTAGAAATAGGGATCGAAAGGCTTTCACTAAGGAGTGACATCGAAATGGTGACACATCGTAGGTTAGTGATGAAGGACTCAAGTGGAAAAAATATACTATTGAAGATGGCTACCTGCTCTACCAGGGTAGAGTATGTGTCCTGGATAATAATGACATTAGATGCCAAATTCTTTTTGAGTGTCATAATAGTTCAAGTGCTGGACACCCCGGAATTGAGAAGACGTATGCACTTCTCAAAAGACAATTCTTTTGGTCTGGAATAGGTAAGGACGTCCAATATTATGTATTGAAGTGCCAAAAATTACAAGTCAATATGGCTAAATGCCTTAAGGTAGGAGGTCTCCTACACCCATTGGAGATTCCATCTAGCAAATGGGAAAGCATCTCCATGGATTTTATTGTGGATTACCTAGGACACAGAGGGGGCACAACTCTGTGTGGGTAATTGTTGATCGGTTGACCAAGATGGCTCATTTTATTCCTGTCAATGAAGAGCCATCTTCTATTCCAGTGGCTTCTTCTCCCAACTTGACACAAGACATAGGATCGGCAATGTAGTGTTGGGCGTCTTTGTGGACCACTATTTTTGAAATTGAATTCTTGAAGCAAAAGGAGCCATCTAGTTATTCTTCCTGTTGTCCACGGATGGTTCACAAGATAAAGCAATGCTTGATGGTCAATGTAGAAACAACATCATTTGCCAATAAATAGTGTCGAAATTTCTTAACACTATACACCATTGCTAGGGTTTCTCTTTCTATGGTGGTATAGTTGATTTCTGCATCATTGAGTTGTTGACGAGAAAAGAAAACTAGATAGTCTTTCTTATGTTCACCAGGTTGGCAAAGCACACTCTTAATTGCATACTTGGCAGCATCAGTATGAACATCAAAATCAATATCCCAATTGGGAGATATAAGGATGGGTGTTGTGATTAGGCATCACTTTAGAAGCTCAAAGGCTAGGTCACACTCTTCTATCCATATGAATTCCACCAACAATTTGTAAACTGGTTTGGCTATCATGGCATACCACAAGATAAATCTTCTATAGTAGGCAGCATGTCCCATAAAGACCTTTACACCTTTGGAATTTTTAGGAGGTGGAAATTCTATGATGATTTTAATTTTTTCCATGTCACTTGTGGCAATCCCATGTTGAGAAATGATGTGTCCCAAAACAATTCAGTGGGTGACCATGAACTGACATTTTGTTGGATTTAGGGAGATGCCATATTCCCTGCATTTGATTAGAACTACTTCAAGACATTTTAAGAGGTCTTGCTTATTGGAGTGGATGCACAAATCATCCAAGAATACCTGTAGAAACTTATTCAGTAATTGAAGGCAGTGAACATGACTCTCTGGAATGTTCCAAGGGCATTACATAAGCCGAAGGGCATGACTCTGTAGGAAAAGATTCCCCATTCTATAGCAAATGCTATTTTAGATTGGTCGTCCGGAGCAATTTGAACTTGGTTATAGCCACTAAAGCCATCCGAGAAGCTGTATATCTCTGATCCAGCCACCTTTTCCAACACTGTTTCTGTTAGGGTTAGGGGATAGTGATCCCTAATTGTGGCAGCATTCACATTCTTTAACTTGACACATATCCTTAGCTTCTTATTCCATTTAAGCACGATGCCGAAGGGTGAAACCCAATTAATGTGCTCTATCTCGTATATGAATCCTGCATCTAAGAGTTGTTCTTCATAGACCATGGTACCATATTTTGGATTTGGTCTATATGGTCCACATACCTTAAGGGTGGACACCTTCCCTAATAGGCATCGTGTGTGGTGAAATTCCCTTCATTTCCTTGTATGACCATGCTAGGCAGTCATGGTATTCCATTAGGAGTGCTTTTAGCTTTGTTTCATTTACTTGTGTGAGTTGTTTCCCAATGAATACCAATTTCTCTTCCTCCCTTTCAAGGGCGAGGTTTATTGTTTTGCTTTTGGCCGGTCCCTCATAGATGGGAGTCTCTCCAATGCTATCAGTTTCTTGCACTTTCGATTCTCGTATTGGTCTTGGCATTGCTATGGGGACACTACCACTGGTGTAGTTCTTGTAGTACTTTGTGGTACTTCATGAAGTACAACCTCTAATGGTGTTGAACTAGCCATGCATGGGCTATGGTCACTAGGTGGCGCAATATCATTAATCCCTTTTTGAGGATCTTGTTGACTTTCTTTTTCTGAAATCTCATTATCAAGCTTCATCCACACATGTGGCTTGAACTTCCAAAACTTGTAGTACGGGCGTGAGGGGAGGGGCGGTGGAGGGTGTGAGAGGAGGGCCTGTGGAGGGAGGTTTGCAGAGGTTGGAGCTCAAAGGCAGGGCGAAGCGGTGAGGAGGAGATGGGGAGATGGCATGGAAGGGGTGTTGTTAGACGAGGCAGAGGTTGGGTCGATGGCGGGGCAGAATAGGGCGGCGCTGTCACAAAATGGCGACTGGAGAGGTCGGGCAGAGTTGAGCTGCCACGATAGGGTGATCGACCGGGGCTCCGTTGGCATTGACGGATGTTGGGAGGAGTAGGCGAGGCGAGCATTGCCGCCGATGCATGGACTGGTGGGTGGAGCTCCACCGCTGCAGGTGCTAGGTACCGCGAGCGGGTGCTTATGCCTCTATGGCACCTTATGTGGCCGCCACCGCCTAGAGCTGGCTAGCCTTTAGGCTTGAGTGGAGGATGGATAGGGGGTGGGTTAGGGGGGGGAAGAGAGAGAGAGAGAGAGAGAGAGAGAGAGAGAGAGAGAGAGAGAGAGAGAGAGAGAGAGAGGAGGGGGGGGAGGAGGGGGATATTTTGTGTGTTCTCAATTTATTTGGAATATTTTCGATCTTTAGAATAAAGTTTATATTTTACAAAAGCAAAATGTTTTGCTTGAATCAAATAGGAAATTCAAATTGCAAATTTGATCACAAGGATGATGATGACTGAAATGGTTTTTATCATATAGGAGGGTTTGCTTATCATCAAATTAACAATTTATCACATCAAAATTAATAAAAAAAGTTGGTTCTAAATTTTAGTATTAAAATGTATTGGGATACTATCCCATGCCTACAAGTTCCATATATTTTCATAGACAATTGGAGTAGTAAGAACATGCATTTCTAGGTCTAAAAGAAGACTAGGGTGAGGTTTGTTTTTCTCACAAAGATTAGATTTCTATTTGATGTGATATTAGAGAGGATGTTACACCTTTGCACCTCCAATGTGATGTGGGAGCAATAAGATAAGTACCCAAACCTACTATTTGTAGACCCTGCATCCACAAGTTCCCTGGTTTGGAATTGAAGTCCCCCTTTTTTAATTATTCAATGGTAGTAAATAGACCAATCAATCAAAAAACTCCCAAATGAAAGAGTGTTCGTTGCATTCTATAGATGATAATTTTAATTTTGATCAAAACATGTATTGTATGAATGATAATGTTAATTGGAGCAAAATAATATTTCAAACGATGATAATAATCAAGTTGATGATCCATTATGCGCGAATGGTATATGTATATGTGATGAAGAAACTATCATCATCATGCAATTCATTCTTTCTCTTAAAGATTATGTGCATGAAGATTAGATTATTAACCAACCCAAAAACATGGACGAGAATTCAAAAGAAATGCAAGAGGATGTAAATTCATAAATAGATTTTCTTGATTTGGGTGATGATGAAGATGATATTTTCTTTGATGCACATACTCTTATAAATGAGGGGATTCGTGATGATGTGTGGAATACATGTTCATATTTTGATTCAAGAAGACCAAGCGTAGTTTCTAATACCCATGCAATGTCTACTTCCTAGTATAGTTTTGCAAAAACAAATTTAAATAATGGTGGAAAAGATGTTAGCCATATTGGGTCCTGGTGATGGGATGGAGTGGATGAAACTAAGGGTGTAAAGAAGAACCAAGAGAGCCAAAAGAGCCCAGAAGAGTTTTCAAACAAGCACAATTTCATATCGGATATCTCTCAACCCTTGGCCTCTATACAAATATACATGACAATTGAAATTAAAAAAGAACAATACCACTAATAAAATTAGAAATATATCAAACAAAAATAGGCAATTTGCAAATGGAAATAGAAATTCTACAAACAAAATTTAAAAAAATTAAAATTTTGATATTTAAGAATTGAGATATGATCATGGATATTGGTTCATAACTCATGAAGATATTTTTTAGAATTTCTGTATCAATATAGAAGATGATTTAGAAATGGTGAAATAGAAATTCTAGATAGAAAAAAAATTCAACAATGTTCTAAAAATTTTGTTCACAATATTTTAAGTCATTTTAATAGATATGATGTATGAAAAATTAGAGCTTTATTTCAAGAAGACAACTTATTAGAAAAAAGATTACAAGAAATCATTATTTAGTAATCTATATCTTCATATTCATTTTTTATTTGGTTTTTGATTAAGCAAAGTGATGTCTATGGCATTTCTACTATGTCTGAATGGAGTGAAGATATAATTCATTGACGGTCCTATGATTTTATTTTGTACAATTTTCATTGGATGATATTATATTTTATTGCTTCATAGCCTTGGCATTTTGTTATAAAATTGTGGAACTATAATTTTGCATGTGCTCTTGCATTGTACTTGAGCACATGATGATGATATGTTCATGGTCACCCACGGACAACTACCTTCAATTACTGAACAAGTTCCTACAGGTATTTTTGGATGATTTGTGCATCCACTCCAATAAGCAAGACCTCTTTAAATGTCTTGAAGTAGTTCTAATCAAATGCAGGGAATATGGCATCTCCCTAAATCCAACAAAATGTCAGTTCATGGTCACCCACGGAATTGTTTTGGGACACATCATTTCTCAACATGGGATTGCAAGTGACATGGAAAAAATTAAAATCATCATAGAATTTCCATAGATTAAAATTAAGTAATCTATATCTTCATATTCATTTTTTGATTTGGTTTTTGATTAGGCACAGTGATGCCTATGACATTTCTACTATGTCTGAATGGAGTGAAGATATAATTCATTCATGGTCCTATGATTTTATTTTGGACAATTTTCGTTGGATGATATTATATTTTATTGCTTCATAGCCTTGAAATTTTGATATAAAATGGTGGAACTATATTTTTTCAAGTGCTCTTGCATTGTACTTGAGCACATGATGATGATTGCACTTAGCTTAGTTTTTCTTTATTGCAAAATAAGTCCTTTCTTTTGGGTTTGGTAGATAGCCCTCTCTGGAGGTAGGTTGAACATTGGTATTGCACCAAGCTCTTCTCTCTATTTTTTGGCATAGTCTTGAATTGGTGTGATGTTACATCAAGTGACAGGTCTACTATATTCCATTATAATGGTCCTACAAATGATTCACTGGGTTCAAATAGATAGAATTTCAAGAAAATTTAACCACTGAGTGTGCCAGTGTTAGCAATGGAAATATTCACAGACTCAAAGTTAGGAAGCACTCACCAATAAAGTGTATTTACACTATGGGATGTAGAGAGTTGTGTCCTTCGTGGGGTTACAAACTCCCTAACCTACCCTTACCATGGATATATCTTTTCTCTTTTCATCTTTAGGGTGATTTGTCAATCCTAACAAAGAGGCAAATACAAGTGTCATGCCATTCTTTTAATTATGTTGCCCTACTAGAATCTTCATATGAAACAAGGCTCACCATCATCATCCATTCTTTTAATGTTGTTGCCCTCTAAAATCTTCACATTAAGCGAGCCTCACCATCATCATTGGATCTTTTAATTTTTTACCCTGCTAAAATCTTCACATGAAGTAGACTCACAGTCCCTTTGCATTCCTTTTCTCCCTATCTCGACATAACTCTGCTTGCATAGTTTGACAGCCCCACCTTTCCCCCCATCTCGATTCCCACCATTCTCACAATCTAGTCCCTAGTAGCAACCTGTTGCACTTTGACTCCCTTCCCCACTCTCCCTCGAGTACTATCCCCCCTCAGGTGGTAAACCCCCTGGAATCCTATCACCTCCTCTCATTCTCATGCTTCCCAATGCCCTTGCCTCGCCTTCTTAAATCGTCCCCTTCCTTTGCTCTCCATGCCTAGTGGTGCTCCTAGCACCCCCCCTTGAATCTCTACCTATTGCCCTTAGCACCCGCCCTTTGAATGTCTGGCTTTCCCATCATGTCTTCTCCCCTTCTCTTTGCACCTGATGGCACCCTTGTATGCCCCCTCAAATCTCTTGAATCTCTACCCAATGTCCCCCTCAAATGCCATCCTCTCCCCTTTCTCTCTATGCCTAATGGTGCTCTTGGTCGCCCCCCCCCCTCGCCTCAAATCTCTACCCACCACAAGCCTCCCTCCCTCACTCACATTCAACATTTGACTAGTTGATCTTACCAAGATGGAACCTTTGGGGATTATCGATGACATACCAACCAAAACCGATAGAGTCAGGTTTGTTGCTGTAACATTTCCCATATTTGATTCCCAAAGGATTGATAGCATATTTGATGGCAACAATTGATCTGCAAAGGTGCCTTCCTTTGGCATTGCAAGGCTGAAGGTTACATACAGATTGTAGGCATAGAGAACAATTCTTCCATCTAGGAGCCATAATTAGTTTAATTGTGGATGTGTTTTTTGAGCAGGAGAAGTTTGTGCCCACGAGGTGCTTGAGATAATAACTACTTTAATAACCTACAAGGTTGCTAGCTTGTAAGCTACTTATCAAGAATATCTACAACCCTCATTCTTTTCCCCTTATTTCCTTTATTGCAAAAAGTCCACTTTACTTGTTGGGAGATTATGTAAGCAGGTGTGGTGACCACCCCACAGAGAAGATCTACACACCATGGAGAACTTGTCCAAATTAGATTGGGAGGGACACCAACGAGACAAGTAGAAGATGGCCATAGGATAAATGCCCTGGTTAAGGATCATGTTCCTCGTCCTTGGCAAATCTGATTGGTAGCCTCTCCACCTTGAAAATTTACCCTTGAACCTTTGGAAAAGCCATGCCCATCTTTCCCCATTAACACTGGGGACACCTAGAAATTTCAAAACTTTTGCACTTTTACTTACCTGAAGAGGTTGTGAGTACAGTGCAATGATTCTATTTTTGAGAAAGATCTTGAGACTAGGCAAGAGGTTTGAGTGATGTCTTGGAAGATGTAGGACGTGCAAGTTCCATGCTTCCAAACTAGCGATTAAATGTATCGGGTGTAGAAGGCTACTAGACCACACAAATGAACCTTAAGATAAGGCATCCAAAGAAGAGATGCCTTTACTAGATTGAGAATACATACCCATTGTTAATCGTAGAGTGGTTGGTAAGGAAAGGGGATGCATGCAGTCTTAAGGCAGTCTTAAGGCAGCCTGCGCCTGAGTGCTTCTCATACCTTTCTCGGCCTTTTGGCTAAGATCAAGTGTAGTATCTGTTTTAATTTCTTTCTGGGGGCAGTCCCATCCGGGAGCTTGCTGCACGGGACTGCGCGCGTCGCCTCTGTCTTGCACTACTTCAGAGGCCTGGCGCACCTCTTCTCCCTCCCCCTTCGCGGGGGGGAGTCCAATAGAAATTCCCAATAAGGAGTCTGTCAACGTCAAGGACGCTTTCGAAGTTGCCAAGTCCGCTTGGCAAGGTTTTGCGCAGAGCCCAAATCTGGAAATATAAGTATCGTATATCTATATCACAGCATAGGCATCTGTTAAATCTTGTTTTGTCACAGTGGAAGCAAGGAAGGGCAGTTCCATTCAGCAGATGGGGCTATGCTGATAGCCAAGCAAAAGGGATATCTTTCATGGCTGGAGGTTGGCCCACAGCGGAGACCAAATTTGGGTGAGTACCTCGGGGGACACCTATTGCTGCAACTAGTGTCTGTAGATGGCTGACGACGCTGGTTGTGAAAGGCTGATATCAGTACCGTGCTTGTGTGGCGGATGGGGTAGGTCAAAACTATCCTCTTGGATCCCACTGTAGCTTCTCCCCAAGGGCCGAGCCCTCCATTAATAGGAAGGAAGTTGGCAATTTCCATTTTAATGTCTCTCATGGGCTCCTCTCCCTGTATCTCAATTCTTGACAAGACTTAATTTATGATTCATACGTGAGAAGAGAGTCCAATGCACGAGGATAGGAAGACTCCCTCTATACACGGAGTCTCATACCACACTACCGATACCCACGCTGTGTGGTGTGCTAGTAGCAACGGGATTTCTGCCAGTCGAGAAAGCAATAGTAGACTATTTGTAGGCATCGGACTTCACTAGAGAGATGATCCGATTGTGTTGCCACGTGTCCATTCTTCCCATCCGATCCAATATTGGATCCCCGTGACGTCATATTTCTCATGCGTATAAGGTCAACCATCCAATTGAACTTTAGACCTATAATGTAAATCCAAGGAGGTTTTATTTCCTAACGGCAATGCTAGACTAGCTTAAGCCCATTTTAGTTCTCATTTTGTGCACTTTCCATGCATAATACCTTTCTCTACGGAGTAGAGAAACAAGTTCAAGGCAAATCAATGCAATGACTTTAAAATGGCCAGACCTCATTGTATTACAAACTAAGTTTCTTGTTTCTAGGTAGAAAGGAGTGAAGGAGCATTGAGCCCCTTCTTTTCTGTAAGTTTCTTCTACTTTTTTGCATCTATCAAGACAAAGAGGAATCTGTGAGGGAGAATGACAAATTTAAGATAACCCTAATCTGGTCACGACCGTTGACCCTGGTCGGGCATTCATTATTCAATTGTATCTATTAGTTCCACTACATCCTCTCCCTATGATTCGCTCACTCACATCCACAGCATCACTTTGTGTATTGAGTGCATCATCTTGCGATTGCACTTAGTAATGAGCAGGAGAGAGAGTGAGCATAGTCTATCTCCCACTAGATGAGGTTTATAACGGTCTCCTCGTTCACCAAGCAATCGAGGGATATCATTTGTATGGAGAGGGCATGTTGCCCTTTGTTAGCCAGGCTGCCATCCCTCATGTAAACAATCGTTGAATGTGTCATACCCTAACAATGACTAGATCCTCTGCGCTAAAGGACAGCTCCATAAACAATGTCTATGATTTGCAGTAGTGGTGGGTAATCATCCCTCATTTGCTAGATGGTCCAATGGAAAGGCCACCATGTGTAGCCAAGCAAAAGGAGGAGATCTTTAATGGCCGTAGATGGGTCCATGTCGAGACCAAAACTGGGTGAGTACCTCGTGCGACATGTTAGAAAACAGAGGACAACAAATTTAATATTTTCGCCCACAATGGACACAATACAAAAGTGATGCCCAGTGTGACACCCTCTAGTAGCATAGTCCTATACATAAACCAAAACAGTGGTTCTCCTGCCTTTGTGGCCTGCGTGCTCCCTCTGAGCTTAGGTGGGCCTCGTTGTTGTACCCCACAGCCTGTGTGCTCTCAAAACGCTCAGCCTGCGTGGTCTCTCTCAGCTTAGGTGGGCCTCTTTGTCGTTGCCTTGAGGCTGATCCTCCTGGACAGCCAATGGTAAGGCAGTGCTTGACCTTGATTGCTTGTCCTCCTTGCTGCTCTGGAACGTAGTCTATCTCCCACTACATGAGGTTTATAACGGTCTCCTCGTTCACCAAGCAATCGAGGGATATCATCTGTATGGAGAGGGCATGTTGCCCTTTGTTAGCCAGGCTGCCATCCCTCATGTAAACAATCATTGAATGTGTCATACCCTAACAATGACTAGATCCTCTGTGCTAAAGGACAGCTCCATAAACAATGTCTATGATTTGCAGTAGTGGTGGGTAGTCATCCCTCCTCATTTCCTAGATGGTCCAATGGAAAGGCCACCATGTGTAGCCAAGCAAAAGGAGGAGATCGTCCATGGCCGTAGATGGGTCCATGTCAAGATCAAAACTGGGTGAGTACCTCGTGGGACATGTTAGAAAACAGAGGACAACAAATTTAATATTTTCGTCCACAACGGACACAATACAAAAGTGATGCCCAGTGTGACACCCTCTAGTAGCATAGTGCTATACATAAATTAAAACAGTGGTTCTCCTGCCTCTGTGGCCTGCATGCTCCCTCTGAGCTTAGGTGGGCCTCGTTGTCGTGCCGCACAGCCTGTGTGCTCTCAAAACACTCAGCCTGCGTGGTCCCTCACAGCTTAGGTGGGCCTCGTTGTTGTTGCCTTGAGGCTGATCCTTCTGGACAGCCAATGGTAAGGCAGTGCTTGACCTTGATTGCTTGTCCTCCTTGCTGCTCTGGAACGTAGCCAATGGTGAGGACCAAGCTCCCCCTTTGATCCCTCCTTGCTGCCCTGAATGCCAGCCTAGGATGAGGTCTCCTTCTGAGGTGTTTGTCTGCAGCAATCAGCCTTCTCCTGTGCTTCTCCAAGTACCCTCGATGAAGGGCCCAAATCTGCTGGCCGGTGTTGCTGCTACAATCTGCTCCTGAAGGGATGCTCCAATGGATGACTTATGAGCCCCCAATGCCTCTCTTTTATAGGGGCTGGCAGCCCCCAAAGTATACTGACTATTGGCCGACCCACGCAGCCCAATAGCTGACTGGCTCGTCTGTCCAACCGACATTGGTTGGCTGGGTTTGTGCCCAACCAGGTCTGGCCACGTGGCTGACTGCCACTGGTCCAGGCCTAAAGGCCTGCCAATCCGCCTCCTTTCTAGGCCTCGAACTGCTGTGCTGCTGCTCCATCCCATGCAGCCTGTTCGCCATTCTCCAAGGCGTGTTCCAGTCCTAAATTTGGTCCAACCACTGCCGCACAGAGGCGCCCTGGCCATCTCGACCTGTTTGTGGACCTATCTCTGGTCCAGAAGCCTTCTAACCATCCCGTACAGCATGCAGAGACACCCATGAATCTGGTGAAATTGAGTGGTGTACTGCTCCAAGCGACCTATTCCATGCCACCAAAGCTGAGCCAGAACTCCTTGTCCAGAAATGTCCGTCTACGTGGAACTCCCCTCTGATCTGCTCCTATTGCAGCATCCAATGGCCTTCAGGTATGCTCCTGGGTGCTGCCCACACGGCAGCCTATGTGCTGCCCATGTGGGAGCCCCATGCTCTTGCTTTTGTCTGTGATTATGCTACTCATATGACAGCCACTATGCTGTCCATGTGGCAGCCCTAATTCCAGCTGGTCCACCTCACCCTTCCTCATTTGGGGGCTTACAAATGGGGAGGTGACCAGTCATATTCCAACACGCCTATTGCTCCAACCAGTGTCCATAGGTAACTGCAGATGTCTGCCAACACATGATTTGTGTTGAGAAGAAAGGCATCAGTATTGTCCTTGTTGCAGATTGCCATACCTGGGTAGGTCAAACCCACACTCTTGGATCCCACTGTAGCTCTCTCAAGGGGTGGCTCTCCAAGAGCCAAACCCTCCATGTGTCTAATCAAAGCGGAATATTGATCAATGAAGCACCGATAATATCCTGCCAAATTTACAAAGGAACACACCTGATGCTTTGTAGTTGGCAAAGAGAGCATAAGAATTGCATCAACCTTGTCTAGATCAAGCCTAACACCATCTGCTGAGACAATGGGCCCAAGCAATCTATCTTGAGTGGCTCCAATAGTGCATTTCTCTGGGTTAGGTTGCCATTTGCTTCATTATTTCTTTCGAAAGCCATGCGGACCTTCATGACATGCTCATTTCGTGTTGAGAATATGCAGAAATCATCCAAAAATACCTCTAAGAAAATCCCCAAATAAGGGGCAAACACTATCTGCATGAATCGTTGGAATGTGCCTGGAGCATTGGTGAGACCCAAATGGCATCACCTTGAAAGCAAAAGTCCCCCATGGGGTAGCAAATGTGGTCTTGCACACATCTCCCTCGGTAATTCTAATCTGATTAAGTCTTGAGTAGCCATGTAGCCGCTCACCTTCTATAGAGTGATGTCTTGAAAAGGAAAAGGATGGTGATCTCTCTTTGTGGCTGCATTGAGCTTCTTGTACTCCATGCAAACCTAGAAGCCCATTCAGTATTGTTAACAGGAAAAATGAACCCAGCTTGTACTTCTGCACCTCTGTGCATAGCGCATTAGTCTGAATTGGACCCAACCTCCAGAACTTCTGAACCACAGGCCTTGCATCTGGCTTTATTTCTATTCTATGCTCCATGACAGTCACATGGATGATGGTAACTTGTGGCGAAGAGGTCAAGAAAATCTTTAAACGTTTCTAGGAACTCATCCTTTTCACCTGGAGTAAGATCGAAAGAAAGCATAGAGTCAAGTTGTTGGGGATCCATTGCCTTCACTATTGGCTGTGGTGCGAGCGACACTTCCATCATATAGATTTCTTCTTCGGAGACCTCCTCCCCCCGTCTAAGTCCCATGTTGATCTAGGTATCGTGGATGAGGCAATGTCGCTTCCTAGGTATTCCTCTTCTTGTTCTGCAGTAGTTGGCTTGATGCGAATCTTTTCCTTTGACGCACCAAAAGACATATGTCTTATGTTCTAGTAACTACCCCGCTTTTGGGGATTAGTTCTTGTGTTGCTCCCTCGATGACCTTGGCACTTTCTCCTTGAGTTGCACTATACGTGAGATCATGATACTCCTTGGGCATTCCGAATGGTCCGTCGTGTTGAGCTCGAGAGTAGGTTCTTGTGTTACTACCTTACAAACCCCAGTGGTGTGAGTTTGTGTGTTCTATGTTGTTGGAAGATTTGGGAACCAAACATATCGCTCGCCTTGATAGTAGCCGTGGTCTTTCAAGAGCTTTGTTGCAACCCAACGTTGCAACCCAACGCTGGTGAATCTTCTACTCGTGGAGTATTGGAAATTTTCCTTGCTCGCAAGACAATCGATGTCATTAGACCCTATTTTTTGATGGAACCGCCCGTGTTGGCATGGAGCCAGGAGGGGTCGGAATCCCTTCCATGGCTTCGAGCATCCAAGGTGGTTGTCCTGTTTTGCAGTAGCGTTGTGCATGAAGGACGACCTCGTGCACCCATTCTTCACGAAATATCTGGGTCTTGCTCATGGCAATAGGCGTGGGAAGTAGAGGTAGGAGAGTAGTTCGCAGCGAAGTTTTGCCTTCATGGTGATTAGGGCTAGGACTTTGAGTGGTATTGGGACCAGACTAGGGGGAGCGAGAGGTCTCTGGAGCTAGAATTACCTAAATTTAAAACTTTCTTGGCTCTTGAAGGTAGTTGCACTAGGGGTAGCGAATGGTCTTTACAGAGCGTAATTACTGAGGTTTTTCCACCATATGTGAGAGTGGCAGTTCGTGCTCTCCAATCAATTTGGCAATTTATGGCGTCCCAGGATCATCTGTTAATCGGTCATCTCTGTGGGAAGAACATCAAAACGATTCTCCAACACCTAGTGAACAACGGTTAGTTTCTAGTCTACATACCCAAATGTACTTTAGATTTCACCGTTAATAAAGCAACATTAAGGTTTAGGAATACCTTTAGCACTCCCCATACCTCGCGGGAGATGAAGTTATGGCTTGCTCCCGGATCCACGAGTGCCTTGACACTTGTACTTGGACCCTGCAATTGGACACTTAACCTAGCCGGATCTATCGTTAGTTCATCAGTCGGGCCTAGGTGTTTTGGTGTAGCCTGAAAAAAAGCCATTTGTTTTTTTTGTATGATTTTGGCATTATGTATCTTAAGGTTTAGGAATACCTTTAGCACTCCCCATACCTCGCGGGAGATGAAGTTATGGCTTGCTCCCGGATCCACGAGTGCCTTGACACTTGTACTTGGACCCTGCAATTGGACACTTAACCTAGCCGGATCTATCGTTAGTTCATCAGTCGGGCCTAGGTGTTTTGGTGTAGCCTGAAAAAAAGCCATTTGTTTTTTTTGTATGATTTTGGCATTATGTATCTTGGCTTTTTCAATGGCCTGGCGTTTCATACGGGCTACCTCGGCCTTGAGCTCCTTTTCTCGGTGTATGGCCTAGAGGGTCAGTAGAGTGAGTGGACCATTAAATCTTTTCAGTTTGCTACCAGTAAGGTACCAATCCATCTTGACTCCGTCTAGGGTGGGTGTCCGACATGCGCCTTGCGGAGTAATCTCCACTATTCGGTAGGGATCCATGCTCCTATATTTAAGTTCGTGCTTGGTGTTGTGGACGCTATAGAGGAGTGCTAGATCACCCTCTTCAAGGTCCTTGTTCTTGAGGTTGCAGTCGAACCATTTTTTATGCCTTGCCTTCTCCACTCGAAGGCAATACGCTGCGCGCAATCTTATCTCATCTAGTCGTTCAAGATCGGTTAGGCGCTCGGCTCAGGCATTTTTGGGGAGTCTTTTCTTGATTGTGATGCGAAGGCTGGGCACTGCATACTCCATCGACATAATTTCCTCTACTCAAAAGGCTAAGCTAAAGGGGGTGCAGTTCATCGTCACTTTGCAAGACGTTTGGTAGGCCCACAGTGTTGTGATAAGCTTGTGCTCCCAGTCAGTATGACTAGCTTCAACTGTACAAGTTATAATCATGTAGCATGTTTTGTTTGAGCTTTCAGCTAGGCCGTTTGCTCTAGGATAATATGGCATAGATTTCCTATGTATCATAATGAATTCGCTAGTCAGGATCGCTCTTGTTTCATTGAGGAAATGAGTTTCCCGATCGCTGACTAGTTCTAAGGGACACCCAAACCATGTGATTACTTATTCATATAAAAACTTAGCTATGGACCGCGCATCACTTTCTTTGTGGCTCGGCCCTCTATCCATTTGGTGGAATAATATGTAGCCAAGATGGTGTACCTGGCCCCCGTTCCTTTAGTTGTTGGGCTTATAGGACCAAATTATGAAATCTATGCCCCATTTCTCAAAAGGCTAATCAATTAATATTCTCGTTAGGGGCATCATATCCACTTTATGGGGAATTTTTGCTCTTTGGGAGGGATCTCATCGTTTGACAAACTCGGCTACATCCTTGAAGAGGGTTGGCCACCAAAGGCCTGCCCATAGCACCTTACATGTTGTAATGTCAGCGGCGAAGTGATCGCCCACTATTCTTGAATGCGCTTCCCTGAGCACATCCACATACTCATGTTCGCACACAAATATATACACATAATACCATCTTTTCCCATGCGATAGAGTTGGCCTACGATTAGTTGGTATGGTTCCGCGTCTTTAATGAGTTTGCAGGCTATGTCTTTAGGACTTTATCGACATGTAACCCGTTTGCCAAGTAGTGGCCTATTTCAGCTGCCCATTCCAGAATTATGTCAATGAGAAATAAGGGAGCATCTGGGAGCTCATCCTCGACTCCTGTTGGAGATTTTTCATTGGGAATCCTCGAGAGGTGGTCGGCTAGGACGGGGTTTTTCCTTAATGCACCATGACTTTGAAGTTGAACTCCAAGAGGATTAACATCCACCTTGTTATGTGTCTTGTCATGTAGGACTTATTAACCAGATATAATAGTGCCTGATGATTAAAAAAAAGACCAACTAATTGGCTAACAAGTAATGCCTAAACTTCTTAACTGCATAAACCATGGCTAGACCTTCCCTCTCTGTTGTAATGTAATTAACCTCGGCATCGTTTAATTGCCAGTAAAGTACACAAGGTAGTCCAAGTTGTACTCCCCTGTTTGGGACTAACACACATCCGATGGCAAGGTTTGAGACATCTATGTGGACTCGGAATATTAGATTCCATTTTGGGGCCTACAATACTGGTGTTGTAGCCAGAGCTATCTTGAGGGCTTCAAAGGATCTCTGACACTCTTCGGTCCACTCAAAGACTACCAACAACTTATACAATGGCTAGGCTATGTTTTCGTAGAACAAGATGAATATTTGATAGTAACCCGTATGTCCTATAAAGCACTTCACTCCTTTGGCGTTCGTGGGTGGGCATAGCTCCAGAATGAGCTTGATGTTATTGTAATCCATGGAGATCCCGTTCTTGGACACTATGTGTCCAAGAATCACTCCCCGTTTGACCCAAATTTGACACTTGAGAGGATTAGGGAAATCTAGTACATTCTACACCCCTCAAGGACTAGCTTTAGGTATTTTAGATGATCATCCCATTTTGAATTCATGCATAGGTTGTCCAAGAAGACTTCTACAAAGTCTCCTAGCTACTCCTTGAAGGTGATGATCATCAGCCACTAAAATGTGGTGGGCACGTTGGTGAGTCCAAATATCATCACATTGACTACATACACACCCCATTTGGTTTCAAAGGAAGTTTTATGTTGATCTTCCAGGGTGATGGATACCTGATTGTACCTAGAAAACCCATCTAGGAAGCTGTAAGCTTCCTTCCCAGCTACCCTTTCTAGAACATTAGAACATGTTATGTGAAAGGCAATGGGTAGAGGTCGCAACTTGTGGCAGCATTGACCTTTTTCAAGTCCACACATACCCAGATTTTTTCATTCTTCTTTAGGACTATCACAATGGGTGACACCCTATCTGTATGCTCTATCTCATAGATGAATCCCACATCCATGATTTTTTGGATCTCCTACTGCACTATGAGCGCATATTTGGGCTGGCCTAATGTCATCTACCATGGGTATAGTGTGTTGCATGACTTCAGTGGACATGCCCTTCATGTCGATATACTTCCACGCCATGCAATCCTTGTACTCTCGGAGGAGGGTAATTAAGGGCTGCTCCTCATTAGGGGTGAGGTCCACTGCTATGTATACCGATTGTGGCTCCACCCCTTTTTGTGCTAGGTTCACTTCGTTAACTTTGGCCGGGCCGTCGTATCCTTGGAAGCAACCTTCTTCTTGGGTTCTCTTGGCCTACTAGTATAAGATTTTGCGGTCTTCTAGTGTGTAGGCCTTATAATGAGAAGGAACCTGTCGCAGGTCCTCCTTTTCTTCATCGTCTTCTTCCTCCACTTTTTGGGTGGCTTTTTTCGTACCCTTGGTGGAAGCCTTCGGGTTTTTGGAACTTCGGAGCTTCGGATGTACAGGGTGCTCCTCCAGGGCAATTATGGAACCTATTGGAGATGTAACCCTACTCAACCGAGATCCCTAATTGGAGGAAAACTCTTGGTGAGTAGTAGCGGCCCCTACATATGTTAGCCAATGACGGTACGATTTGACTCTAACTTTCCCCCCCTTGCTCACCTTGTGGGGTTTGAGCATGTTAAACATTCGGAGGGGCACCACCATATTCAACTCTTCACGCTTAGGGATTGCTATTTGAAGACCCAAAAAGATGGACAAAAGCGTCTTTTCTTTCTAGGATGTCAATGTTTGCCAGAATGTGCATCCAATTTTGAGAGAACTCTAGATCGGGGAGAGGGGCATGCCAAAACTCATCTTCCTCCTTCCCATCACACTCTCTCTCACAAGTTTGGAATAGTTTCAGGGATGCTGTCATGTACATTGTGTCGTATTCTATGGCAAATAGGTGTCCTAACAATGGGCGGGCCTTGTACGTGCACAGGTCCCCTCACACAATTTGCTCCTCATGGTGTAAATAGATGTTGTCCGTGCGCCAATCATGTATGAGTCCGGACATTCGCAGGAAGGGCCTACCTAGGATGACTTCATATCCGGGTTGCTTGGTGAAGTCCATAACCACAAATCGAATGGGGTGCGTGAAGCCAAGCACCTTAATGTTAATACTCGTGAGAACTCCCAGGGGTTCAGCAATTCCACCGTCGGCTAGCTTCACTAGAAGATAGGTTGGCTCGAGGGAAGGTCTCCCCCACAATTCCCAACATTCTTTGGTGCAAACACGTATACCTACTCCACCATCTAGGATGGCATCAAGCTTTTGGTTGTGGTACGTTATGAGGATAGCTGCATTGGTGTCATCACCTTCAAAGTATTGGCCTAATTTATTGATGGGAACCATAGGTAGGTTCCAGCCCTCCTCTTGTGGATGGTTTTCTTCAGGGTTGGTCTCCCTTCACCCACCTTGGTGACCTTCTCGGGCTTGGTTTCCCAACCACTGATCACACCAAATACTAGGTGCACCAAAGTAGGTATGCCACAATGTAAGGTAATATCACCAAACCTCAAAGGCTCAAAGAATCAAAATGCAACTGACTCATGTGCATATACTATGCATCCATATGAGCAAATTAGGCCCAAAAGAAAATGTCAACCTACAATGACAAAACAATAGCAAACACAATCCTAAGAAAAGCCAAAAGCCTCAAGCATAAACATCATCCATGGGCATAAGCATCAATAATGTCATCCACGAGAGCATAGCACTATTAGTACATCAACTGCAATGTGTTGAAGCTATCCCTCATCATAAAATAGCATCTACGTGGTAAACGTCCATAAAATAGCATCTGCGTCAAAATGTAGAAGAGGATCAAAGAAGACAAAATGCTTGATTTTGTAGCTTAATGCTAGTTACAACTAGCCTCATGGCAAAAAATAGCACGATGGTTTTCATTTCAAGGGGCTTGTTACTCATAAAAGATTGCTCTCTCTCTCTCTCTCTCTCTCTCTCTCTCTCTCTCTCTACATGACAATGACTTTTAATGCATCAACTTTATGCCAACACTTCTAAGTGTGCATTTATGATGCAAAAGGTGCACTATCTAGACCTCCTTATTACTCCCAAGGCATTTTAGTTGATCCTTCTACTGTATAAGTGATTAAGATATGGCCAATCCCAAGTGGTTTGACATCTTCTTCTTTTTGGCAAAAAAGAAATATTTTGTTAATATTATGTCTCAAGAGACAGATAATCACTTAAAGTTCCAATTACAATTGGTTTCACCAATACTTATGAGAAACCAAAACAGAAAAAGGAAATCAAATGCAGATCATATATCAGTTTATAGAATGAGGGTTTATTGATTTTTCTTTGAAGTCTTTAATCAATGCCTTGCAAACTCGGTAGACAACCTAGTTGCCTTCTTTTCTAGCTGCCTTCACCTTTGCAAGCTCTAAGGCTTTGCTCTTGAGCTGAGTTTTTATGAGTTCCTATGCAATCCACTTTCTAATCTCAAGAAATCATGTATGATGGCTCCTATCCTAGGCCTAGGCGAGAATGGGGCGTGCAATGTTAAGGCCTAAAGCCGAGAAGCGTACTAAGTTCCTTAATGGGATATGTGGCACTCAGGTGGGCTCCAAGTGGCAAGCATTGGGCAAGGAGGGAGGGTTCCAGAGAAAGAGATAAAAAAGAAAGAGAGCTTGAGGGGACCCGCGGCTGGGTGGTTATTTTTTGTGGGAGAGGAGAGCACACACACAAAGGGATAGGAGACACCAAAAGTGGTGGAGCAAAAGCTACTCCAGCTTATTCCTCTATCATATATATATGAGTATACATGGGCACTGTACAAGTGGGTGGGCACACTGCCCTTTACCCCAACAACCTCCCCCTTAAAGGCAGTGTGCCTTTAAGGGAGTATAGTACACATATAATGTACACATATAATACAATCAGCCATAGGCTGAAAAACAAGATGACCACACCGTCATCCTATGCCCATCGGCACTTTACAATGTGCAAAGTGCATAGAGGATAAGCTGCTAGCAGACATCAGGTTTGCAGGATAGAAAATGACAAGCTGTAGATGCCTGTCAACCAAGATCTCATGCCAGATCTCACTGGGAGAGTGAACTCTCACCACCACGTGCTCCTGTGCTAAGTCCATAGCACCTGAACTGTCACTGTGTAAAGAAAATGTCTCTGTACCACCTGTGACCATAAGCACATGCCCTACAATAAACCTCTGCTGGTCTACCCAACCTGCATCACCTGAATGCTGCTCCTGGAAGCATAAGGACCTGATGTCCACAACCGCTTCCCTACTGCCAAAATCTACCATAATCATGCTACCAACTCCCACTGCAACGGAAGAAAGAACTGGAAGTGTAGCCCCAATGGCAAACATGTGAGAACCAAGTCTCAACACAGTCATGAATGCATGAAGTACTATGGCTGCCATATCAACCATAACTTGCTACTCAACTGATCTGTGATCGTCAAACCTACTGTGTTTCAAGTATGGAGCCAATACAGGCAATGGAGTACTCAGTAACTTCCCCCTCTCCATACTGAAACAACCAAGTATCTAAGAAACATCATCAAGACCATGCAGCTCTCACTGCAAAGCATCCCTGTCCATAAGGAACCATATGGCAAGTAACCTCAGAAGGATAGCGACCTCCTGAATACTGAGACCATAACCTGTCTCACTGCGCATCACATCCTGAGCTCTCATAACGGTATCAAACCTATGAAGCCAAGCTCGAGGGGATTGCTTCTGGCCATGGAGGCACTTACGAAGTAAACATATCAATGATTCCTGCCCATGCGCAATATGACCCGAGTCAATAACTACAGAAACCACATCTGTCCTGGCAAAAACATTCAATGGATCATACCGGGCATCATTAGCCAAGGTATCCTCCTCACCATGCATAGCCTCATCCTCATCTGCAAGAGGCACTCCGCATCCTGGGAGTAAACTGTAACTGTCCATAGAAGATGCATCAACAATCTCCATAGGAGTATAAACTTGTGGAATACTAGAGACATCTGACCGTCTCTGACCAAAATCAGGAAGTAATCGTGGCTGTCCCAACTTTATAACCTGCTCACCGTGGGAAAAACCTCCCACTCCAAGGGATATGGGCTGTCCCTGCATAGAATTTGGAGGTATCAGTGCACTTACACCCTCCTGGAACACCACTCTCCTGCTATCCATAGTCCTGGGCTGTCTAAACATAGCATCCTCTCTAAAATAGACATTATGGCTGCGTATCAACTCTCTAGTTGAAGAATCTCGTAACCTGTAGTCCCTACTGGACTCACTGTATCCAAGGAAGATACACCTCCTCGATCGGGAACCATGAGCATAAGCCTCGCAGCCAAACACACGTAAATGCTCATAACATGGTGCCCTGCCTGTCAAGAAGTCAAATTGCACTCTACCATTCAGAGATTTCCTGGGTGACCTGTTAAGCAAGTATGCAGTTGTCTTACATGCCTCAGCCCAATAGCATTCGGTAAGACCTGCATACCGTAGCATGCTACCAATCTTATCCAATAGAATCCGATTTATGCCTTTTGCTAAGGCATCGTGAGCAGAAAGATGAGGAGTGGTCAACACCCTCCTGATACCAAGTGTATCACATAGATGCTGAAATCTAGAAGAGGTAAACTCTGCATCGCCATCAGTCATCAAGCTCAATAGCTTCTTTCCTGACTGATTTTCAGCATTACCCAAGAAGCGCTGAAATGTATCATATACATCATGCTTCTGCCGAATCGGATATACCCATATGTACTTTGTAGCAACATCAATAAATGTCACAAAGTAAGAGGCGCCACCCAGTGAAACGCACCCAGTGAAACGGTAGGCATAAGCCCACAAACTGCACTATGAACCAACTGCAATGGCTCAAGATACCTCTCACCGACTATCTTCCTCACAAAAGAGGATCCTGACTGCTGATCATCATCACAATCATGACATAAAATTTGAGAGACATCCATAACAGGAATGTATCTCAATGTTGTAAGGGCTTCCATACCTGCAGTAGACATATGTCCAAGTCTAGCATACCATAAACTAACTGATGGCTGCTTACTAATCATAAGCATCTTATCCTGGACACCTGATACATGCAGTGCATAAGAGAATCCAACTCGTGATCCCCTAGCCATAACCAGATTGCCTCTAGCAATCTTCCATGCATGATCACCCAAAGAGACATGATAACCTGCCTCAACCAACTGTCCAGTACTGATCTTGCTCGTAGCAAGTCCTGGTATATGTCTAACCCTCTGTAGAACAAGAATAGAGCCACTAGGCATAACAAGGTGGATATCCCCATAACCATAGACATCCATAGAATGATCAATGCCCATCAAACCACTCTCCACAATGCATTCCTGATATGCACTGAACCATGACCTATGAGGGGTCATATGACATGAAGCACATGGATCTTACATCCAATCACCAAGAATGGGTACATCAGTGGCCAAGAAGGAGGTGTCAGACATAGACAAAAGAATGCCTTCATCACTGCTACTGTCAGTGGAAACCCTGGCATCCACGCCTTGAAGCTCAACATGCTTCTTCTCCTTCTTCCTGTCATTCTTAACCTTGCTCTTCTTCTTGTATTTTCTCAGCCATTTCCAGCAATACTTTTTCATGTGGCCATACTTTCCACAATAGAAACATCTAACACAAGTCCGAGAGCTAGACTTGCTCCTGGAATTCCCCCTTGAACATGACCTGTTTCTACCAATTGATCGACCTTTGGAGTGCATATCAAGGCTGTATTTCAGCCCATCAGGACATTTCAGCCCATCATGCTGTAACATAACACTATCATGGTCATACATCCGGCATATACGAGTATAAAACTCATATGCATGGTAGTCTACACCCTGTACACCATCCTGTACCTGCAAGTAGACTGACTTCGAGAGTGATGCCTGAATGATAGAGCATGCTTGCTCATCCATGTCATCCCAATCACTCTGTTTAATGCTATTAGACTTGACACCTTTGCATTGAATGGGCTTATGCTGCCTCTTCTGCACTAACACATCATAAATCTGCTCTTTCCAATACTGAAAGTTTGATCCATCCAGCCTCTCAATATCAAAGAGGGCACTACCAGCTGTAGATGCCATATCTGTGGCACAATAGGTCACAACCAAAGAGCAGTATAGTGCAATAGGCAACCCAAATGACTAAAAAATATAGTGTTGTCCAGACCAATCAGGTCTCCAAATAAATTGGCTGATCCAATGCTCAAAAGCACTCAGCCATAAAGAGGCATAAACAAGAATATATGCAGCCCAGTAACCTACCAATGCTTGGCAATCCAAGTAAGAAATGCACTGAACCAAATGAGCAATATCTGCTCAACCAATGGCAATAGGAGCCCAGCTCAACTATCCATAAACATCAGTGCGGCATCCACCAATGCAAATCCATAATGCATCGAAATGGCATTTACTGCATCACAAATGCATCACCTCAAGTGTGCAATCCTTTGGCAACAAAATCAAGCATTCACCACTTGCCAAATGTGCCAAAGTGACTTGCCAAAATGCCAATAATGCCCTTGGACTGAAGTGAGATCCCAATCACTTTCTGTAATTTACTGTGAGTTCCCAATTCACTGTTGTGCAAGAGAAATTCCTACAACAATACCTCACAGCCACTTTGGGCAAAATAACACGCTGTCCCTGTTTTTGAACAGCGATATCTTTTCACTAAAAGACCGGATGCCAAAGACGTAAACAGAAAAGTTGTAGCTGGTAGAAAGATCTACAACTTGTCAGTTGACCTCAAGAGCAAAATCCTTGTGGATTCTCAGATATTCTCACCTGAAAAACAGCTTCCTGCACATTGGTCACAGATAGACAGTAGACTGCAACTTTTTGTGGTTTTGCAGAGGCTGTAACTCCTGCAGCTTATACCGGATCAACTTGCTTCCAAAAGCAAAGTTGTAGTATGTTCTGTAAACTACAACTTTCCAGTTCAGCACAAAGTGTAATTCCGCACCAGGAAAGAGATATTCAGTCCTGAAAATGACTGTTTTGTCATAAAAACAGTAACAACAGCTTCCTTGTATGTTTGCTGCCCTTTACAGCACTCATCTGCTCCAGCAAAAACAGCCCCAAAAAATGGTCAAAATACATCCAGCAGATCACCCCGTATGTCAACTGCAACACCAACAAAATGGCAAGTACAATGCCCAACCAAATCAGTGCAAAGTGACTATCAATGTCACTGAACTCAGCATCAAGACACCTCACAAATGTTACCAAGGCTGTATTTTCTGCTCAACCTTGAGACCTCTCACAGCATATGAGGAATGATGCATCCAAAATGTGTCAATTGACAACCAAAATGGCATCCAAATGGCATGTACCACTGTATCATTTGTGCATCCAAGTAAGCGACAATATCATTCATCCGTTGTACCCTTGTGAGATCTGCAAAAAGAAAAATGGCATTGTACTTGTGCTGTCACTGTCTTTAAACAGCAATATCTTTTGATCCAAAAATTGTATCAACTTGCGTCCAACAGAAAAGTTGTAGTGTTTTGAAGGATCTACAACTCTCTAGTTGAATGCAGCGGCAGATTCTGCACAGGTGAAAAGATATACAGTCTGCAAAATGGCTGTCTGCACACTGATCACGAACTGTCCCTATTTTGGACAGTAAATAACTCTGTACTGTAAACTTGGATGACCGAGCTGTCAACAGAGAAAACGTAGCCCTTCCAAAGTTCTCCGACTCCTCTGTTGGGCACCGAGCCTAAATCCTTATGGATTTGCAAATACTTGCTGTCGAAAATGGCATTCTGCTCACTTTTACTGTCTGAAATACTGTCAGATTTCCAGACTAAAACAAAGAACTCACTCTTTTTCTCCAAAGTGGATGTTGTTGCTATCACTGGGCTGCTCTTCCTTTGCTCACGGGAAGGAGAAGGGTATGGAGAGAAAGAGACTCCTATCTACTCCATCTAAGAGCTCGCAGTGGCTCACGAGCCATCTGCAGCAGCTGCATCTACAAAGAGCTTCCCTACAGCTCTCTCCAAACAACGCTCTCCAATGAAGGCTCAGCCTCAAGAGTGCATCGCTCAAAGCTCCAGCCTTAGCAGCAGCAGCAAGCCTAAACGGTGCTTTTACGACTGAGGTCCAAGACACAAGCTGCCTCTAAGACTCATACAACAGCTTCCAACGATATCCACTCGTGAGTTGCGAAACACCAATGTCAACGATCTCCAGCAAGTATCTACGAAGCAATGCCTCCATCAACGAGGTAATGAAGCTCCCAAATGATGTCTTCTCCAACCACTCCTACTCACGGCTCTACAACAGTGTCCTGCAACACACGCTCATGGGTGCCTCAACAGCCTGGGCTTCCTCGATGGCTCCATTGAACTCTCTCCTCAGGCTCTTCTCCTCGAGCTCCCGGAGCTCAGATCAGCAGATAAGCATAGCTATGGCTGCCCCGTCTTCTCCACGAGAGACATCGATCCAAAGCTTCTTCAATGCTCGATTCGCACACACCACAAGCCCTCGCGAAGATCCCCGCAGATCGAACACCACGACCTGCTCTGATACCAGTTGTGGGAGAGGAGAGCACACACACAAAGGGATAGGAGACACCAAAAGTGGTGGAGCAGAAGCTACTCCAGCTTATTCCTCTATCATATATATATGAGTATACATGGGCATTGTACAAGTGGGTGGGCACACTGCCCTTTACCCCAACATTTTTGAGAGAGTCCTCTATGAAGTTGGAGTCATATCGGAGGTATTCTTCTGTATCGTCCATTTGCATGCTGCAGCCTCAATGGCGGATAGGAACTCACATCTGTGTATAAGAATCTTCAACTATGAGATGAATATTTGCCTTCCAAGACTTTGTTGACACGTTCTAAGTGTGAGGAACCATAAGTTACTACATCAAGGCAGCGTGTACATGCAAGCTTTGGTAAGGCAAAAATAAATTTTTTTGAGAGTCCAATTGCCCATAAATATGTGGTCTCTTTGGCAAAGGGCAGTCATAAAAAGGTTTGCGGCACCATGATACATGGTGTAGAGGTGGATATTCAAGGCTATCAGGATGCCTTGGATTTCCAAATCATGCATCTCGATCGAACAGACATAGTGCTTGGTCGAGAATGGTTGTATAGTCGTGGACATAGCTTAAGACGGAGTTATCTTAATAACTCCATTTTGTTTGAAAGAGAGGGTAGAGTCTTCTAGATTCAAGGAGAACATAATGTTTCAAACTCTCCTCTTATTTGTCGATGGAATTTGAATGACTACTACGCTAAGAAGAATGTGAGGTATATCTCTATGAACTTCGAAAAGAAGTAATATTGTTTTTTATAATGTTAAAAAGTATAAATCTTCTTTCAATGATTTAATGTTCGAATTTAAAGATGGTTTTTCCGTCTGATTTACCTGATAGTTTACCCCCTGAGAGAGAAGTAGATCATATAATAGATTTGATTCCTGGATCTACCCCTATTTGTAAACCCCCATATAGGCTTAGTCAAACGGAGGAATGTGAGGTCGAAAGAAAATTAACTAGATACCTTAGGAAGGGCCAAAATCAACCAAGTAGCTCATCTTAGTCTGCACAAGTTTTACTGGTGGTGGTAAAGAAAAAGAATGGTACTATGCATTTATGCATAGATCACTGTGCACTAAATAAGATCTCCATAAAAAATAAGTATCCTATGCCTCACATTGATGAGCTCTTTGATCAATTGCAAGGGGCAAAATCTTTTACTAAAATTGATTTAAGGTCAGGATATCATCAAGTACAAGTTAGGGAAGAGGATGTCTCTAAGACATGATTTCATACTAGGTATGGGCATTATCAATTTAAAGTAATGCCATTTGGACTAACTATTGCTCCAACAACTTATATGACACTTATGAATAGTGTCTAAAGGCCATATTTAGGCAAATTTGCTGTAGTATTTTTAGATGATATCCTTATATATAGTAAAACCAAGAAAAAAGCATTTTGAACATTTGCCAAAAGTGTTCCAGCTGCTTAGAGATAATTTGCTCTTTGCTAAAGAATCCAAATGTGAATTCTTTGCAAAAGAAGTGAAAGACTTGGGACATATAATATCCCAAGAAGGGTTTCATATGGATCCTGAAAAGGTAAGGGCCATATTGGAATGGCCGCATCCTACAAACCTAGAAGAACTACATATATTCTTAGGTTTGTCTGGATTCTATAGGAGATTCATCAAAGGTTATGCTAAGATTAATGTTCAGATGATGGACCAGCTTAAGGGTTTATTGCCTTTGCACATTTTTGCTTCTTTACTTTATAATATACATATGCATAGAACAAAAACTATGTGGTCCTGCAAGCGTGTAGATGAAAATGCTCTTGAAGATTTACTTGGGATGAATTGGGGAACCAGGTTAGGCGACCAAAAGGGTGATGTGTTTCAATGTCATGCATGTAAAGACAATGTGGTTATTAGATACCATTTGTCACACCAAATGTTGTATTTAGCTTTTCAATACAGGCGCTGGAAGAAAACAAATGGCTTGTGGCTTCCCCTAGACTTTAATGATGAAGACAATACGGGGGTAAGTTTGTCTATTGATGTTGAAGAGGGAGATTTCAAGGATGTGAATGTCACATCACAATGGACTCTAAGGGACGTGCGAGAACACCTATTGGTCATGGAGGACGGCATGTTAGAGTCCTTCTATGTTACCTTAAATGGTGGTAAGATCAGTCGTCGTGTGGAGAAATGCATGCATAGTGCCAATTTCATTCCTCCTGCAACTTTGAAGATTACCCAATGTGTTTGACTAGTGCAGCATTTAATTTTTTGTCTGTCAAATCCTAGTTATTGCTTCAAAAGATGATGGACAATTAAATTAAAATGTTATTTCTTTTAATGTTTTCTCCTTTTAGTTCATGGTAAATGTTTTTCAAAAAATTTGGGGATTTTATGATTAATTTTAATTTTTAGGGTTTTTATATATATTAAGGGGTAAGAGCCCTTTTTACATCACATTCTCACTTTCATGTTTAGAGAGCCATAGAAACTCCCATCCTCAAAAGTTACTCCCTCCATTAGCTCTGCTGTTATTTGCCATGGATTCAACTAGAACTGCATTTCATGACTTCATCTCATGAACTGATAACCTTGCCCATTTGGATCCAAATGTAAACTTCATAGCCATGCCCACATCCTTTGCAATCTTGTCCTTGTATGATTGCAATGTCCTCGAGTCCACATTGCTGCAATCCATGTCTTGAAGTTGTGGTGGTGCAATGGTTTGCAAACGGGATGATGTCGTTGGAGTGATGTATGTTGCATTATACCAATACACATTCTTGATTCGCAAAGAGGCCAACTTCTCCTCGCATTTGCTTACCTAAATCCTCATGAATCATAGTGAACTTGCCTATGAATGATTCAATTGGTTCTCACTCCTCGAAGGCCTTGCAGTCCACTGCCCAAGGTAGACCAATTGGTGGTTTAGATGATGGTTCTCCATTCAACTTCTCCTATGATATCTTGCTATCAGAGAATGATACAAATTTCGCACACATCAATGGCATTGATACAGAGCATTTCATAACAATGAGCGGTCATGCTTGGGAGAAGCCATGTGTATTTTTCATAGATGAATTGCAAGACCTTGCAGTGTCACAGATAGTTGAACTTGTGCGGTTTCTCATATAAGGTCCTATGGCAGATAAAAAAAGATCAACGTTGGTCCTATTCATGACAAGTTCACAAAGGGATGCCTTGTATGTGAGTTTGACATCTGCATTTGGGTATTTACTTTCAAAAGTATACCATGGTATAGTTTCATATGGGATGAACCTAAAAGAAGAAGTTTGAAAAATTAAAGTAGCTATAGCAACAACTCTTGTCTTAAAAGTAGTGGATCCCAATGAACCACTTGTGGTTGAGACAGATGCTAGTGATTTTGTTGCTGGTGCGATACTTTTACAAATGGGTAGACAGAGGCTTTTGAAAGCAAGAAGTTAGACCATACCCAACAGAATTACTAGGCATATGAGAAGGGACTATATGCTATAGTGTATGCTTTGAAGAAGTGGAGGCACTATTTGTATGGTGCCAAATTCATCTATGATCAAGAGAGCATTAAGTAGATTTGCAATCATCCAGAGCTTAAAGGTAGAAAAGCTAGATGGGCTAAATTAATTCAAGATTTTGATATACATTGGTATATCGAAAGGGGAACTTTAATGTGGTAGTAGACTCTCTTAGCCGAATGCCAATTGTTAATGAATTGAGTTTTACTCAATTTTACAATGATTTCCTAAAGTCCTTAAAAGGGAAATGTGAGTATGATTGTATGGAGAATATTTATAGATTGTACGGACTACTAGCTAGTTTTTTTTTTTTTTTGGGCAAAAAAAGTAGTGTATATTTATTAATTTATATCATGTCATACAACCAAAAAAGGTAGAACCAAAAGTGTCTGTTGTGGCTAACATAGCCCTTACATCCTGAGGATAAGCAAAAGTATAAACTCCTCTAGCAAACATCTCAAGAATGAAATGAAAATCTGAAAGTATCTTTCTGAGCATCTGATGCAATAGTAGTAGCAGAGGTGTCTGAAGAGTGTCCTTGAGCAACAGTAGTGTCAGAAGAATGATCATGAACATTTGAGAGGCCCTGTATAGGGTCAATAGACATGACTGCTGGGTAGCATCAGCAAAAACATGAATGTTCTGTGTAGAAGGGCAAGAGCCATGGATCTGAATTTTGTCACCTAGAAAGGAAGCTTGAGTCTGTTCAAAAGGGGAGTTGATGGAGAGGCTCCCAAAGTTAGAGGTAACCTGTGTGGAACCAACAATAGCAAAAGTAGAACCAGCAGCAACAAAAGTAGAGGGAACTTTGCTTGTAGAAGCTTGAGGTGTTGAACTTGGGGAAGAGGGAAGGAGTTCACCAGTTGAGGCAGATCTTCTTCGAAGAAAAGGAGGAACATTTGCATGATCATATGAAAGAAAACAAGAAATCTTGTATCTGGCAATATCTACACTTAGCCTTTGATGCTCAAGATTGTATGCACTAATGATGAAGTCAATTCACTAATGATGAAGTCAATTCTCCTTTTTTCTTGTTCCACCATGCAACAAACATAGCATTAGTAGTAAGATCTTTATGATTAAATTGGAAATTATTCCTAGATATCCAAATGAACTAGAGTGCATGGGCCTTGATGATAAACCAAGACTCATGCCTTATCTTGAAAGCATCTCCTAATAGAATGGCTTTCAATTAACAGTTTCACCACATTCCATCTGGATAAATCTCCATACTTTCCTGGCATGAGGACAGGCAACAAACAAGTGGAAGACATCTTCAACAAGGTTAATGCATCTCATACACTTGCCACCCCCCCCTTTGCCAATGTTGAGTCCTCTTGAGTTAGAACAAATAGATTTATGAAGTATTAGCCATGCATGACAAGACATTTTCTCAGGCACACTCTTAGTCCAAATTCTATGGAATCTGTAGTACCATTTGGTTCTATCATCATTCAACTTCCATCTCCTATTAAGTGTTCTGAATAAATCCTCCATATCAGTAGTAGGAGTTGGGATAGGTAATAAGGAGGAGCATCCCACCCAGCTGAACTCCTTGTGTATGCACAGTATTGAACCTCCCTTCCAAGTCACCTCCCCTTGCCAGAGTTCCAATCTTGCCATAATGAATCCTTGCTATTGGTTGGATAGAGAGAGCTCTCTTCTGATTTCAAGCCATGTTTTCCATCTGATAGGTTCTCTACTCCACAACTGGCCCCAAGTTTGAAGCCCTTTCTTGAACAACTTAGCTGCAACTGTAAATTGATCATCTGTCAAAGTAGCAGATCTAAAAATGGAGGAAACCTAGATAGAATCAAGCAACATGAAGTTACCTTTACCAGTGAAGAGAATGTAGGCTTTTATCTCTTCAAAAGCTCCCCAAATGGACTTCCACAATGGACTCCCCTTGGGTTTACAAGGTTCAGGGTTAAAAAGAGCAGAAACAAAGGGATACTTTTTCCAATTGGGTGCTTTGCAAGGTCTGATGTAGTTCATGTTTCTCAAGAGAAGCTGTGCCAATCCTCCTCAGGATGAAGAGCAGCTTTGATGATCCAAGTGGCAGACAGTTTTTAGCAGTAGAGGATATGTCAATCACCCCTAACCCCCCCTCCTCTTTGGGTTTAATACAATACTCCCATCTAACCTTACAAATCTTAGTGGACCCCCCCCATAAGAAAGACCTACATAATTTGATAAATCCATCCAAGGTAGTCTTGGATGGAGGCCAATAAGATAGATAGAAAATGATAGTAGGATAGAGACAGTGATTAAGAACCATTTTCCTACCCGTGCCAAATTTTCTTGGAAGCTTCTCCATTTATCTAGTTTCTTTTGGAATCTGTCCAGCACCCAGTTCCACCTCTGACATCAAATCCCATTGGTATCCCCAAGAGTCTGAATACTGTACCTTTTTGTAACTTCATGCATCCTAGCTATTGAAGGACCCCCTGATCTTCCCAATGAGTGTGGCATACCTTGTTTTGGAGTGCTTAATAGATGAGCCTGAGGCTTAATAGAACATCTCTAGGTAGTCCATTACACAAATGACATCTTGGTCAGTGTTTCTAGGAGTCAGAGTAGTGTCATCAGCAAACTACTGGCATAGCAATTGTTTACCATTATTGAGTTCAATGCCTTTAAGAGCTCCCTCCTGTATCTAATTTCTAAGGAGCCAACCTAGAGAGTCTACGGCAATTGCAAATAAAAGAGGAGCTAGAGGACAACCTTGTCTGATTGACCTTTTGAAAAAAAAAGAGTCACTCATAATGCCATTAACATTGTTGACTCTAGCAGTAGCATTGGTAAGTAACATCTTAACACTGGAAACCAATGAGGGGCCCATTCCCATATCTTGTAGAGATTGTATGATAAAGTCCCATTCCAGCCTGTCATAAGCTTTATCAAAGTCCACCTTAAGAAAACATATATCATGTTTGGTCTCTTTAGCATACTCACACCATTCGCATATGTTGATGATAGCTTCCAATTTTGTTCTGGTAGTATCCAATCCTTCATTTTGCTTTGAATCCTTAAAGCTAAAGCTTTGGCAAAGATCTTGTAGCTGTAGTTTAACATTGTGAGGGGTCTCCAATTTTATAATTCATCCTTAGAGCCTTCCTTAGGGATCAGTTTTATAATTCCTCCATTTATATGAAGAGGAAGACAACCTTCCCTGACACTTTCCTGCCAAAGGAGTAAAAGGTAAGGCCCAATTAGTTCCCAAAAGGATTTGTAAAATTCAATGGGAAGACCATCTTCCCCTGGAGTCTTCCCATCAGCCATAACATTTACAACTTCTTTAAGCTCTTCTAGACTGAAGGGTCTTTCTAAATAGGGGAGGTCAAAGGATTTAATAGCTTTATCCCTTATTATTTGGCAGAGTTGTCTTGCCCTCTGGGTGTCCTCATTAGGAGGGGAGGTGTTAGAAAGTAAATCCTTGAAGTGATTATGAATATACTCAATATTTTCCTCAGGGTTGCTTAGATGAGAGCCATTTGGTCCTTTAAGAAGAGGAATCTCCTCTTGACACCTTTTCCTTGTGATAAGTTTGAAAGTTTCCTTAGTGGGCCTGTCAATCTTTCCTGCCCACTAGTCTTTGTAGTACACTTTAGACTCATAGGCCTAATTTGTTCCTGTTTTCTGAGCTCTCCTTTGGCCTTATTCAATTCTTCATGAGCCTCTTCATCACCCTCTCTGTCTTTCTGCTCTAAAGTGCTGATGTTATTTTGGATATATTCCATTCTTTGAGCCCTAATCTGTGCCCTTTTTTTAATGGCTGATCTTAAAATAAATGAGAATCCTTTACAGCCAATTCCCAAGCTTGAGATGCTGATGTGTGCTGAGAGAAAGCTCTATGCCAGACCACCTTAATTAGTTTCTATACACTCTTAAGTTGAAAGAGCTTAGGGTCAGCTTTGAACCAGGAAGGACTCCTCTCCCGAGGTCCAAAATTACATCTTAGTGAGACATGCTTGTGATCTGACAAGCTTAGAGAAGAGTACGTTACAACTCTTAGAGATAGCTGTCTGTTCAAGAGATTTTGGGAAATATAGAATCTATCAAGTTTAGCCTCCCTTCTGTGTTCCCCTATCTAACTATTGCACCAAGTAAACTCTCTGTTATTACTAACATCAACCATCTGCTAGTGCTTTTTACATTCTTCCCAAGCAAGTAATTCAGATCCTTTGATGCATGTGCCCATTCCCTTCCATCTATTTGCTTTGCTCTCTACCATATTGAAATCCCCCATTATTATGCAATTGCCATCTCGGTATTGCAAGGATTCCCATAACTCCCTCCTCTCTGAAGCTGAATTGGGAGCATAGATAGAAATGACAAAGATGTCAATTTCTTTCACACAACACTGCAGCATTAACCATATGTTGTGAGCATCTATAATGACTTGAGAAATACAATCCTTATAGTGAGACGAAATACCTACAACTGGCCCTCCTTTGCCATCCTCATGAGAAGTAAAAAAACCAAGTCCTTCTTCTATCTATGACTTGTAGCCTATCTTCAAGAGTAGACTGACTTGCCTTGACTTCTTGCAATGCTAAAAACAGAGGTGAGAGTGAGTTAGCTCTTAGCCAAAAAGCTAATTCTTCACTCCTACCTGGATCCATTAAACCTCTGACATTAAGAGTCAAGAAAGTTAATGATTTATCTAACATTCTTCTTCTGCCCCTTTTTAGCCCTAGGTTTGGGGCTGCTCACACTGGCACTGAGGTTACCTTAGATTGTCTTCTCTTATGTTGAACTACTATGAAGGATTTGTCTTGACTAGTGACTTCCTGAAAAGGTGTTGTATCATGAGTGGCCTTTCCTGGATCATCCTCTAAGTCTTCTTCACTAGCTTCTGCCTCTTTTATGGCATCTTCCCTATTAACATCCTCTTCAAATTCTTTTGACCAACCAGCCTCTATGACCATGTTATCCTCTTGATTGACATTGACTTCCTTCTCCAAGCTTTCTTCTTGCTCCTTGAGTGGATCAAAGAGATTTTTGTTGAGTGTTTCTATCTGTCTCTTGTCCTTTTCACGCCTCTTGTTAGAAACTTGCCCAGAAGATTGGCCCTTAGAAGGAGGGTTCTGTGTTTTAGGGACCCACTTTTCAGTAGGGGAATGCTGCTTTGTAGCATTGGCTTCTGGCTCCTTAGCTTTGGGTCTCTTTAAAGGACAGTTCTTGACCACATGTGTGGATAGACCACACAAAAAGCAAGAATGAGGGAGATTTTTATAAGAAAGGGGTTGTTCCCTGAATACACTACCATTTTTGTTAAGAATGGTAAGTGTTCCATGCATCTCTTCTGCTATGTCCATTTTGATGCAAATCTGAGGATTCCCCTTGGGGTTGATAAAGTTTTCTTGCTCTATTCCAAGAACTTCTCCTAGTCCACTACATAAGGAGGGAAGCTGGTTACACAAGTACAGAGGCAAGTCTGAAAGCTCTACCCATACAGGAATCTTAGTATATCTTGGAGAGTCAGGAGAAAAATCTTTGGACCACCACTCAAGATATAAGGGCTGATTCCTAATAGTCCAAAGACTGTTTTGCATGGCTCTAGAAGCCATTTCTAGTTTCTCAAAAAGAAAGACAAAAAAGCCTTTCTTGAGGAATCTTACATTTAAAACATTTATACCTTTCCTAATCCAGTTCATCCTGATCCAAGATTCAATGAAAGTGAGAGGGGGTCTTACTTCAAGCAGAAAGCCTACTAATGCTACTAATGCATGAGTTCTAAGCCAGACTAGAGAGTCTTGAAGAAGATTGTCATCTAAGAAATCTTTTACTGCAAATGTTCTCAAGAATCAACCCAAGTGTTGATTGAGCAATCATTGAATCCTGATCTCAATGTTGAGGAGAAAGAAGATGTTGCAGAAATACCCCAATTTGTTTATCACCTCTTATGAGGAGATCACGGGATTTAAAGGAAGCCTTTGAGGATTGAGCTGAAGGAAGGTGCCAAACCTATTTTTTAGAAAATAAGAAGATTACGCCTGAAACAGAGAGATGTCTTGAAGCAAGAGGTAGATAAGCTCTTACCTTCTCCATCTGCTGAATCCTCTCCATTAGCATGTTGCGCTCCATCCTCATCTGGTTGTGAAGCATGTCGGGTTTCTGAGATGCTTGATGAGGGGTGGTCTTCAACTTCTTTCTCGCAGGCTGAGGGTAGCCTCTTGTCTCCCGTAATCTACCCAATATCTTCTCTATCTTCTCTTGTGTCCTTGCTTGAGGAGCCTCCACTGAATTAGGGAGCTCTATCTGCTGTCTTTGGTAGGGGTCCATTATCTCCTGTTTTATCATTTCGCATGGTTCCAGCTTCACGTGCAAGCTTGCAGGGACAATTGGCACCGGTCCTGCAGCTCCTCCTTCACCTTTGTCGCGAGCTTCTCTTCACTAGAGGGACTACATGAGATGCTCCTTGTGTAAGCCTCTGGCCACCAAGCCATCTGCACTGGAAGGGCCAACAAAAGTACGCGTTCCTGGGGGGAGGTTGAAGAAGCCACCCCGTGGCTTCTGAGCTGCATGAGAATAAGAGGGGCACACAACTCCTCCTCATCCTCCTCTTTCGCCGCAGGCAGCTGAGCTAGTTCCATGTCTCACTGGTGGTGATTCACATTCCGGAGTCTATTTGAATACAAGAGTAGGGAAGCGGGTATCATCAACTAAGTTGAAGAGTTCTAGCAGTTGAGGTAAGCGGGTGTTGACGTCCGAGAAATCAGACAAGATGTCAATCTCAAAAGGTCGATGAGGTAAGTCGAAAGTGATTTTGAGAGGGTTGATGGGAGTGGACGCGTACAGACGGAGGGATCTAACATTCGCCTCTATCGATGTCTCCATCATCCGAAAATCTAATCGCAATGGCAAATTTTCATCTACCAGCTGGTATTGTTAGTTGGCCGGTATAGCAAATTTAATAGCCATTTTTGGAGGGTTGTGTTTATAAGATTGGAAACTTCATTGAATGTGAGCACCATGGATCATCCACAGAGTGATGGTCAAACTGAAAGTGTCAATGAGATCATTGAGGATATGCTTCGAGCATATGTAACTAAACGGCAAACTAATTGGGAAAAGAATTGTCCCATATTAGAATTTGCATATAACATTGCTAAACATTCAGCTACAAGTTTTAGTTAATTCATGATGATGTATGGATTTCAACTAAGAGCCGCAATGGCAGTGGGACTTGAAAAGGAGAAGGTTCAAGCAGCCAAAGTCTTTGTTGAAGATATGAATCAAATGCTTAAGTTAGCTAGATATAGAATAAGAAGAGCTCAGGATAGAGCATGAAGTTATGCAAACCCCCATCATAGGCAAGAAAAAAGAACATGATATACAATATAACAAGAATGCCTGGTTAAGTGCAAAGGTAGACCTGAAGAGAGTTCAACATGGGAAAGGGTAAGCAATTTTTTGGGGAGGTTTCCCAATTTTGTTTTCGAGGACGTAAACCATTCTTAAGCAGAAGGGAATGTTACGTCATCCATAATCACGGAAGTTTGAGGATCAGTTATGGTGAGGCGGTTGACCCAGAGGGCTCGATAGTGCTTGGTTATGGGAGCCTAGAGGGTCTAGAACTAGGAACTATTCTAGGCCTAGACAAGAATGGGGAGTGCAATGTAAAGGCCAGAAAGATACTAAGGTCCTTTATGGACATATGGCACTCAGGTGGGTTCCAAGTGGCAAGCATTGGGCAAGGAGGGAGGGTTCCAGAGAAAGACCTCAAAAAGAAGGAAGAAAATTGAGAGAGCTCGAGGGGACCCATGGCTGGGTGGTTATTTTTGAGAGAGTCCTCTATGAAGTTGGAGACGTTACATTGCTCCTTTGGCAAGTCGCCACTTGGGTAAAGTACTCGTATTGTTGATATGTCACTAGATCTCCTTGTGGCTCATTGACTGGCATGATGTTGATGGGCGATGTTGAGCCTGATGTAGCCTCTAGCTCTTGCTACTGCTACACTAATGGAGATATATTGGTTGCAACCATGCATCCAACTGTAGCATCTCGTGGGGAAATTCCTCATTTTCTACCTCCCTAATAGGCATGTCTTCTGAGGCATCCGCATTTGGCAATGTGGTAGTAGGAGAAGATGATGGCTCCCACACAGGTGAAAAGAGGATGTCTAGATCCTCAATAGGTTGTGGTGACAACGGGAGAGTCATTTCTTTTTCTTGTACCTCTTTACTAATGATTACTGCCAATAAGTGAGGAATCTTACATTTTTTGCTAGGTGAACCATTGAGTTGCTTTGTGAAGAAGATGACCAAATGTTGGATCTAGTCTTGCTTCAGATAACTACTGAGCAAGACAAATCTGTGGACTGGGAGGGATTGATTCTTGCCACACTTGACCCCAGGATTGTTGATAGGAATGTTGCTACTTCCTTGAGTTGAGGGTTGATGATTGTGCGAAGTACCATCCCATCCCTATGGAACTTGGTATCCTTGGCAAGGAGAAGTTGAATTTCAAGAAATTTGGCATTGGCAGGCCATGTGGGGTATCTCCCCCCTTTAGTTGGGAGTAAGAAGGCCCTTTGGATCACTATACTATCGAGTATAATGTTGATTTGACTCTGATTTATAGTGATGGTGCTGTATTTGCCAACCTGTGCATCACTAGAGTGGTAAGAATGGAGAAATTATTGGATGTATGTGGTCATCATAGGATTGTCCTTCAAGGATTGGAGGCTCTCAAACAAACATCCAAGTGCCCTTTTCTCTAAGATACCATTTGCATCATTGGAAAGTGAATAAGTCAATGGAGGTGGCCACACAAGCTCCAAGCTAGGCCTCATCAATGGTCGTGTAGGCGGGCAATAACTAGGATAGAATTTGTACCTCTTCTGTCTCCATGTCATGCCCATACTCCTCATCAGAGCTATCACTTTGAACCACAAATGCCTGTGGTCACCTTGGTTGAGAGAAGGTAGTTGGTTGCAGAAGTTGGTGGGCGTCTCGTGGGCTAAGGCTGTGGGCTCTTTATTTGAATCCTCTTTAGCTGTGGCATTGCTTTTGTACCTGCATCCATTTTTTATAGGGTGTACCATTGATGATTAGATTAGTTGGCATGCAGGTATGACAGTTGTGTGTGTAGTGTGAGAGATGTGATTTTAGCACATGCTTTGAGAGTGCGGAATGAAAGAGTGTGGCACAATGATTGATACAATCTACTATCTGTTTATGCAAAAGCGTGTGATTTCATGTGACCTAATAGCTAGCTAGGGACTTATTTTGCTAGGATTTCCTAGGGCAGCTAGGACTCAGTCATCATCACCTCTGAGCCCTAGGTTGAAATTGATTGATGCTACCTATATGTGTGAAGACGTACATATGCTAGAGTGAGTGCTTGTGATACAATCTAATACTAACTATGGAAGACTTGGAGCTCCTAAATCTTCAGTATTGTCAGGGATGGCTTGCGTGTTGATATAGTAGCGCTTCAATTGGCTCCCATTTATTATTGTAATGAATTGGACTCCATCCAATGTTTCCAGCAGCACAACTTCAATGGGATTCATCTTTTTGACTCTATAAGGTCCTTGACCTAGATATTTCAGTTTGCCCTTGTGGACTTTGGCATTGTAGAGCAGAACTAGGTCACCTTACCTAATCTCTTTATCTTTAAGGTTTCTGTCAAAGCATGCTTTCCTTCTTCATTTTTCTACTATCATGGTATGCTAGGCAGCTAACCTTGTCTCTGTATGCCCCCAATATCCTACTAAGAGGATTTCTCTTGATGTTGCTTCCCCTACAAAGTGTCCTCTTGTAATGCCTTCATGCGCTTCACAGATGATGAGTGGAAATTCATGTGGCATGGCACATCTGCACAGGATGTGATATTTTTCTTATTTATAGAATTGGCCACCAACAGTTGATATGGTGCAGATTTGATTATGAGTTTTCTAGCTTCAACTAGTCGCAATTCTGGCGGGGGTCTTCGTGTCATTAAGTATCCAATGATATTTGCACACCAATCTAGAATAGCATCTATTTGAAATAGTGTGGCATCTGGCAAGTCATATTCTATTCCAATGGCTTCTTCTCCCAACATGACACAAGACATGTGATCGTCAATGTAGAGTTGGGCGCCTTTGCGGACCACTATTTTGAAATTGAATTCTTGAAGCAAAAGGAACCATCTGGTTATTCTTCCTATTGTACACGAATGGTACACAAGATAAAGTAGTGCTTGATGGTCGGTGTAGAACACAAAATCATTTGCCAATAAATAGTGTCAAAATTTCTTAACACTATACACCATTGCGAGGGCTTCTCTTTCTGTGGTGGTATAGTTGATTTCTGCATCATTGAGTTGTTGACAAGCAAAGTAGACTAGATAGTCTTTCTTATGTTCACCAGGTTGGCAAAGCACACTCCCAATTGCATACTTAGTGGCATCAGTATATGAACATGAAAATAAATATCCTAATTGGGAGATATAAGGATGGATGCTGTAATTAGGTGCCACTTTAGAAGCTCAAAGGCTTGGTCGCACTCTTCTATCCATAAGAATTCACCAACAATTTGTAATGTGGTCCAGCTATCATGGCAAACCACAAGATAAATCTTCTATAGTAGGCGGCATGTCCCATAAAGACCTGCACACCTTTGGAATTTTTATGAGGTGGCAATTCCATGATGATTTTAATTTTTTCCATGTCACTTGTTGCAATCCCATGTTGAGAAATGATGTGTCCCAAAACAATTTTGTGGGTGACCATGAACTGACATTTTGTTGGATTAGGGAGATGCCATATTCCCTGCATTTGATTAGAACTGCTTCAAGACATTTTAAGAAGTCTTGCTTATTGGAGTGGATGCACAAATCCTTCAAGGATACCTATAGGAACTTATTCAGTAATTGAAGGCACTAAACATGACTCTCTGGAATGTGCCATGCTAGGCAGTCATGGTATTCCATTAGGAGTGCTTTTAGTTTTGTTTCATCTTCTTATGTGAGTTGTTTCTCAATGAATACCAAATTTTCTTCCTCCCCTTCAAGGGAGAGGTTTATTGTTCTGCTTTTGGCAGGTCCCTCATAGATGGGAGTCTCTCCAATGCTATCAGTTTCTTGCACTTTCGATTCTCATACTGGTCTTGGCATGCTATGGGGACACTACCATTGGTATAGTTTTTGCAATACTTTGGTACTTCATGGAGATCAACCTCTAATGGTGTTGAACTAGCCATGCATGGGCTATGGTCACTAGGTGGCATAGTATCATTAATCCGTTTTTGAGGATCTTGTTTGTTGACTTTCTTTTTCTAGAATCTCATTATCAAGCTTCATCCACATGTGTGGCTTAAACTTCCAAGACTTGTGGTACGGGCGTGAGGGGAGGGGTGGTGGAGGGTGTGAGAGGAGGGCTGACGGAGGGACGTCTGCAAAGGCTGGAGCAGTGAGGAGGTGATGGGGTGATGGCAGGGAAGGGGCATCGTTAGACGAGGCAGAGGTTGGGATGATGGCGGGGCAGAATAGGGCGGCACCATCACAAAATGATGATTGGAGAGGTCAGGCAGAGTTGAGCCGCTGTGACAAGGTGATCAAATGGGCCTTCGTAGGCATCGGTGAATGTGGGGAGTAGGCAAGACAAGCACTGTCATCGATGCGCAGGCTAGTGGGTGGAGCTCTATCATTGATGATAGGCATCACGAGTGAGTGCTTGCACTCTGTGCTCCTTATGTGGTGACCGCCACCTTGAGGTGGCCGACTTTTAGGCTTGAGTGGAGGATGGATAGGTGGTGGGTTAAGGAGAGAGAGAGAGATAGATAGATAGATAGAGAGAGAGAGAGAGAGAGACAGAGAGAGAGAGAGAGAGAGAGAGAGAGAGAGGGGGGGGGGGGGAGGGGGGGGGGTGCTAAGGGGTGGTGGAGAGGGTTGGTAGGGAGGGGAGGGTGGGGGAAGGGGGGGATATTTTGTGTGTTCTCAACTTATTTGGGATATTTCCAATCTTTAAAATAGAGTTTATATTTTACAAAAGCAAAATGTTTTGCTTAAATCAAATAGGAAATTCAGATTGCAAATCTGATCACATAAATGATGACTAGAATGGGTTTTATCATATAGGAGGGTTTGTTTATTATCAAATTAACAATATATCACATCAAAATTAATCAAAAAATTCGGTTCTAAAATTTAGTATTCATGTGTATCGGGATACTATCCTATGCCTACAAGTTCCAGATACTATCCTATGCCTACAAGTTCCATATATTTCATAGACAATTGGAGCAGTAAGAAGATGCATTTCTAGGTCTAAAAGAAGTCTAGGATGAGGTTTCTTTTTCTCACAAAGATTAGATTTCTGTTTCACGTGATATTAGAGAGGATGTTACACCTTTACACCTCCAATGTGATGTGGGAGCAACAAGATAAGTACCCAAACATACTATTTGAAGACCTTGCATCCACAAGTTCCCTGGTTTTGAATTTAAGTCCCTTTTTTTAAATTATTCAAAAGTAGTAAATGGACTGGTAGAAACCGTAACTAATCGCTCTACAAAATTAAAATCAATTAATTAATGTCTCTCTATCCCCCCCTAATCGCCCAATTATTAATTAAGCTAAGCTCTAAACCCCCTAATTGCTTAATCATTGATTAACCCAGCGTATACCTCCCCCACCCCGCACGCTCCTTAGTCTCCACCCTCCTTTACCCGCGCTTGCTCCTTACTCTCCATGCTCCCTCCTCCTCCCACTACTCCTGGTTCCTCCTCCCTCCCCCCACTCCTCCTCCCCCTCCTCATCTTCCTCCACTCCTCCTCCTCCTCCTTCTCCCCCTCCTCCTTCCTCCTCCGTTGTGTGCTTCCTCCCCACTCCCCATCCCCCTTCTTCCTCTATGTTTGTATTGGGAGGGCTTCATAGCCCCCCCTTGCATGTTCTCTAATGAGCCCCCCCCTCCTCCTCTTATACGCACAGAGGTTATACGCACAGAGGCGGCTAAAGCTTCTAGAGTGTGTAGGCTCTGGAACTTTCCAGGCAGAAGCTAGCAGAAGGATTGACAAGATGCAAGCATTCATTAGTTAATTCCATTCATTTATTCAAGTTCCAACCTTAATACCTTCATTCGTGTGTGTTGGCACAGAGTCAACATATCAAATGTTGGCTCTTTCCTACTGCTTTCGTAGGAAGAGCTGGGTATTCTATGTTTGTAGGGTTCCGAGGCTTTTTGTCACCTACAGATATATTAGAGTTGTCGATTGTAGTATACGTGTAGCTTAGGACCTCGAGTCGTGTTCCGGTGAGAGACGTAGGCTTAAGTGTGGTAGGCAAACAAAGTGCATGCATGTGTAAAAGGAAGTAAATCATCTTTGTTGAGGTAATGAAGGCTTTCGCCTTCATTGGGGGTTGTAGGGTTTAGGAGGAGTTTAAGGGTTAGAAGGAGGTTCTAGGGTAAGAAGGAGGTTCCAGGGCTTAGAAGGAGGTTCAAGGGTTTAGAAGGAGGTTCAGGGTTTAGAAGGAGGTTCCAGGGTTCAGAAGGAGGTTCCAGGGTTCAGAAGGAGTCCAGGGTTAGAAGGAGGTTCCAGGGTTTAGAAGGAGTTCTAGGGTTTAGAAGGAGGTTCCAGGGTTTAGAAGGAGGTTCCAAGGTTCAGGGTAGAGTACATGGTGGAGAACTCGTCTCCCTCGTAGATCATGGAGTTTTAAGAGTTGAGGAACAAAGGGTTTAGGGGAGCATAAGAGTGGGAGAGGAAGAAGGTGTAAGAGCATGGGGGAAAGAAGAGAGAGGAGGGAGGAGGAGGAGGGAGGAGGAGGAGAGAGGAGGAGGAGGAGGAGGGAGGAGGAGGAGGAGGAGGGAGGAGGAGGAGGAAGGAGGAGGAGGGAGGAGGAGAGGGAGAGGGTGGGTTGCAAGGTTGGAGGAGAGGGGAGGATGAGTTGCAAGGTTAGGACATGCTTTTGGACGTGGAGTGCAAGGAAGCATGGACACTTGAGACAAATGCTTGGAATACCAAAGTAGACTCAACACAATGCCCCAAAGAGTGTGGGCTTCATTCCATTATGGGGTATTTATACAAGTTGGAGAGCTTCTCTCTCTGCATGTAACACAAAGTTGTAACACAAAGTTGTATCACAAAGTTGAAACACAAAGTTGTAACACAAAGTTGTAACACAAATTTGTATCACAAAGTTGTAACACATTCTTTTTCTACATGTAGAAGTTGTAACACAAAGTTGTAACACAAAGTTGTATCACAAAGTTGTATCACAAAGTTGTAACACAAAGTTGTAACACAAAGTTGTATCACAAAGTTGTATCACATTCTCTTTCTACATAAGTTCATGTTGGCACAGAGTCAACATACTCCCGGATTCATTTTATTACCCGTCCTCGGGTTATGGCTTATTTTGATTTCAGAGTTGGGATGCCATGTGCGTAATCCAGTGGCTGTTTAGCTTGTGGCATGTGAGTCATTCCTATTGTAATGCTTTTGCACCATACAATTTGTAGTCTATAGTCAAGAAGCTTATCTCCTCTTAAGGAGGGGTAGATGGCTATGAATGTCAGAGGGGATCTCGTTGCTGAGGTTGCGGAATCTGCCATCGAATCTTCTTGGGAAGAGGTTTGGCAGGGGTCTCATTGTTGAGGCTAGCATTTCTTTCTATCTTGCATACATGTTGGATGTGACTGCACCCGTATCATTGAGCTTGGAGAAAATTAGTATGCAAGTCGGATATTTTTGCATATAGGAGATGACTGTGATGTTTGGCAGGGGTCTTGTTGTAGAGGCTGCAGACTCTTTTGCCAATTCATTTAGAGTTTTGGCAGAGCTTTGTGTCATGCTTGTGAATTCATTGCATGCTTTGAGAGTATGGAATGAGAGTGTGTGATACTATTATTGATGCAATCTATTATGTGCCTATGCAAAATCATGTGAGTGCATGTGATGTGTCTAACTATATGCTTATTTGTGGGATTTATTAGGGAAACTAAGACTCAATCATCCCTAATACGAAATTGATTAGGTCTTCCTACATATGCAAAAACATGCATATGCCAGTGAGTGTGCGTGTAACAATCTCGTGCAAACTATATGTGCAAAAATGTGCATATGCGAGTGAGTGCTTGTGATACAAGCTAATCCTAACTAAGGAAGACTTGGTTTCCCAAATTTTCATTTTTGTCGAGGATGGCTTGCATGTTGAAGTAGTAGAGCTTTAGTTGGCTCCCGTTTATTGTTGTGTTGAATTGGACTCCGTCCAAGGTTTCTAGTGGCACAGCTTGAACTTCAGATGCTTTTCGTGGTCTTGGCATTGCTATGGGGACACTGCCACTTGTGTAATTCTTAAAGTACTCTAGCATGTCTTGAAGATCAGCCTTTGATGGTGTTGAACTAGCCTATCATGTGCCATGTGCACGGGGCTGCATAGTATTATAATTTGTTGGGTGCTTGGAGACCCTCTTTTTTTTTTCCCTTTTTTTTTGGGGGGGTGAATTCTTTTGATCGATCTTCATACGCACATGTGGCTTATACTTTCGAAACTTCTTATGTTGGGAACTGTGGGGTAACTTTTCCACTGGTAAGGTGTTTCCAAGTAAGGGTTCATTTGCTGCGCATACTCCTTCCAGTCCCTCAGGGGACCATTCAAGAGGCGGTGATCTGATTTTGAGGAAGCCGACTTTGCAAGGTACAATTTGACAATTCTTGATTGGACTCGTTTGACTTCATTGAAGTGCTCGGCCTTGGCTTTTCTGTGATTTCCTCCTTCAGCTTTCGTGCGAGATCTTCTGCTGTTATTCAACTTTGGAGGTTCAACTTTTGGGAGCTCGACTGCCATTAGGGCATGCAGAATGGCTAAGTCATTATCAAAGATTTGACCTTTAATTTCAGCATTTGCAGCCTCTGTTTCAAGGTCCCAAGGAAAATCTGAGTCATCATTGGTATGGGTACCTTCTTCAGGTTCATTATGCCATTCGAGGTCAGCCATAAAGAATGGCATCTCTAGATCGATTGGTTCTTCATGTTTGAGTGGAGGATCTACTTGTAGCGCCTTAGCATCGATCTGTGAGAAGATGGGGTCTAATGAATGGTAGTTGTCGATGGTTGCCAATGTTTGTATCCATTTATTTACATTGCTTTGTGAGTCACCTGCTATGGCATGCTATTGCAAGGGAGCTGATTTGCTTGAGATTGCTGTTGAAGATGTGTCATCCAACGCCCTAGGCACAATTGGTTTAATAGCTCCTGTCCCCACATTCACCCTAACTGCAGTGTCTCGATTCTGAATTGTCAGTCTATCAATTCCCCAGTCATGGAGGACTGATGCTTCTCATAACCAAGGATGTCCGAGTAAGATTTGATAGGATTTTTTGGGGAGATCCAAGATTGTGAATTGAAGGGAAAAGCGGATGCCTGTGATCTTTGTGGACACGCCATTCACTATTCCCAAGGGTTTAGCCCGTGAATCATCGGCAAGGTGTATGTTGAAATTAGCCTTTTGCATTGGTGGGAGACCCCATTCTTTGTAGAGCTCCTTTGATAGGACATTGACACCTGCTCCACCATCCACTATGGCTTGGACTTCATTATATGCCTTGTGGATCAAAGGCACAGTATTGTTGTGTATGTCATCTCTCTCACCCATTTGCACAGGGATATCTTCAATGTCGTTCATAGGTGGAGGGGGATTTGTGAGTTCAATCCATCCTTTGAAACTCTCCCAGAGATTGGGACAATTCCGTATGAGGATTCCGATGGGAATTGACATAGGGCAAGTCAGGATGCTAGAGAGTGCGGCTCCTTCAAGTTGACGTGGCGGTACATTCTATTGTGGAGTCTGTTGTTGGAACAAAGGCTCGCATACAGTATCAATACTTTGTGGGGCCAAGTCATGGATTGGGTCTTGAGCTTGTTTCTGAGCCTCAAATTGAGCTTATTCATTTTGGACCCATTGCTGAAGTACCTGAAAACGAGCCTTCTCCACCTCTGCATTCGGGTATGGAGCTTCTTTTATTTGAGGCTTGGGAGTTGATGTGGATGAGCTCGGCTGCTCATTGCTTGGCGGAGGTGGAGGCACTTGTGCTTTCTTTTTCAGAAGTCCCTTTGGTTGGATTGGAATGTTAGGGTCCTTGGTGGTGTGAATGGACTTTAAGTCCAACCGAGGGGTTGAAACCAAGTTGATCCAGTTAGATTAACTAACCTATTTGTCTAGTTAGATGCTAATCAGTTAGTCTAACCTAGCCTAGTGATGGTTAGACTGACCATAGTTAGTTCAAATAACCTAGTTAGAGTAACTAACGAACAGTTAGATTGACCTAACTATGGTCATGACTAACTGAGTTAAGGTCAAAACTAACCTAACCAAGGTCAATAGTAACCTAGGTTAAAACTAACTTAACCTAGCCTAGGTTAATGAACCTAACCTAGCCTAAGTAACCTAACTAACATAGTCTAACCTAACCTAACCACAACTAACCTAACTAAAGTTAGTTTAGGGTTTTTTTTTTGTGGACAGTGGAGGGGTGTCGCTCCCGACGGCGCGGGGGGGTGGGGGGGATTTGCACAGGGGGTTTCGCACAGGGGGACGAGGGGGGAGAGGAGAGGGGGGCGGGGGGTGATGCGAGAGGGGGGCGGGGGGTGAGGGGAGAGGGGGACGGGGCGGGGCGGGTTGAGAGGGGGTGCGAGGCGGGTGAGAGGTGGGGGGCGGGGGTGTGGGGTAGCACTGCAGGGAAGCGCCACGGGGCGGGGGAGGTGGGGGGCGGGTGGCGTGGAGGAGGTGGGGTGGGTGGGCTCCGTCGCTAGAGGGGCGAGCATCGTGCTGCCCTGTGGGCGACACTGCGCACGGGCACCCGGTGCCGCTGTGGGCACGGGCCCGCGACATCAAGGGCCTAAGGGCCCTTGCTTAGTAGGGAGCGATCGGAGAGAGAGAGAGAGAGAGAGAGAGAGAGAGAGAGAGAGAGAGAGAGAGGGGGGTGGTAGAGAGAGGGGGGGTATGGGGAAGAGAGAGAGAGAGGGGGAGGGTGGTAGAGAGAGGGGGGTATGGGAAGAGAGAGAGAGAGAGAGAGAGAGAGAGGGGGGGGGGGAGGGGGAGAGAATGATAGAGAGAGAGGAAGAGAGAGAGAGGGGGAGGGAAAGAGAGAGATAGAGAGAGAAAGGGGGAGGGATAGAGAGTGGGGGGGGGGAGTGGTAGAGAGAGGGGGGTAAGGGGGAGAGAGAGATGGAGGGGGAGGTGGAGATGGAGGGGGGAGGGGGAGGGGGTGGTGGAGATGGATGGGGAGGGGGGAGGGGGAGGTGGAGATGGAGGGGGGAGGGGGAGGGGGAGGTGGAGATGGAGGGGGAGTTGGAGATGGAGGGGGGAGGGGGAGGGGGTGGTGGAGATGGAGGGGGAGGGGGGAGGGGGAGGTGGAGATGGAGATGGAGGGGGGAGGGGGAGGGGGTGATGGAGATGGAGGGGGGAGGGGGAGGTGGAGGTGGAGGGGGGAGGGGGAGGGGGAGGTGGAGATGGAGGGGGAGGGGGGAGGGGGAGGTAGAGATGGAGGGGGAGATGGAGGGGGAGGTGGAGATGGAGGGGGAGGAGGGAGGGGAGGTGGAAATGGAGGGGGGAGGGGGAGGTGGAAATGGAGGGGGAGGGGGAGGGGGAAAAAAAAAGAGAGCAAAAAACTTGATGGATGGAAATCGAAAAGGAGGGAGAAGTGGTCACCTGAACGCTCTCCAAGTCTTTCTCGATGTAACGGGATTGTTGTGGAACAATGGACGGTGGGTGGATATATGGAAGAAAGATTTGGAATGAGACCATTTAAGCATTACAATTTCTGTATGTGAAGCATGTATCCGGAAGAGATGGGCTCGAAGTCACTTACAATGTGAGGATGGGAGTAAGGTGGTGGTCGATGGAGAGGGAGGAGTGTCTTGCGTGGGGCTCGGAATGAAGAAGAGAATGGAGGCAAAAAGTGAAAGATGAAGAATGAGGGGGTGAAGTTGGTTTTTATAGGATTTATTTTAGGTTTAGGGTTTAACCCTAAACTCTTCCCGAGCCATAACTCTTTATGGATAGCTCGGTTTTCTTTTCTGAAAAAAGGTAAAATGATCAAAATTGCAAGCTCTATGCATTTGTGTCCACTACCTAGCCTGATTGTATATCATGTGGCTTCTATTTAAGAAATAAAGAAAATTTCTTAAGGTAGTAACCCAAGGTTGATGCTTAGGGTTGATATGTTTGGCTAGAAATGGGAAAAAAAATTTACTCTCCTTGCCCTTGAGTGTTATGTTCGTGAAAGTTCAAAGTAGTTTGTTGTTTTATACATACCTACGTATGTTTACTCACTACTTGAGATGCTAGTCTCCCCGGCAACGGCGCCAAATGTTGTCTCTTTCCTACTGCTTTCATAGGAAGAGCTGGGTATTCTATGTTTGCAGGGTTTCGAGGCTTTTTGTCACCTACAGATATATTAGAGTTGTCGATTGTAGTATGCGTTTAGCTTAGGACCTCGAGTCGTGTCCCAGTGAGAGACGTAGGCTTAAGTGTGGTAGGCAAACAAAGTGCATGCATGTGTAAAAGGAACATAAATCATCTTTGTTGAGGTAATGAAGGCTTTCGCCTTCATTGGGGGTTGTAGGGTTTAGGAGGAGTTTAAGGGTTAGAAGGAGGTTCCAGGATAAGAAGGAGGTTTGTTGAGATATCAAGCTCTATCCCCGACATATCTCCTGGATGACTATCATTTATGTCACCGCCTATGTTAGATGTACTCGTGGTGTAGTTAGACTACCACGTATGTTTTTGGTTTGGGTTCACATATGAACCACGTATTCTAGGTTTTGACATATAGGGTATTTCCCTCTTCTATTGTATTGTTGTTGTGTGCAAAAGTGAAGAAAGGCTTCACCCTCCAACCTTGTGTCCTCTCTCTTTTGTGTGTTGTGAAGAAAGCTGAACTTGAGTCTCCTATCTCTCTCCCTTATTCTTTACATGGTATCAGAGCCTTGTTCGTGGTAAGGAGCTCAAGAAAGCTAGCCAAGTTTATGGTTTCCTGGTAAGAGGACCAGTGTAGCTTTCCTATTTCGAGTTTGGGAGCAAATCTCTGCAGGTAGCACAGCCAGAAGTGCAGGAGTGCACTGCTTCAGATTGAGAGGCCCTTCGCGGTGCGGCGAGAGCGCAGTATATGCTGCGGGAGAGGGCGAAGCCTTTGGTGAATTTATTTTTCTGATTTGAGGCCATTTCGGGGCCCGTTTGAAGGCGGAAGTTCTTCGCAGGCACTCAGGAAAAGGCCCTGTTTTTGCTGTGCGACCACCGCGCAGCTAGTCGGTGGAAAGGTGCCACAGAAATTGCATCGTATGCCTATGTGCAGAGATATTGGGAGTTGCAGATTCATGCCTGTTGCCTGTTGATGCAAAATCATCACGAGGAAGTGACTGTGTGGTGAAATACCACTTTCGTCAGTGTTGTAGATCTGCCCCTGTGAGGCTTTTCGCAGAAGCTTTGCTATTTGCCCTTGTGAGGCATTTGCTGTGTTTACAGGTTGCTGTTGCAATTCGTGATTTGTAAAATGTCTGAGAATCTGTATACCATTGTCAGTGAGAAGCTTGACAAGAACAACTTCCAAGCATGGAAGTTCAGGATGACAAACTTCTTTATGGGAAAGGGAGTTTGGGATTACATCAGTGGTGAAACTGCAGAACCAGTTTTGGGTGCTGCTCCCACTCCTGCTGAATTGAAGGCCTTTAAAGAATGGCATGAAAAAGCCAGAAAATGCCTGTATTGGCTGTCCGTTAGCATTTCAGATTCTATGATTGTGCATATACAGGATCTAGAGACGCCTAAGGAGGCATGGGATACATTGGTGAAGCTGTATAGCACAAATACCAAAGCACGAAAGATGCAGCTAAAGCAGGAGTTGCACAATGTGCAAAGGAAAAATCTGAATATAAATGAGTATTCCTTGAAGGTGAAAGGCCTTGCAGATTCTCTTGCCTCCATTGGAGCACCTGTTGATGATGAGGACTTAGTGTCCGTGACCTTGAATGGTCTTGGGAAAGATTATGCACAATTTCGGACATCCATTGGAGTCCGTGAAACATTTCCTGATTTTCAGGAACTTATTGCTCTCTTGCTAAGTGAAGAGCAAAGGAATGGTGGTTCAGCCACCTCAACTTCTCAAGAGACTGCTTTCTACTCGAATACAGGTAGAGGCAGGGGTAGAGGAAGAGGCCGTTCTGGTGGCCGTGCAGGAAATCAGAACCAACAGCAACAACAGGAAAACCAGTCCTATGGAGGAGGACGTGGTAGTTCTAGAGGCAGGGGGAGCCAAAGAGGCCGTGGTTCATGGCAAAGGAACCAGCAAGTAAATAGCAGCACAGAATGCTATTATTGTGGAAAGCCTGGACACAAGGAGAATACATGCTATAAAAAGCAGAATGACATCAAAAGTGGAAAGTTGCAGCAAAGCAACTATGCATCATCAAGTGGGCATGGTGACGACAGAAATGAGCACCTTTTTGTGATGCAGCATATGGTTAACTCCATGTCAGGAGATGCTGCAGCTTGCAATGATGTTTGGTATGTTGATTCAGGTGCCTCTAACCACATGACCAGTCATGGTGAGTGGTTTCATGATGTCAGAAATTTGGATAAGCCAGGTTATGTTGAAACAGGTGATGATACTGCGCACCCAATTACGCAGGTTGGTAAAGTGCCATTGGCTATGCAGGATGGCAAAACAAAGTACTTGGCAGATGTACTTCATGTTCCAAAAATCACTAAGAACCTGCTTTCAGTTGGCCAGATGGTTGAGCAAGGTCTGCAGGTTAGATTTAACCCTAATGGATGCTTCGTTGAGGACTTGAAAAATAAGTGCCGCTTGGTTGCGAAAGGCAACAAAAATGGCAGAATGTTCACCTTGGATGTTGATATGCCTGAGGTGAAAGCTGCTATGTTTGCGCATGGGAGAGGTGTCATTGCAGATATTGAGATATGGCACAAGCGCATTGGGCACGTGAATATACAAAGGCTGAAATCTATGCAAACGAAAAACATTGTTGCAGGTTTGCCTAAATTCAGAGTTGAGGGAATGCAAAAGGTATGTGAAGCATGCCAAATGGGTAAGCAGGCCAGACATGCATTTCCCAAAAATGCTAAGGTGAGCAGAAGACCTTTGGAAGTGATCCATTCAGATGTTTGGACAACCAAAGCTGCTTCTATTGGTGGATGCCATTATTATGTGACGTTTATTGATGACTACACTAGGAAGGTGTGGATTTATTTTATGAAGCACAAAAGTGAAGTGTTCAGCCATTTCAAGGCTTTTAAGGCCATGGTTGAAAAAGAGAAAGGTGTGCATATTAAAGTGCTAAGATCTGATGGAGGGGGAGAGTACTTTTCAGAAGAATTTTGTGAATATCTGAAAGAACAGGGAATTCAAAGGAAGTACTCATGCAGGTCTACCCCTCAGCAGAATGGGGTTGCAGAAAGGAAGAACAGGCATATTGCAGAAGTAGGACGGGCGATCCTAAATGAGAAAAACATGCCTGATTATTTTTGGGCTGAAGCAGTAGCAACTGCTGTTTATATTATGAACAGAACCCCCACTGCAGCTGTCCATGGCATGATGCCTGAAGAAATGTATACAGGCCAAAAACCAGATATTTCTCACTTGAAGGTATTTGGTTGCATAGCTTATGTTCATGTTCCTGATGAGAAGAGAACAAAGCTGGATTCAAAGGCAGAAAAATGCATCTTTATTGGATATGCTCAGCACCAGAAAGGGTATCGCTGTTATAACCCTTTCACCCGCAAAATGCAAGTGAGCAGAGATGTTGTTTTTGATGAAATGAGCAGCTGGTATGCACCAACTGTTATGGTAGGAGATGCAGATGCAGGAAATGGGAATGCTGCAATAAATGCAGAGCAGCAATCTCAAGCCTTGAGTGGACCCAGAGAGTCCTCTACTAGTGGATCTAATGCATGGACAGGGAGATTGAGATCTAGTGAATCGTCACATGGCAATCCTGATAGTGTTGTGCAGGTATCACATAAGGGAAAAGAAAAAGTGGACCATGCTCCAGTATTTGATGTGTCTGCTGGTAGCTCTCATGTTGATGGAGAGTCAAGCGGCTCTGAAATGAGCCTTGATGAGGAACTTGGGATTCCTTCTGTTGTTACACCTGGTGCAAGGAAAAGCAGGCATGATTTAAAGATGCCTGCAACTGATCCAGTTGTACGGAGGTCCACTCGTATTAAGTATCCAGTTGACAGGCTGAGATATGATGGGTATACAGCACATCACTATGCTTATATGGTCAAGGTTCTAGAGGAGCCAGAGCCCACATGTTTTGAGGATGCAGCAGGGCATAAAAATTGGGAAGCAGCTATGGATGAAGAGATGGCTGCCTTGGATGCAAACCACACTTGGGATTTGATGCCTTTGCCTCATGATAAGAAGGCTATTGGCTGCAAGTGGGTCTACAAAGTAAAGCACAATGCTGATGGGTCTGTTAGCAGGTACAAGGCAAGATTGGTTGCCAAAGGTTTTGCACAGACATATGGAATTGACTATGAGGAAACTTTCAGCCCAGTTGCAAGGATGGCAACCGTGAGAGCAGTAATTGCTATGGCTGCTGCAAAGGGATGGTCTTTGCATCAGATGGATGTGAAAAATGCCTTCTTGCATGGTGATTTGCAGGAAGAGGTTTATATGATGCAGCCAGAAGGTTATGAGGATAATGCACACCCCGATTTTGTATGCAGGTTGCGCAAAGCCTTGTATGGCTTAAAACAGGCGCCAAGGGCATGGTCAGACAAGATAGGGCAATATCTTGTCACTATTGGATTTCAGATTTCCAATTCAGATTTTTCACTTTATGTGAAAAGGACAAACAGAGGGATTGTGCTTATAGTCATCTATGTTGATGACTTGATTATTACAGGTGATAGTGATGCAGACATTAATGAAGTGAAGCTGCTGTTGAAGCAGAAATTTGAGATGAAGGATTTGGGAGAGCTGCGTTACTTCTTGGGCATTGAGGTTATTAGATCCCCGAGTGGGATATGGCTGTTGCAAAGGCAATACGGTTTGGACATGCTGTCCAAATATGGGATGACAGGCTGTAAGCCTATTTCTGTTCCATTGGAGCAGAATGTGAAGCTCAATGCAGAGACAGGTGAGCTTCTTGAAGATATTACTATGTACAGGCGCATAGTAGGTAGCTTGATTTACATGACTATAACCAGACCAGATTTGAGCTATGCTGTGGGCTGGTGAGTCAGTTTATGCAGGCACCGAGGAAGCCACATTTGGATGCGGCTAGGCGCATACTGCGGTATGTGAAGTCCACATTGCATTATGGACTGTTTTATGAAGCTGGGTGTGCATTACAGGTACATGGATACACAGATGCTGACTGGGCTGGTAGTGTCTCAGACAGGAGATCTACTAGTGGTTTTATGTTTTCCCTTGGGAGTGGTGCCATCAGTTGGAGCAGCAAGAAGCAACCAACAGTTGCCTTGTCGAGCACAGAGGCAGAGTACAGGGGTGCAGCAATGGCTGCATGTGAGGTATAGCTTGGTTACGGAAGCTACTTGCAGATATGGGACAGTCAGTTCATGCAGCAGTTGTCATTCATTGTGACAACATTAGCAGCATCATGCTTGCTAATAACCCAGTTTATCATGCTAGAACGAAGCACATTGAGGTGCATTATCACTTTGTGAGAGAGAAGGTTCTAGCTGGTGAGATTGATCTTGTCTATGTCAGCACTGAGGAGCAGGTGGCTGATATCTTTACGAAGGCATTGGGTACCGAGAAGCTTCGCAGATTTAGGAGCTTGCTTGGTGTACGTGAGATGGATTTGAGCTTGAGGGGGAGTGTTGAGATATCAAGCTCTATCCCCGACATATCTCCTGGATGACTATCATTTATGTCACCGCCTATGTTAGTTGTACTCGTGGTGTAGTTAGACTACCACGTATGTTTTTGGTTTGGGTTCACATATGAACCACGTATTCTAGGTTTTGACATATAGGGTATTTCCCTCTTCTATTGTATTGTTTTTGTGTGCAAAAGTGAAGAAAGGCTTCACCCTCCAACCTTGTGTCCTCTCTCTTTTGTGTGTTGTGAAGAAAGCTGAACTTGAGTCTCCTATCTCTCTCCCTTATTCTTTACAGGTTCCAGGTTTAGAAGGAGGTTCCAAGATTTAGAAGGAGTTTCAGGGTTTAGAAGGAGGTTCCACGGTTCAGAAGGAGGTTCCAGGGTTCAGAAGGAGGTTCCAGGGTTTAGAAGGAGTCTAGGGTTAGAAGGAGGTTCCAAGGTTTAGAAGGAGTTCTAGGGTTTAGAAGGAGGTTCCATGGTTTAGAAGGAGGTTCCAAGGTTCAGGGTAGAGTACATGGTGGAGAACTCATCTCCCTCGTAGATCATGGAGTTTTAAGGTTGAGGAACAAAGGGTTTAGGGAGCATAAGAGTGGGAGAGGAAGAAGGTGTAAGAGCATGGGGGAAAGAAGAGAGAGGAGGGAGGAGGAGGAGGGAGGAGGAGGAGAGAGGAGGAGGAGGAGGAGGGAGAGGAGGAGGAGGAGGAGGGAGGAGGAGGAGGAGGAGGAGGAGGAGGGAGGAGGAGAGGGAGAGGGTGGGTTGCAAGGTTGGAGGAGAGGGGAGGAGGAGTTGCAAGGTTAGGACATGCTTTTGGACGTGGAGTGGAAGGAAGCATGGACACTTGAAACAAATGCTTGGAATACCAAAGTAGACTCAACACAATGCCCCAAAGAGTGTGGGCTTCATTCCATTATGGGGTATTTATACAAGTTGGAGAGCTTCTGTCTCTGCATGTAACACAAAGTTGTAACACAAAATTGTATCACAAAGTTGTAACACAAAGTTGTAACACAAAGTTGTATCACAAAGTTGTAACACAAAGTTCTCACAATCTAGTCCCTACTAGCAACCTGTTGCACTTTGACTCCCTTCCCCACTCTCCCTCGAGTACTATCCCCCCTCAGGTGGTAAACCCCTTGGAATCCTATCACCTTCTCTCATTCTCATGCTTCCCAATGCCCTTGCCGTGCCTTCTTAAATCCCATCCCCTTCTTTTGCTCTCCATGCCCAGTGGTGCTCCTAGCACCCCCCTTGAATCTCTACCTATTGCCCTTAGCACCCACCCTTTGAATGTATGGCTTTCCCATCATGTCTTCTCCCTTCTCTTTGCACCTGATGGCACCCTTGTACGCCCCCTCAAATCTCTTGAATCTCTACCCAATGTCCCCCTCAAAAGCTCTTAAACAACCACAATTTCATTGGAGCATCCCTTCAGGAGCATCCCAAATCAAGAAAATCTATTTATGAATTTACATCCTCTTGCATTTCTTTTGAATTCACGTCTATGTTTTTGCATTGATTAATATCTAATCTTCATGCACATCATCTTTAAGAGAAAGAATGAATTGCATGATGACAGTTTCTTCATCACATATACATATACCATTCGAGCTAATATGGTGCTAACATCTTTTCGACCATTATTTAAAATTGTTTCTGTGAAACTATATTTGCTGCAATCTGCTCCTGAAGGGATGCTCCAATGGATGAATTATGAGCCCCCAATGCCTCCCTTTTTATAGGGGATGGCAGCCCCCAAAGTAGACCGACTATTGGCTGACCCACGCAGCCCAATAGCTGACTGCCTAGTCTGTCCCCAACCGACATTGGTTGGCTGGATTTATGCACAACCAGGTCCCCTTATAACTGTCTCACCACGTGGCTGACTGCCATTGGTCCAGGCCCAAAGGCCTACCAATCCACCTCCTTTCTAGGCCTCAAATTGTCACGCTACTGCACCATCCCCTGCAGCCTACTACACCTTGGCTATCTCGACCTGTTTGTGGACCTATCTCCAGAAGCTTTCTAACCATCCCGTACAGCATGCAGAGACACCCATGAATCTGGTGAAATCGCATCGAACTGCTCCTGAGTGGTCTGCTCCAAGCAACCTATTCCACGCCACCAAAGCTGAGCCAGAACCCCTTGATCTTGTCCAGAAATGTCGGTCTACGTGGAGATCCCCTCTGATTTGCTCCTATTGCAGCATCCAATGGCCTCCAGGTATGTTCTTGGGTGATGCCCACACGGCAACCTATGTGCTGCCCATGTGGGAGCCCTATGCTCTTGCTTTTGTCTGTGATTATGCTACTTATATGACAGCCACTATGCTATCCATGTGGTAGCCCTAATTCCCGTTGGTCCACCTCACCCTTCCTCATTTGGGGGCTTACAAAATGGGGAGGTGACCAATCATATTCTAACATGCCCATTGCTCCAACCAGTGTCCATAGCTAACTGCAGATGTCTGCCAACACATGATTTGTGTTGAGAAGAAAGGCATTGGTATTGTCCTTGTTGCAGATTGCCATACCTGGGTAGGTCAAACCCACACTCTTGGATCCCACTGTAGCTCTCTCAAGGGATGGCTCTCCAAGAGCCAAACCCTCCATTAGTGGGAAGGAAGGAAGCAGTTTTCATCTTAATTTTCCTCATTGGCTCACTCTCTGCATCTCAATTCTTTACAAGAATTAACTCATGATTGAGACGTGAGAAGAGAGTGCTGATTGCGAACCGACTCCGATGCACAAGTATAGGAAGACTCTGTCTATACACATAGTCTTATACCACACTACCCGTACTTGCATTGTGTTGTGTGCTAGTAGCCATGCCCAATCGAGAAGCAGTAGTAGACTATTTCTATGCTTCAGACTCCACTAGAGACATGATCCGATTGTATTAACACGTCCATTCTTCCCATCCAATCATTAGTTCGGTGATTTGGATCCTCGTGACATCATATTTCAAGCATATGGTGAATCATCAAGGTTAACCATCACTATAGTGAACATTCATTGAACTTTAGGTCTATAATCTAACATGCTAATCCAAGGAGGTTTAATTGCCCAAATTTGGGTACCAAATGCTAGACTAGCTCACAATAAGGTTTAAAGCCCATTTTAGTTCTAATTTTGTGCACTTTCCATGCATATTATCTTTTTCTATGGAGTGGAGAAACAAGTTAAAAGCAAATAAATGCACAACTTTAGAATGGCCAAACCTCATTGTATGACGAACTAAGTGCCCTCTTTCTAGTTAGAAAAGTGTGAAGGAGCATTGAGGCTCTTCTTTTCTATGGATTTCTTGTTTTCGGCATCATAACACTAATTTGTGAGGGAGAGAGTGACTAATTTAGAATGGATGAAGATGATAGCTAAGGAAAGAGGAGAGAGGGATGCATGGAGCTTGGATCTAGGTTTTCTTTCAAGGAGATCAAGACAGGAGGGAGAAACATAAAGAATGAGCAAGGAAAAGTAGGAATGAGAAGTGATCAGAGCACAAAGGGATTGCAAGGGGGAGGTGTGAACTCGCATTTGCTAGTGTAGGAAGATGAAAACCTGTGAGGGAAGATGAATGATAAGTGATTTGACCTTATTTTGAAAGGGGCTGCAAGTGGGAGGTAGGAACTTGCATTTCCTAGTGAGCAAAAATGAAAACATGAACATGGAGGCAAAGTTAGAGAGATCTAGTTGGATTCAGAAATTTGAACCGCCGACAGGTACAACTTGAAGAAAAACTTGAGCATGGTTATAGTTTGGGGACTATAGATGCCCTTTGAGGAGGTCTCGAAGTGCTGTATAGAGGGTGGAGTGGCATCCTGAATCTCTTGGCTCATGACAGTCTCCATAGTGGCCAACCAAGTGAGTGAGATCATCTAAATGGAGAAGGCATGTTGCTTTTTTTAAGCCAGGCTACCACCCCCCACCTAAACAATTACGAATGTGTGGAACCATACCAATGATCTTGAACAAGCACTATTAGATTGGCTGTGCTAAAAGATAGCTCCATAAACAATGGGAATTGTTTACAGTAGTGGCAGGTACCATCTCGCCTCATTTACTGGCCAAGGTCCAGTGGGAAGACCACCTTGCGGAGCTAGGAAGATGAACTCAGGTAAGTGTAGCTCCAAGAGAATATACAATCTATGCTACAGATGTGCTAATAAAGTTCCATCAGGTGTGTGGATCTCTACTAATGAACTTTCCCATACCCACGAGACTCAAGCTGAGACATGGACATGACCCACCTAGTTGAGGATGGTGATATGCATCCATTATTTTCAAAGTATGCATGTAGGTTGCATGATTCTTGTGACATGTCTCTCTCTGCAAGGTTCAAGTGTGGCATCCATATGAGTCAGTTTCCTTACGTGTCACATCTAGGCAGAGAAAGATTAACGGATTTATTTAAGGTATATATTGAAAAGAGATTGATGCTGAATGCCAACCTTTAAGTGGTATTAACTAGAAAAGAAATCAAGGCATGAGGCTAAACGCTAGGCATGGCGATGCTCAAGGGCCATGCGGGGAAAGGGAACGTGAGGGGAGAAGCGTTAACATGGGTGGGAAAAGGGATTAAGAGGGGTGGGAATGAAGAGGGAGACTATGGCACAAGGGGGAAGGGTGAGGGGGAAGAGGAGCGAGGGCCATGGGGGGAAAGGGAATGTGAGGGAGAAGCATTAACATGGGTGGGAAAAAGGGATTAAGAGGGGTGGGAATGAAGAGGGAGACTATGGCACAAGGGGGAAGGGTGAGGGGAAGAGGAACATGTACATGATCGGAGGTGGAATGTAGAGATGGAGACATCAAGGGAAGAGAGTCATGCTTTATTTGAAAGGAAAGTAGGATGGGGGAAATCAAAGTACTAGCATGATGGTTTTACAAGAATGAGCATGTCCCATCAAGGAATAGCCCCCTCCTTTTATAGCCAAGAGAGGGGGTCTCTCCCAATAAATGCATCCTCCCACATGCATGGTGTGTGTGGAGGAATCTCCCATGTGGGCTAAGTGGGTACGCACTCTCAATTGTGTGTGACAACCCTTTGCCTCATTTTTCCACATAAATCAAACCCCATATCCCAAGTCTAAGAAACTCCCTTGGTCTCTTCTCAATTTTATAATACGTTCAAACATCTAGGAGGACAAGTGGAGGGTTGGCACAAGGAATCTTGCCACCTTAACATTTTATAATATTACTACCATGGATTATGTACAACACACCTATGGGCCCTCTTACGTGAAGGGTGGCACATGGGCATGCCCTGCCACCTCAACCTTGAGCCCTATGCAGAACATATTTTATTATACTATTGCCACACATACAAGCACACACACATATTTATGCCTTTTACCTTGGTCAAATTTATCCATAACAGTTCCCCCCCTAGGCAGGGAATGCACAACATTTCCATGCTTGGGACCATCACGAACAAAGAAGGGCTTGAGATAATGCTTGTTGATCACCTTCTTGCCATATGGCTCATGCAGCTCCTGAACTTGTATAGACTTATTGCTACGTTCCTTGATGACTTTGTATGGACCGGTAAAGGAGTGTGACCTGTAGACGTTTTATGGGTGATGTTGTAAACCCACACAGCTTCAGTGACCTTCTAATCCCACTAGCTTCTATACCCTGTGGCCATTTTTCCCATGGATTTACAAAGGAGGCCATTCGTCCGCTCTGTTTGTCCCATGGATGCTGGACAATAGATGCTATAAGTGCGATGATCAATACCCATGCGATCCATGAGCAACTCCACTGCTTCATTTAAGAATGGACTCCCATGGTCAGATACTATTTCCATGGGTTTTCCAAACCTTGTGCAGATATGTTTAAATATGAAATTTGAAACTGCCTTATTATTTGCAGCAGGGAGGGCAATAGCTTCAGCCCACTTAGTGACATACTGAGTGGCTACCAAAATATACTTCTTTTTGCGAGCAGTCATGGGCAGGGGCCCGACAAAATCTATTCCCCACTTTTGAAATAGACGGATGGACATCACTGGATGATGTTGCCCAGTCCTTCCTACCAAAGAACTGGCATGGTTCACAAGTTTTGCAATACATAGTCACATCCTTGAACAAGGTCGGCCAGTAGTACCCAGCATGTAAAATCTTCTTAGTTGTATAGTCACCGGCATAGTGGCCTCCACAAAATCCATCATGATAATGCTTCAATACCTTAGGTACTTCATCTGCATCAGTGGCCCGTCTTAGTACCCCATCCATGCCTTGATGGTACAACACCCCATCAAAGAGAGTGTAGCGCCTACTATCTCTACGGATCTTCTTTCTCTCATAGCTAGTACTTTTTAGAGGAAAGGAGAGAGCGGTCAGAAACCTGTAGATACCACCATACCATGGATCCCCAACTTCTATGTCCGCTACAAGGGTTACATTGAGGCTCTCCTCTAAATCAATAAAAGCATTCTTCAAGTTGGAACAACCCCCTTTTACAATTTTAAAAGAAAAATCATACTTGTAGAACTGCCAACCATTTGGCCAACCACCCATGGGATTTGGTGATTAAAGAACCTACTTTGCAAGACCATTGCTAGATATTATAATGAAGGACTTCCCAGCCACATAATGCTTAAATTTCTCAATGTAGAACACCAAAGACAAGACATGATTGTCAGCCTCAGAGTAGCGTTGTTCAGTTTCGAGCAATTGTCAAGAAGCAAATCAAACGGGATACATGAACCGATCCTCCCCTTGCTAGAGAAGAATACCTAACAGAGTGTGCTCACCAAACCCAGGATTGATATAGAAAGTCTTTGACCAATCAGGATTGCGTAAAATGGGTTCTAAAGCCAGAGCACTCTTGATTTGTACAAACCCATGATCACAATCCTCATCCCAAGAGAAATCAACCCCATCTTTTAATAGCATAGTCATGGGTCATGTCAAAGAAGCATATTGATCAATGAAGTAGTGATAGTATCCTGCTAGATTGACAAATGAGCATACCTAACGTTTGGTTGTTGGTGGGGAGAGCTTGAGGATAGATTCTACCTTCTCAGGGTCAGGATTGACGCCCTTGGATGAGACAATATGTCCCAGTAACCTCACTTGAGTGGCTCCAATGGTGCATTTATTAGGCTTGAGGCTGCCATTCGCATCATTGACCCTTTGGAATGCCAACCTAACCTTCATGACGTGCTCCTTACATGTCGATAATATACAAAAATCATCTAAAAACACCTCCAATAAGGAGCAAACACCATCTGCATAAATCTTTGAAAGGTAGCAGGAGCCTTGGTGTTGACTCTGTGCCAACATGAACTTATGTAGAAAGAGAATGTGATACAACTTTGTGTTACAACTTTGTGATACAACTTTGTGATACAACTTTGTGTTACAACTTCTACAGGAAGAAAGAGAATGTGATACAACTTTGTGTTACAACTTTGTGATACAACTTTGTGTTACAACTTCTACATGTAGAAAGAGAATGTGTTACAACTTTGTGATACAACTTTGTGCAGAGAGAGAAGCTCTCCAACTTGTATAAATACCCCATAATGGAATGAAGCCCACACTCTTTGGGGCATTGTGTTGAGTCTACTTTGGTATTCCAAGCATTTGTCTCAAGTGTCCATGCTTCCTTGCACTACTGCACATCCAAAAGCATGTCTTAACCTTGCAACTCCTCCTCCCCTCTCCTCCAACCTTGCAACCCACCCTCTCCCTCTCCTCCTCCCTCCTCCTCCTTCCTCCTCCTCCTCCCTCCTCCTCCTCCTTCCCCCCTCCTCCTCCTCCTCCTCTCTCCTCCTCCTCCCTCCTCCACCTCCCTCCTCTCTCTTCTTTTTCCCATGCTCTTACACCTTCTTCCTCTCCCACTCCTATGCTCCCCTAAACCCTTTGTTCCTCAACCCTTAAACTCCATGATCTATGAGGGAGACAAGTTCTCCACCATGTACTCTACCCTGACCTTGGAACCTCCTTCTAAACCCTGGAACCTCCTTCTAAACCTTGGAACCTCCTTCTGAACCTTGGATCCTCCTTCTAACCTTGGACTCCTTCCAAACCCTGTAACCTCCTTCTGAACCCTGGAACA